>NC_043001.1:19925145-20255145 GCF_006345805.1 Octopus sinensis
TATATATAATATATATATATATATATATATATATTATATAATATTATATATATATATATAATAGGTAGTTAGGGTAAATCCCAGCTGTTTCCTCTTGAAGCACATCTGCTTATCTTATTCATTTATGTGGTCTGCTGTGTTAGACAAAATGTATATCAAAAATTGAGAATTATGGAAATATTTTGTTGCAGAGCTATTGTATAACACAAACGGGAAATGGAAATTTTTGGGTATTATAAAAATTGTAACTCCTATTTGCTAATGAGACGCATGTCTTAGAGATTAAATAACACCAAAAATCTCCACTTTTTCTGTTTTGTTATATATATATTATACATATATATATATATATATATATATATATATATATATATATATATATTATATATATATCATTCATCATCATCATCATCATCATCGTTTAGCGTCCGTTTTCGATGATGATGATGATGATGATGATGGAGGTTATTATTGGGGAAAGTGAAACCGCTACAACTGAATTAATCTCATATTACGCACTCATTCTGCTGTGAACCTACAATCTCTACTGTGGCATCACTTGGAGGAAGCAGGTTTCTGTGTGCTTTCTGTCGTTATCCATATGGATTGTGTGATAATATATATATATATATATATATATATATATATATATATATATATATATATATATTATATATCTATATATTATATATTATATATATATATATGTATATATATATGTGTGTGTGTGTGTCGGTGGCACGTAAAAAGCACCAACCGATCGTGGCCGTTGCTAGCCTCGCCTGGCACGTAAAAAGCACCCACTACACTCATGGAGTGGTTGGCATTAGGAAGGGCATCCAGCTGTAGAAAACCATGCCAAATCAAACTGGAGCCTGAGCAGCCTCCTGGCTTCCCAGACCCCGGTTGAACCGTCCAACCCATGCTAGCATGGAAAACGGATGTTAAAGGACGATGATGATGATGATGATGATGATGATATGTAACAAAACAGGAAAGTGGAAATTTTCTAGATATCTTTGGCCTGAAGAGTAACCTGCAATATACACTTTGCTTGGATAATTACTACTTTCAAGGTTCCGCTCACTATGAAACATAGTAGCCCGGATTTTATCTACTCCATTCTTTAATTTTTGTACATATATATAAATGTGGCTGTGTGGTAAGTAGCTTGTTTACCAACCACATGGTTCCGGGTTCAGTCCCACTGCGTGACACCTTGGGCAAGTGTCTTCTACTATAGCCTCGGGCCGACCAAAGCCCTGTGAGTGGATTTGGTAGACGGAAACTGAAAGAAGCCCGTCGTATATATGTATATATATATGAGTGTATGTGTGTCTGTGTTTGTCCCCCTAGCATTGCTTGACAACCGATGCTGGTGTGTTTATGTCCCCGTTACTTAGCAGTTCGGCAAAAGAGACCGATAGAATAAGTACTGGGCTTACAAAAGAATAAGTCCCGGGATCGAATTGCTCGATTAAAGGCGGTGCTCCAGCATGGCCGCAGTCAAATGACTGAAACAAGTAAAAGAGTAAAAGAGAGAGTATATATATATATATATACATATATATATATGTATGTATGTATAGAGTGTTAGAAGCGGTCTACAGATATTGTATATTGAGAAAAATATATGTGTGTGTGTGGGGAGGTGGATATATATATATATATATATATATATATATATTGGGTCATCTCATAAATGACATGTTTTTTTCAATTGCATGAACTAAAAAAAGGAAGGGGATGGGATAAACTACTTGCATCAACTTGCTATAAAAGCAGGTAGTAATTTTACTGTGTCCTTATTCTTAGTGCAAGTTTTGAAGAGTGCAGTTCGATTTTAACAATTATTTTCCAAAGGAGCATATTTGGCATATTTTGCTTTGAGTTCAATAAAGGCAACAAGGCAACAGAAAGTGTGAGGAATATTAATGCAGTATATGAGGATCAGACAATAAGTGTAAGCCTGTGTCAACGGTGGTTCAAGAAATTCCGTGCCAGAAATTACAGCCAAGAAGATGAGCCTACTCCTGGAAGATCTGTAGAGCTCAACGGGGATGTCCTGCAAACTCTGGTGGAACAAAATCCTATCATAATTGTTGAGGAACTAGCAGAGAAACTCAGATTTGGTCATTCAACCATTCATCGACACCTGCATGCGATCAGAAAAGTCAGCATGTTGGGTCAATGAGTTCCTCACAAACTTTCTGAGTCTAATCACATGCAGAGAGAGAATGTGTGATCTTTGCTGCCAAGTCTTGTGAATGAACCATTTTTGGACTGAATATTGACTGGTGACAAGAGATAGATTCTCTATAAAAATGTTAAGTGCTGAAGACAGTGGAGAGGGAAAGGAGAAACACTGGCATCCCAGGCTAAAGAAGGTTTTCACCCATGTAAGGTGTTGTTATCTGTTTGGTAGGATATGAAAGATTTAATCCACTTTAAACTTTTAAACCCAAACCAAATGATAACAAAGGAGATTTATTGTGAGCAGCTTGAGTGGCTTAAGTCAGCGCTAGAAGAAAAATGACTATCTTTGGTTTCAAGATGAAAGGTGTTCTTCCATCAGGATAATGCTCGGTCACATAAATTTGAATTGTGTAGATGAGGTCAGAACAGTACTGGAGGAGTATTTTTCACCACAGATAAGTGAATTTTGGAAGAGAGCCTTGCAAGTCTACCAGAGAGATGGAAGAGCATTGTAGAAAATGAAGGAGAGCATATTTTAGATTTAAAAAACTTTGTTTATCTTAATTCTGAAAAATAAAAGAAGTATAAAAAAACCACATTGTTATGGGATGACCAAATATATATATTGTTGCATTTCGGGATGGTCATTCTGTTTATTATTTTTTTTGTTTTTCCAAATAAACACACATCCATGGTTTTGAGACAAACTTCTTAACAACACAGTCATATGCATATATTATTTGTCATCTAACAGCAAGTTTTTATAATATTTATTTTGAGAAATAGCAGCCAAATTTCTCTTGAAACCACAATCTTTGCTATTCAAGATACAAAAAAACCCCCAAAAAACCTCAGAAAATTGAAAAAGGGTAATAGTGGGAGAAGGTGAAACAGTGAGAGTTGAAAAGTGTCAACAGGAAGGAAAAAAATATTTTAAAATACGTCATCAAAAATGTCCAAAAAATTTATGTGATGTCAAACTCTGCTTTACTTCCACTTTCTGTCTCACTTTAATTTTATTTTCTTTCCTTCTTCCTTCTCCCCTCTCTCTCTCTCTCTCTACCTCTTTCTTCCAATTTTTTGCAGTCATTCCTTCCTAATTCTTTATTTTGTGAATCATTCTTGATACTCTCTGCCTGTCTGTTTGTCTGTCTGTCTGTCCATCTGCTTCTTTCTATATCTCCTCCCCCTACTTCTGTCCATCTCTCTGTCTGTCAGTCTTCTTCTTCTTCTTCTTCTTCTTCTTCTTCTTCTTCTCCTTCTTCTTCTCTCTCTCTCTCTCTCTCTCTGGAAAGGGAAAATAATCATCTTGATAATGAGTGAGACATAAATAGATACTTAGATAGACAATGAGATACTTCGAGAGAGACAGAGAGAGAGAGAGAGAAAGAGAGAGAGAGAAAGAGAGAAGAGAGGAGAGAAGAGAGAGAGAAGAGAGGAGAGAGAGAGAAAGAGAGAAAGAGAGAGAGAGAGAGAGAGGGAGAGAGGGAGATTGGAAGAGAGAAAGTGGGAGCAGGCATGGGGCGGGGTATGTATGTGATAGATCCCATAGAGATATGAGACACATACACCCATAGAGACAGAGACACAGAGATAGATACATAGATAAGGAATGTGTTCATGTACATAAACTCTGCTACTTTGTCATGAAATTGTCAATAGAAAGAAAAAAACAACAAAAATGGATGATATGGAGATGGATTTGGGCAATAAATGCCCCACCCTATCACATTTTTATTCTTTTAGAAAATTTCCTCAGATTTGTATATTTTAAACGTTAGAGATTATGAGTCTGCAATATTTTTGTTTTAAGGTGTTTTATTATTTTTTTTTTGATATCCAGAGCTGTCTTCTCTGTTTAGGAATATGCACCAGCCATAATATTTAAAATTTTGCCTTATTTTCCAATATTTTTTTTTTTGAATTGTATGTTTTAAGCAAAAGAGAATATGATTCTGTTAAAAAAAATGTTTTGGGAAATTCAGTTTTTTCAATACACTCTTCTCTCAGTTTTAGGAGTACCCAACTAACTGTAAATTTGTAGTTGTGTGTGTGTGTGTGTTTGCGCATATGATGGAAGTCAGCCCAATTATGAGTATGACCACTGTTTTTAATGAATTGCAAACCAGAGATGATTTTTTAATTCAGCTGATGATATACAGCTTTTCCACAGCATTTATGAATTCATGTCTCCTTTCTGTTAAATGCGATGCAGAATCATGTCTTTGGACAATGTGTGCTACCATGTAATCTCTTCAGGCCACTTATAGAAAGATATTTATTACATGATTGGCAGGCATATCTTCTTTCAGGCAACAAAGAATTATTATTAGCTTGCTTTCATTCATGTATTTTTTGAAGGCTATCAAAACTGGTGTTAGAAAGACAAACTAAATTTTAAATTGAACATTTGAAGGTATTATGATGTCTATGGGATTTCTTTTTCTTCTTTCTCATTTCTGTTTTTCATATTTCTGTGGTGTATGTGGGAGATTTGAAATAAGGACACCTACCTTGCTCTTCGTTGACGGAGACCTCTCCAGTGGTAATGCACACTTCCACGTGGACCAACCCAATAGCTAGAAATAGCAGCTACTTTTCCCCTACCTTAACAAAGCACTCACACGTCCAACTCAGTCGGCTACCTCGATTGAGAAAGACCCTGCACGTCACTCCTGCCCCTTCCTCTTCCGGTCAGCCACAAGTTACGGTCAGCTCCCTAGCTGCAGATGTCATCCCACAATTTCATGTGATCCTCTTCAAAATGCAGGGACACAATGAGTATATTTTCTTCTATGATGTTCTATCAGCTGTAATCCCTCCCTTATTTCTCCCTAAAATTTTTTAAAAATCAGATTAAAGTCAATCTTTGTATCTTATCTTTTATTTGTAGGGAGTTCTTTTTCCCAGAACATAGTTTTCCATAGAGTAAATGTTTGCGAATGATTTTATCCTCCTTATGGACTATGAGCAAAATGCCCCCCGTCCAATGGATGGTGCTGAGTTGTCAAATATTTAAACCAAATTTTCTCAAAACAACTTGTTCGACCGTCCTATAGGCCTTCCCTTTGAGAAACACTGATTTAACCTAAATTTGAGACACCAGCAAAAGAAGAAATAAAGATAGACTTTTTTTCTATTCCAAAGAAAAACGATTTTATTCACATAAATATGCAACCAAAGAGTTTAAAGTACCAGTAAGTACATCGCAACAGTTGATGTACTTGCACGTACAAATGCACGTTCCCACGGCTTTATCAATCACATTCTCACCTGGAATCGATTTTTGTAACTTTTTCAAGACTTATATACGCCCTGATACCGTCGGTATCTACATATCAAATTTGAGCGCAATCGGATGGAGGATGCCCAAGATCCTAGAAGACACGCACACAGACAGACACAACAGATTTTATATAATAGACATGGTTAGCCCACCTCAGTCTGCAACAATACAAGAGAGTTTCTATGTTTACAACATTTTCTAACTCACAAAACTTCAATATCATCATTTGAATCTTGACCAAGTTTTCACACTGGAGTAGCTAGTGAAATATTTTCCCCTCGTGAACAATAAAGATATATTGAGTGGCGAGCTGGCAAAAAAATGTTAGCATGCTGGGCGAAATGCTTAGCAGTATTTTGTCTGCCATTACGTTCTGAGTTCAAATTCCGCCAGGGTTGACTTTGCCTTTCATCCTTTTGGTGTTGATAAATTAAGAACCAGTTACGCACTGGGATCAATATAATCGACTTAAACAGCTTGTCTGTCCTTGTTTGTCCCCTCTATGTTTAGCCCCTTGTGGGTAGTAAAGAAGTAGGTATTTTGTCTGCCGTTACGTTCTGAGTTCAAATTCTGCCTGGATCGACTTTGCCTTTCATCCTTTCGTGGTTGATAAATTAAGTACCAGTTACGCATTGGGGTCGATGTAATTGACTTAACCGCTTTGTCTATCCTTGTTTGTCCCCTCTATGTTTAGCCCCTTGTGGGTAATAAAGAAATAAGAAATAAGAATAGAGATATATTGAGCAGAGACTTGATCTCTACTGTTGCTTTAGAGACTACACTAAGGCCTTTGATTCAGTGAATTGTGATGCATTATGGGTAACTCTCAGAAAGAATGGTTACTGTGATAAATTTACAAATATTGTCAAGTCCTTTCATGATGATGTAAAAATATTTTGCAGTAATTAGGGGAAAATGATCAAACTTTTTTACAGTTAGTGGTATTAGCAAAACAGGGTTAACTGGTCTTATTCTATTTGCCAAATATTTCATAATGTTTTTTTAATCGCTTTCAAAAACAGTTGCAAGGATTGTGTGATAGTGTCTATAAATACACTGTCACACAGCTGGTAAGTTATTCAACCTTAAACAAATTAATTCTAAACCATACTCTTTTGTACATCTGATAAGAAACCTCTTGTACATTGATGGCAGTGATATCGTCACAAGCAATGAAAAAAGATCTTCAAACTGTTATGTATAAAATTTCATTGGCATGTCGCATGTTAGGCCTCACAATAAATCTTGATAAAATTATTATTCTTTACCAGCCCTACCCGGAAAACTTCAAGTGGATCCTAAAATAATGGCATAAAGTAAAACTTTGGAAAGCGTATTTTCCCTCAAAATGTCTTAGCCCCATGTTAATCAGGGGTACAAATCTTGATGAAATTGCAAAGAGACTTCAGAAGATGTGGATATCCTTGAGAAAATTACAGTCTCAATAATATATATAAAAAAAAACCCAGTCTAAAATATATTTCCAAAACATGCTTTATGTCTGTTTTCTTGTATGAGTGTGAAATATGGACATTGTACTCAAAACATATTAAACAGTTGAAGCATTTTCAGTCAATGTGTCATCATCATCATCGTTTAACATCCATTTTTCATGCTGGCATGGGTTGGATTGTTTGACTGGGGACTGGCAAGCCAGGTAGCTGCACCAGGCTCCAATCTGATCTGGCAAGGTTTCTACTGCTGGATGTCCTTTCTAACACCAACTACTCTGAGAGTCTAGAGGGTGCTTTTTACGCTCCACCAGGACAGGAGCCAGTCAGGCAGCACTGGCATTGACCACGTTCAGATGGTGCTTTTTTGTCTTTGACAAATTTTGCATATATCTTGGTGAGACTAGGTGAGTGACGATATATATATATATATATCTTTTATCTTTTACTAGTTTCACTCATTAGACTACAGCCATGCTGAGACACTGCCTCGAGGAATTTTTTTAGTCAACCCCAATGTGGACCGGGTATTTATTCTATTGGTTTCTTTTTGCCAAACTGCTAAGTTATGGGAATGTAAACAAACTAATACCAGTTTTCAAGCACTGACAGGGGACTAACACAGACACAAAAAAAAAACGCACACACATACACATACATATGCATACAAGCTTTTTTCAGTTTCTGTCTACCAAATCCACTAACAAGGCTTTGGTCAGCCTGAGGCTATAGTAGAAGACATTTGTTCAAGGTACCATGCAGTGGTATTGAACCCAGGACCATGTAGTTGGAAAGCAAACTTTTCACTACGCAACCACGTCTGTCTCTTTCTCTTTGTTTGTGTGTATGTATGTATGTATGTATGTATGTATATGTATGTATATGTATGTATGTATATATATGTATGTATATATATATATATGTATGTATATATATGTATATATATAGATATATATATATATATATATATATATATATTATAATATATATATATATATATAAGTCATCCCTCAAGATGCCCCAAGACTGTTTCCACATGTTTTCCCCATTCATCTCGATCTTCCATAATGGTCCTCAGCTCCTGTACCCCTTTCATACCAGTATCCTACAGCAAGTTGTCGATATAGGTCATATTCCTCCTTCCTCTCCTGGTCCTTCCTTTCATTGGTCGCCAGAGCACTAGCTTGTTAGCTATTTCATCAGTATGTCTGATGCAGTGTCCAGCTAGCCTCATCCTTCTATGTTGCATCTTCAATGTTACTTTTGGTAGTCCCTGGTATAAGTCGACATTTGTTGTATGACTCTTTCAAGAGACATTGAATGCCATTGTAAGCATCCCACTGCTTCTTCAATGCTTTAGTGAGTGTCCTTGTTTCAGCCCCGTATAGAAGAACAGACTCCACTGTTGCCAGAAACAACCTCACTTTCAATTTCTTTGCTAACTTTGAACTCCATGCATTTCTCAATTTATGGCATGTGCTCCAGGCAAGGGCTTTCCTTGAGACAATGTCTTTTTCAGTACATTGTGTCCATGCACCAAGGTATTTGAAATTTTCACCTACCTTCAGTGACTTACTGTTTTTCACTTTCACTGACACAGGCATTTTGTGGTTGAACACTTGCAGCTCTGTTTTCTTTGCATTACAGTACAATCCTACCTTCCCCAATCCCTGTTCTAATCTGCTCAGCACCTCCTGTGCCTGATCTGTCCTCTCTGTTAGTAATGCCAGGTCATCAGCATAGTCTAGGTCAGTTACTGTTACTGCTTGATGCCATCTACTTCTTTGCCTATGCAGTTTGAATCTCGGTTCTAATTTGTTCTCGTATGTTCTAAGCATTACATAGTCCAGAAAGATGGCGAAGAGATAAGGTGTTAGCATGTTACCCTATCATCATCATCTTTGTTCGACCGTGGTCGAGACAATGGAATTTACTATGTTATGCCAGACTTCACAGTCCATCATGGCATTATGGAGGTCCTGTTGCTGGATGCCTGTATCCCTGGAGATTACATCAGGGTAGGAGAGTGTGCGCCCTCTGGTATCGCGAGCAGATGGCTTCCAGAGAAGAAGAATAGAAATTACCTCGTTTTCAGCTCTACAACGATGTCCAGCAAACTGGACTCTTCTACCTTTCACAAGAGATTCCAGCTTTGACTTCAAAGTATTCTGTCTCTCCATCAGGAGTGATCACTTTCACTCTGATGTCCTCATACAGCTTACCTATTGCTCTCAGAATTCTTAGTGGAATATCATATGCTTTAAATATCTTCACCATTCCTCTATGTATTGAATCAAAAGCCTTTTTAAAGTCTCCATAGATAATGATAGCCTTCCTATTATGATTCTTAACTCCCTCTAGCAGTCTTCTAAATATGACAATGTGAGATGTTGTTAATCGTCCTGATTTGAATCCATTTTGATTTTCTATGATTGGTCTACATTGTGAAATACAGAACTTCAACAGCTTTATACGGTTATAGTGCATAACAGATTTGCTGAGCTATACAACAACAGAGATACTGTTACAGAGCAATATGGCAAGATTGTGCAATCAAATGATGAAGCGGCAGCAAAACTGATACTGATAAAGAAGAGGATGAAATGGAGAAAGCTAGCTGATGATACTAGGGTAGAAAAAGCATGCAGTGAAGTACAAGAGGCATTTAGCAACTATCAAACAACTGCCGACAACGATACAAAACAAACTTTACAAAGAAAGAAAGAAGGCCTAAAACAGGTGTACCAAGAGATTCAAGAAGAGGAACTGGATAAAATGATCTCCCAGGTCGAAAATGCAGGTGCAAAGAGTAAACACGGAGAAAGCTGGAGGCGGATTAACTCCATCACTGGTTGCAAGGCAGGGGATCATCATCATCATCGTTTAACGTCCGCTTTCCATGCTAGCATGGGTTGGACGATTTGACTGAGGTCTAGTGAACCAGATGGCTGCACCAGGCTCCAATCTTGATCTGGCAGAGTTTCTACAGCTGGATGTAGTGGGTGCTTTTTATGTGCCACCGGCACAGGGGCCAGTCAGGCGGCACTGGAAATGACCTCACTCGAATCTTTTTACATGTGCCACCGGCACAGGTGCCAGTGAAGTGACATTGGTAACGATCACGCTCGAATAATGCCCTTTTATGTGCCACTGGCATGGAAGCCAGTTGGCTGCTCTGGCAACGATCACACTCGGATGGTGCTCTTGGCACCCTACTAGCACATGCACAAGTGCCAGTAAGGCGACGCTGGTAATGATCATCAAAGGGAAATCAAAGGATGTGAGAATCAAGAAGTGGTACACTCATTTCTTGGGAATCCTTACTTGGGAAGGATCCAGAAGTTGACAGTGAAACAGAAAATGAAGAATTAGCAACGATACTCAATGGTTTGCAAATCAAGGATGGAGACTTCACAAAACAAGAAATAGAAAGAGCTACGAGTAACCTGAAAGAAGCAAAACAAACTGGTCCTCACAACATCCCACCAGAAGGACTAAAAAGATGTGATTTAGATGACATCATCCTTGAATTTGCAAACAAACTACTAAATGACAATGTGAAGCCAGAACAATGGTCTGAGATAGACTTGGTGCCACTGCTCAAAACTGGAGACCTAAGTGATACTGGGAATTACAGAGAGATCAGTCTGTGACCCACTGTTGCAAAAATGGTCTACAAGATGATACTTAACTGAATACAACCTAAGATATATATATACTCTCTTTACTTTTTTACTTGTTTCAGTCATTTGACTGTGGCCATACTGAAGCACCGCCTTTAGTCGAGCAAATCGACCCCAGGACTTATTATTTGTAAGCCTAGTACTTATTCTATTGGTCTCTTTTGCCGAACTGCTAAGTTACAGGGACGCAAACACACCAGCATCGGTTGTCAAGCAATGCTAGGGGGACAAACACAGACATACAAATACACACACACACACACACACATACATATATATGACGGGCTTCTTTTAGATTCCGTCTACCAAACGCGCTCACTAGGCTTTGGTCGGCCCAAGACTATATAGTAGAAGACACTTGCCCAAGATGCTATGCAGTTTGACTGAACCCAGAACCATGTGGTTGGTGTATGTATAAATATATATATATATATTGTCCAACCCATGCTAGCATGGAAAACGGACGTTAAACGATGATGATGATATATATATCATATATATTTATCATAGATATATATATCAGTTGGGCAGTTAAACAGCGGTGGTGCCCCAGCATGGCCGCGGCCTTCGGGCTAAAACATTTTTAAGGATTTAAGGATATATATATATGCAAAAGTATAATGAACATAAGATGTAGTGTATACTGCTTGTTCCCTATGTGTGTTTTGCCATTGTGGTTATGCCATTGTGGTTATTTGAATCCTCTGCACTCAGTAGATATTCATAGTACAAAGAAAACACTTTATTACATTCATTTACACAGACCAACTACTTCAATAAACATCCACATCAAATAAATACCCACTGCAGAGGATGCAAATAACCGCAATGGTGAAACATACATCGAGTACAAAGTATATAAACTGCATCCAGTATTTATTATATTTTCTTTTACATTAGTTCTGGATATCATAACCAGTAATACTGTAGAATACAGTAGTATTCAACAGTATTAACCACACCACTGTACTGAAAGCAGACTGGATGATGATACTTAATGTGGAGCTCTAAAGTCACCTACTATCAGTTATACATCTAACAGCACACACAGGAAATGTATATATATATATAGAAAGAGAGAGAGGGAGAGATGGTGTGGTACGAATGTATATTTTGTAATAATGTATTACTGTTATATAAATGTAACAGTTGGTCTCTTCTGCTTTCTTGTTTGCATAACAATTATAATTTGTACTTGAATCTTCTAATTTCTCTTCTAATTTGTATACAAAATACTTATTTCTAGTTTGTATTTGACTATTATATTGAAGTTGTTGAAGAATAACCTCAGTAACTTCTGCCTAAGCAGACCTAATTTAATAAAGTGTGTGCACAGCAGCAGTAACATTGTTAAGTGTATACTTAAATTTCTGGAGAGCATTGAAAAGGATGTTTTCATAGCATCATGTATAACCTTAAGAATGAGCTGCCAATTAAAATACATGCATATTAACAAAATGTCACCAAGTAAATTAAAATATTTTATACGTAGAGAATATAATTTTTCACCATGCTGTAATGATTTGGGTAATTATATAAATACATTATTTCAAATGAATATCTGGATCAATATTAGCAATTCAAGTTTTGTTGAGAATATTCACAAAAGATATTAAGAGACAATAATGACATCAGTTATCATCAAGTAGAGACAGGAAGCACAGATGGGAAGCAGAGACAAGAATAACAGAGAACAAGTGGAATCAGGAATCGCAGAAAGTGCAAAGAAAGAGGCAAGAATTAGGAAGGATTTTATCATAGAGGATATCAAACAGAAGTAGGAATTACAGAGGATATCAAGCTGTATGAAAGAATCATAAAGAATATTTAAGCAGAGGCAGAATTCACAGAAGATATAATAACAATAACAGAGGCTATAAAGTAGAAACAGCAATATCAGATACAGCAATATCACAGAGAATATCAGATAACGAGAAGGATAACATAGAATATGTAAGCAAGGCAACAATATCAGAGGATATCAGACAGATAAGAATCATAAACAGGCAGAGGTACAAATCTTAGAGGATGTAATTAAACAGAATCAGGTATCATGAGATATCACAAAGAGGCAGGAATCACAGAGGATATCATCAAAGGAAGGTACAGATTAAAGACAATATCAGGAAGAAACAGGTATTACAGAACTCAGAATCGTGGAGCAAAGACAAGATTCGCAAAGGATATCAAATAGGGATTACAGTGGATCCACTGAAATGTGGTGTACACCACTGAGAGACCTGCTGTAGATTTTATTATGTAATTATCTCAATATACAGCAAATTGCAAGGGAAGTGTAATTTCTATAGCTACGAAACAGTAACCTGGTTCAGAACCTTCCTCATAATTAATTAGGGTTCTGAGTGATCTCTGTGTCCATCTTTAATGCTGGTGCAATGATAATATAGCACTTTTTTGTTACTTGGCCTTTGGTTGACTTTGGCAAAGTGTACTGTATTATAAGCATTTGGACCAAATTTCCCGTCTGAAAATAATATCATCTGAGGACATCTGCTTTTTGTTGTACTTTCTTTTATGTAGTGCTACTATTTATCAGAGAGTAGTGGTGGAAAAGATTTCCTACCAAAGGCCTTCATCAGATAGAACAAGAACCTAGCGTCATCACTGTTGCATTGGACTATTTCCCAATCACTTAGTACATAATTTTGTACCTTCTCCTCCCCTTATTTGGTACTGGTTTGCCCAGTGGGCACAAGATATGGAGAAACCTACGCACAGCCACTGGTTTCTCATTGTTAATTATAGAAATTGCATCATGCTCAACAACAACCACAAGACATCATCTATTCATCTTTCTTCCATATATGAAAGACAAAAACCAACAAAACCATAAAACAACACAGATAAGAAGCAATATAAATCTGCTAAACCATCCTCGATTCTCATCACAAAAAATGTGTAGACGTCACTTCAATTTGAACCCCTCCCTTCACTTCCTACTAACAGGAAAAATGACATATTCTACTCCTGTCTGACACATAAATCTCTCATCAGCTGTCTCTAATCCATCTGCGGTGTCCAAGCTACACTCCTTTGTCTAGTGTTGCCCTGAAATGTAGCGTTTGCAATGACAGGAATACGTAAGTGTAAGTTAATTAAACTTTCGATTTTACATCCAGGACAGACACAGACATCATTGTGTAGTTAAGAAGCTTGCTTTCGAACAATGGTTTCAATCCACTGTGTGGCACTTTAGACAAGTGTTTTCTATTATAGCTACAGGGTAACCAATGCCTTATGAGTCGATTTGGTAGATGGAATTTGGAAAAAGCCCATGATGAGTGTGTGTGTGTGTGTGTGTGCGTGTGTGTGAGTGTGTGTGTGAGTGTGTGTGAGTGATTGTGTGAGTGATTGTGTGTGCGTGTGTGTGTGTGTGCCCTTGTATTGATGTCATGAGACGGTTGTTAAAGATAGCCACCATCATAAAAGTGATGTTGTTCACTTTCAGTTTTCCATGAGAAACATATCTGGCCACAGAGAAATATTACTTTACTGATAGACATAGGCATGGCCATGTGATAAGAAGTTTTCTGGTCAAACCACATGGTTCTGGGTTCAGTCCCACTGTGTGACACCTTGGGCGTATTCTACTATATTCTTGGGCTGATCAAAGACATGTGAGTGGATTTGATAGATGGAAACTGAAAGAAGCCCATTGTATATATATATATAGGGTAAAGACCCCCTTCGGTCATGAATGACCATGGGATTGCACCTAGAAAGTTACCCTCCTAGACACAAGTCCGGGCAAGGTTGTTTATGGAAGACCAGCAGTCGCCCATGCATACCAGCCTCCCCTCTCCACGCCACCAGTGTTATCCAAGGGAAAGACAAAGGTCGATACAGCTTCGCACCAGTGACGTCGCAACTCATTTCTACAGCTGAGTGAACTGAAGCAACGTGAAATAAAGTGCCTTGCTCAAGAACACAACACGCAGCCCGGTCCGGGATTCGAGCTCACAACCTCACGATCGTAAGCTCGACGCTCTAACCACTGAGCCATGCGCCTTATATATATATATATATATATATATATATATGTGCATGTGAAAAAACATTCGAACGAGGTTATTGCCAGTGCCGCTGGACTGGCTCCTGTGCAGGTGGCACGTAGAGAACACCATTTGATCATGGCCGTTGCCAGTACCGCCTGACTGGCCCTCATGCCAGTGGAACGTAAAAGTACCCACTACACTCTCGGAGTGGTTGGCGTTAGGAAGGGCATCCAGCTGTAGAAACTGTGCCAGATCAGATTGGAGCCTGGTGCAGCCATCTGGTTTGCCAGACCTCAGTCAAATCGTCCAACCCATGCTAGCATGGAAAGCAGACGTTAAACGATGATGATGATGATGATACACACACACAAATATATGTATATAATATATACACCTGAGTGTCTTTGTGTCTGTGTTCGTCCACCCCAACACCATTTGACAACTTGTGTTGGTTTGTTTACATTCCTGTAATTTAATGTTTCAGCAAAAGAGACCAATGGAATAAGTATCAAGCTTTAAAAAAAGTACTGGGGTTGATTTATTCAACTAAAGATTCTTCAAGGCAGTGCCCCAGCATGGCCGCAGTCTAATGACTGAAAGAAATAAAAGATAAAAGACTACCTGAAAACAGATAAGCATTGGCAACAGGAAGGGCATCTCTGGTCAGTGAAAAATCTGCTGCAACAAATTGTCTGATCCATGTATGGAAAAGTGGACATTAAACAGTGATGATGATGATGATGATGATGATGGTAATGAGATAAATTAATGAGATAATTAAGGCGGTGAGCTAGTAGAAACGTTAGCATGCCAGGAGAAATGCTTTGCGGTATTTCGTCTGCCGTTACGTTCTGAGTTCAAATTCCGCCGAGGTCAACTTTGCCTTTCATCCTTTCAGGGTCGATTAAATAAGTACCAGTTACGCACTGGGGTCAATATAATCAAGTTAATCCATTTGTCTGTCCTTGTTTGTCCCCTCTGTATGTAGCCCCTTGTGGGCAGTAAAGAAACAGGTATTTCATCTGCCGCTACGTTCTGAGTTTAAATTCCGCCGAGGTCAACTTTGCCTTTCATCCTTTCAGGGTCGATTAAATAAGTACCAGTTACGCACTGGGGTCAATATAATCAAGTTAATCCATTTGTCTGTCCTTGTTTGTCCCCTCTGTATGTAGCCCCTTGTGGGCAGTAAAGAAACAGGTATTTCATCTGCCGCTACGTTCTGAGTTCAAATTCCGCCAAGGTCAACTTTGCCTTTCATCCTTTCAGGGTCGATTAAATAAGTACCAGTTATGCACTGGGGTCGATATAATCGAGTTAATCCGTTTGTCTGTCCTTGTTTGTCTCCCCTGTGTTTAGCCCCTTGTGGGCAGTAAAGAAATAGGTAATGAGATAAAATTCATTGATAAAAGCAGTTGTTGGTGTTTTCTACAATTTTGTATTGTTGAATACATAGCAGACAGATTAAACTATTGTTGATCTTGCCTTATATGAGATTTCTTGGAGAGAATACATGCACTGAAATTATTTACTATTGTCTGGATCAGGTCTAAGAGAGGATTAGAAATTTAGCACTGCAAGCTATTAAAATCTCGTTGATTATACAGTAATTTTGGTTACTTGCAATGGTGAATTGTACCTACTATAATTATGTAGACCTATTTATTGCTTGTCTGTAGACATTGTGCAGCACCAGTAATGGGATGTAAATTCCTAACTATTCAAACGTTAAACTGGTACCCTGTCAAGTTGCCCAACTCTTTATAAAGAAATAAAACAAGCATCACTTAAACATTCTTAAACATTTTACTTTCCTTTTTCTCTTTTTTCCTTGAAGACATGGGTGCAAACATGGCTCTGTGGTTAAGAAGTTAATTCCACAAGTACATTCTGCTGAATTTGATCCCATAGCTCAGTGCCTTGGACAATTGTCTGCATCCATTTCATCCATAGCTTTGCATATACTAAAACACTGTAAGAATATTTCCATAGAGTGAAGTTGTGTTGTAAGATCCCATCATATATATATAAGTGTGTATATATATATATATATAATATATATATATCTGAATTGTGGCTGATGCCAGCGCCGCCTTGACTGGCTTCCGTGCCGGTTGCACTTAAAATGCACCAATTCGATCATGGCCGTTGCCAGCCTCGCCTGGCACCTGTGCAGGTGGCACGTAAAAAGCACCCACTACACTCACGGAGTAGTTGGCGTTAGGAAGGGCATCCAGCTGTAGAAACACTGCCAGATCAGACTGGAGCCTGGTGCAGCCTTCTGGCTTCCCAGATCCCTGGTCGAACCGTCCAACCTATGCTAGCATGGAGAACGGATGTTAAACGATGATGATGATGATGATATATATATATATATATACATATATATATATATATTATATATATATATATATATATATTATATATATATTATATATATAGATAGATAGATAGATAGATAGATAGATAGATAGATAGATAGATAGATAGATAGATAGATATACATATGCATATAGATATGCTTGATTTTTTTTCGTGAGTGATAGAAGACAGGATGCTGAATTAAGTGCAAAAGCTGGTGCAGTAATGCACCAGCTTCAGACATTTTGTTGGAAGAATAAAGGAGGTAGGTGAAAAAAGCCAAACTTGCTACCGTGAATTCACTGTTTGTACCTAGTCTTACCAAAGGTTATGAATTTTGAGAAATGACCAAAAGAATATGGTTGTGAATACTAGTAGCTGAAAGAGAGTTCCTCTGGAGGGTCTTTGGAGTAATGTTACTTGATAAATGCATGGCTCAGAAAGGCACTCCAAGTAGAGTTATTACTTCTCTGAATTGAGAGGTCACAGCTCCAGTATTATGGACATGTGGTAAGGATGTCACAAGAAGAATTGCTGGACAGATTCACTGGGCAAAACTAACCAGTAGAAGACCCAGGAGTAGATCATGGGCAAGATGATTGGATAACGTTTTGGTTGGCCTTGCTTGAGGGTCAATTAGAGACAGTTACTTCTGACAGGATCTAATACACACACATGCACACACACATGCACACACACACACACACACACACACACACACACAACAAACACACACACACACACACCACACACACAAACACACACACTTAGTGTGTGTGACGGGTAAATTGTCTCCATTTTATATTTTTGATCTCAAGCACATGCATTGTTTGTTCTTGGTTTTGTTGACTGCACAGTATAGTAGGGTCTGGTGGGCACCGTCTGTGAGAAAAACAGCACCATGACGCAATTCACTCTGCCAGAAATTTGGAAACAACATGCTGTACTGCTTGGCATTCCCACCAGAAGTTCCAATACAAACAGATGGTGAGCACACAGAACAACCGTTGGCTTGCTGTGTCCCCAAAACATGTACCAAAAGCAATAAAAATCAATATCCAGTCAATATCATTGTGATTGGAGTGATCACTAGTGATGGTGATGTTATGACACCATTCATCTTCCCACACAGATTCAGACTCAACATATCAAGTGCCTGGAGGAGGTAGTGCTGTCCAGGGTCAAGAGGGTGGCTGTTGGAAGACCCTGTGTCTGGCAACAGGACTCTGCACCATGCCACACAAGCATGTACTTGTAAATGAGTGTGCCCGTAACTTAGCGGTTCGGGAAAAAGAGACCGATTGAATAAGTACTAGGCTCACAAAGAATAAGTCCTGGGATTGATTTCCTCGACTAAAGGCGATGCTCCAGCATGGCCACAGTCAAATGACTGAAACAAGTAAAAGAGTATATATTTTTTCCACTCTGTTAGTTACAGCAGTGAGTATTCCTGTTGATCCGATCAACAGAACAGGTACAATTCATTTTTGCACAGCTGAGTAGACATGAGATAAATTGCCTTGCTCAAGGATACAATCTACCACTAGATATTGAACTCATGACCTTGTGATTGTGAGCTGAATACCCTAACCACTGAGCCAAATGCCTTCACAGAACTCCCACACACACATATTATATTAAAAACATAAGTCATATATATATATTATTAAGAAAAGATAAAATCTGTCTTGAGCCTACAAACCCATTAGGCTGGAGCTTATCTTTGTTTCCATGGTATCAAAGTGACTGAGAGACGTACACACACATATACACACACTGCTATATATATATACATATGCACATATGTACACAAACATGCATACACACACATATACATACATGCTCACATATATATGCACACACATACATAGAAGAAGAATTTACCAGGAGCTAACATAGATATTTACATACATGTAAACATCTGTGTGTGTATGTGTGTGTGCACATGTGCATGTGTGTGTGCACATGTGCATGTGTGCATGTATGTGCATATGATTGTGCTTGTATGACTGTGTTTGCTTATATTCTCTGAAAATCCCACTCAGCTTGAGGCAGTGCCTTTACTGCTGTTTCCCCTGTCAACAGGTCATCTGCTGGCTTTGCACCTTTAAAGACTTGAAGAACAGTTAATAAGAATCAGAAACAGGCAAGGCGTCCAATTGTAAAAAAAATTAACGCCTTGAGAATATATTCATTTAATCCATGCTTACATGGAAATAGATGGCTAAAAAAAAAACACACATATCACTGTCATCGTTGTTGTCATCATCATCACCATCATCATCATCATCATCACATTACTCCCTCCACAACACTAATCTCAAAAAGTCTTCTTGTGAACATGACCTGGGCATTATTGTCGACAGCGATTTACGTTGGACAAAACACATTGCTAAAATTGCCAAGAAGGCTGAGGGTGTCTTGGCATCACTTACCAAGTCCTTTGTGAGCTACTCTCCAGCTATCTATCTGAGGTTTTATATAGCTATGGTGCGGCCTCACCTCGAATTTGCATCACCGGTCTGGAACCCCTATCTTGCCCAGGATATTAATCGTCTGGAAACCGTTCAGCGATGTGCAACCAAGAGAATACCCTCCATCAGGTATTTGCCATATTCTGAACACCTTACTTCCCTGGGCATCGATACATTGAAACTCCAACGTCTGGCAGCTGACTTGGCAGACACCCATAAAATTATTAACCATCTTACAAACAATAACTCTGAGAACCTTTTCAAACTCCACCTGTCTAACACCCGTGGACATGTTTACAAAGTCAGAAAACAGCACAGCCTCCGTGACTTTTGGAAACATTTTTCATGCTAAGAGCTGCTTGAAGTATGGAACAAACTGCTGGTATCAGTTTTTAGTTGTCGGAGCACTGCATCCTTCAAAACTTCCATGCTTCCTGAGATTCGCCAACACTACACCTGATTTTCTCCCCTCCATACACACGCAAGCATGTATCTGACTCATACACTGTTCACTTCCCAGACATTTGTACATTACTGCATATGCTTTATACACACTTTTGACAAGTTGTGGTGCACCTGAGCACCATATACAATAATTTCATAATTATTATTTTAAGACTGAGCCAAGCTTCAATATCTGTTGTGGCATGGTTTCTATGGCTGGGTGCTCTTCCTAATGCCAACCACTTCACAGAGTGTATTAGATGTTTTTACATGCCACCAGGAGCAGCAGCTGTGAGGTCACCAAGTGGCTTGCATGACAAAACCCTCCAATTGAGTGGGTGGGTGTAGTATTGCAGGAGGTGGCTTTGTACTAAATGATGAGAGGTTAGAATGTATAGAGAGGAACAGAAATAGATGTCATGAAGTACAGAAGAAACAGTTTAAGAAAGGGAGAGAGAGAGAAAGAGAGAATGGGAGGAGAGAAGATAGTGAGAATGTGATTTAAGGTGGTACACTCAAGATACAGGGAGATCTATACATGTTTATATATATATATATATATATATATATATATATATATATATATATATATATAGGCACAGGAGTGGCTGTGTGGTAAGTAGCTTGCTAAACAACCACATGGTCTCGGTTCAGTCCCACTGCGTGGCATCTTGGGCAAGTGTCTTCTGCTATAGCCCCGGGCCGACCAATGCCTTGTGAGTGGATTTGGTAGATGGAAACTGAAAGAAAACTGTCGTATATATGTATATATATATATATATATGTATGTGTGTGTGTTTGTGTTCTGTGTTTGTCCCCTAGCATTGCTTGACAACCGATGCTGGTGTGTTTACGTCCCCGTAACTTAGCGGTTCGGCAAAAGAGACTGATAGAATAAGTACTGGGCTTACAAAGAATAAGTCCCGGGTCGATTTGCTCGACTAAAGGCGGTGCTCCAGCATGGCCGCAGTCAAATGACTGAAACAAGTAAAAGAGTAAAAGAGTAAAGAGAGTATATATATATATATATATATTATATATATATATATCTAGAGAGAGAGAGAGAGAGATCCAAATATGAATTAGAAACAGCTTGGGGTATATAAACAAAATCGAACACACATACACAAGGTATGTGTGTTGTTAGTTCGTGGGTTGGCTGCGCTTTTTGGCATAAGAGAATACATTCTCTATTCTCTAGACAATAGAGAATATATTCTCTTATGCCTAAAAACCGCAGCCAACTACACATACCCAGTATATGTGTGTTCGACTTTACACACACACATACACACATATATATATATATATATATATATATTATATATATATATATAGGGGGAGAGTTCATGAAAGAAACAAAAGATGAAGACAGGTGGTGTACAAAACAAACAGATGTATTAGTATAATGCTCAGGAATTGTTTATATATATATATATATATATATATATATTTATGTAAACTATATACAAAAGCTGGCTGAAAAGTACATGGGCTGACCAAGATACTCTCATGGAATATGACCAAATAAGGCTTATTTTTCAACATAGTCCCCTTGCAGTCCACACATTTCTTCCATCAGTGTTGCAATGCTTGGATCCCATTGATAAAGATGCTTTCTTCTTGTTGGTAAAAAAAAACTCATCAACCGCATATATGGTGTCGTCATCACTGCAATAATAGTTGAGGATCAAATAATAGTCAGATGGGACCAAATCAGGAGAATAGGGAGAGTGATCAACCAGTTCAAGGCCACAGTCACACACACTGTAGCCATTGAAACCAAGAACTTGTGTGCTAGAGCATTGTCCTGATGAAACAAGACCCCTTTCATTATTTCCTGGGCATTTGGTCTTGATAGCCCTTTTGTAACTGTCTCAGTAAGTTGACATAGATCTCTCCATTGATGGTGTGGCCCTTTTGGATATAGTCAATGAACACAATGCCTTTTGCATTCCTAAAAACTGAGGCCCTCACCTTCTCTGTAGATGAAACAATCTTGGCCTTCTTTGGATTGGGTGAGGAGGAATGTTTCCACTGCATGGATTGTTACTTTGTCTCTGGCTCAAAGTGATGAACACAACACTCGTCCTGGGTTAGGAAATGTTCAAGGAAACCGGCTGAATCTACTTCAAACAATATCAGATTTTTCCATGATGTGATTAGCCTGGTGTGCTTTTGATCAGGTGCCAGATGTGGCAGAAAACTTTGTCATGTCAAGTGTTTTGTGCAGAATATTGAGAATATTCTGCACAATATAGGTGCAGGAGTGGCTGTGTGCTAAGTAGCTTGCTTACTAGCCACATGGTTTTGGGTTCAGTCCCACTGCGTGGCACCTTGGGCAAGTGTCTTCTACTATAGCCTCGGGCTGACCAAAGCCTTGTGAGTGGATTTGGTAGACAGAAACACAAAGAAGCCCGTTGTATATATGTATATATATGTGAATGTATGTTTGTGTGTCTGTGTTTGTCCCCCTAGCATTGCTTGACAATCGATGCTGGTGTGTTTATGTCCCTGTCACTTAGCGGTTTGGCAAAAGAGACCGATAGAATAAGTACTGGGCTTACAAAGAATAAGTCCTGGGGTTGATTTGCTCGAATAAAGGTGGTGCTCCAGCATGGCCGCAGTCAAATGACTGACACAAATAAAAGATAAAAGATAAAAAAAAATCTTTTACAGGATATGCTATTTGATTTATAGCTGATTGCCTGTCATCCATCAGCCTGTGGTGAACATGATCAATATTTTCCTTAATGATGAGAGTTATAGGACATCCACATCTTGGGGTTACCTTCAAGACCCTTCCCTTCCTACATTCAGCTGCCCACTTTTGAACTATTGATAAAGCTGGAGCACCATCCCCTAATCTAACAATCATGTCAGCATGAATGTCCTTGGGAGTTAAAGCCTTTTTCTACAGGTACTTGATAACACCAAGACAAGGGATAGTATATGATAACACCACAAAGTAGATTTATAAACAGGGCTAAGTTTAGCTAGTTCTCCATTTACCGAAATCTGAATTGATATTCGAATCTTATAGGATTCTCATCAGGGTTGTCTACATCATTCTGACCAATCCCAGAGAAACAAGCAGCTGATGTCATTATATACTCAATAATTTCAGTAGCCACAAAAAACTGGAGCCACTAACTTGCATGCCATAAGTGTTAACACTTTATTTTACACCAAGAGCCTGTCAAGAGGGATTAAAATAGGCTTATGAAAAACGCAGTTGTTGTTCTCACTAGTGCTCATGCCACATAAGAAGCATCCAATATATTCTGTGAAGTGGTCAGCAGTAGGAAGGACAGCCTGTGATAGAAATCATGCCAAAGCAGACATTGGATCTTAGTGCAGTTTCCTGGTTTGCCAGATCCTGTTGAACTGTCCAATCCATGCCGGTATGGAAAACAGACATTAAATGCTGCTGCTGCTGTTGTTGTTGTTGTTGCTGTTGTTAAGCAACAAAACAGGTAAGGGTGATTAGGTGATGGTCTAGGGCTTAGGAGCAGGAGACCCCAGACCTTGGAAAAAAAAAAATTTTGGTCGTCTTGTTGTAGTCGAGGGCTCTTCGTTGACGCCCAACACCACTGGGAGGTGGCCCTCGAAGTCGCTGGAAATGGAGATCTCCAGGTCCAAATTCTTGAACGGCTGCTGCTGATATTAAAAAAGGAAACATATCCTCAATTTCAAGAAATACAGTAATTACTTTATTGAGTCCTGCCAAATTCTTCATTATTTTTAAAATTAATTAAAACATGTAAGCATGCTTTAATTAGTTAGAAATGTGGTCATCAAAGGAAATTTTTCTAATTAACTTAATTACATAGAATTTCTTTTATTCCTTACATCAATGAAACTTTAGAAAACTTTAGAAACTCCATCTGGTTCTAAAAGTTTCATCACCTTTAACCCTTTAGCATTTAAACTGGCCATATCCGGCCAAAAATATTCTACCTGTTTTATGTTCAAACTGGCCAGATCTAGTCTCTCATACCAACCCTACAATATTGTTTTAAAAATGAACAGCTACCTCACCAAAATCTCAAAGATACAAGATAATGCCTGATTAGTTCAAGACAATGTGGATGAAAAAGCATTAATTCTGGCAGAATAATGCAAACACTAAAGGGTTAAAGAGATATTTAGAATGGAAAATTAAAATTAAATATTAGTCCTTCTGGGCTTCTTCCCATTTAGTAAATAATTTGTCACTGACAAAGTATGTGATGAAATATTAAGTTGGTACATTCAAATCCCTTGTAGTTTGTTGAATATATTTTTACATGTATAATCAGCAAACATCTGTCTTCCTACTTTTCCCACAAGTGTTCGGTACATTTCCTGAATGTAGAATAAACACTTGCATATCTTGATTGAATGAAACTGTTTTGAAAATTCTAAATCTCTCTCTTACTCACTCTTTGTTTTTCTCACTTTTATTCTCTCTTCTTCTCACTATCTTTCTCTTCTTCTGTGCCTCTCTCATACCAACACACACACACACACACACACAAACTCTTAATACTAACCTGCCTGTCACTGCCTCTGGTTCCAGGATACAAAACTATCCATTTTACAGTATTGCTATTTAAATTAAAACCTACCATCATAATTTATGTAAGAACCTTTCGTTAAGTTGTTCCAAATGGAGGCAGAAAATTGGTGGAGTTCTTAGAGCATCAGGCAAAAATGCTTTGCAGCATTCATTCCAGCCATAAGTTCTGAGTTCAAATCCCACTGAAGTCAACTTTGCTTTTGCATCCATCCTGGATAAAATAAAGCACCAGTCTGGGGTAGTGGATAGGCAGAACTGTAAGGCGGTGAGCTGGCAGAACCGTTAGCACGCCGGGCGAAATGCTTAGCGGTATTTCGTCTGCCGTTACATTCTGAGTTCAAATTCCGCCGAGGTCGACTTTGCCTTTCATCCTTTCGGGGTCGATAAGTTAAGTACCAGTTACGCACTGGGGTCGATATAATCGACTTAATCCGTTTGTCTTCTCTGTGTGTAGCCCCTTGTGGGTAGTAAAGAAATAAGAACTGTTAGGGAGTTGGAAGGAGTGCATGAAAGTGCGGGCCTTGTGGTTAGGATGCTGCATTCATGATTGCTAGATCGTGGTTTCAATTCTCACACCAGATGGTCTCAGTTTTAGGGTCAATCTCATTGTGCAGCACCCAGGGGCAAGGGTCTCTTTCTTCAACCGTTTTTACATTCCACCAGCACAAGTGTGTTTATACAACACCAGATTGAGTGAATTTAACATGGCACTGGCATCGCACCTGTAAAAGAAAATTTGTTTTTCAAAATGTTGGGTTTCGTTTTGAACAGACCTCACACATCTCCACACAATCACTCAAATACATAAAAAAAGGCAAGGTGTTCATGGCTGGAATGTCAGTTGAACAAAGAAAATTTGAGACATGGATGCTACTGACAGGACCTAGAGATATCACAAAATTATTTGATTATCTTATATCTTTTACTTATTTCAGTCATTAGACTGTAGCCATGCTGGGGTACTGCCTTGAAGAATTTTTAGCCAACTGAATCAACCCCAGTCCTTATTTTTTAATTTTCTGTGCCTGGTACTTATTCTGTTTGAACACCTAAGTGACAGGGATGTAGACACATCAATACCAGGCTTTTTTTTAGATTCTGTCTACCAAATTCACAAGGCATTGATTGGCCTGAGGTTATGGTAAAAGACACTTGTCTCAAGGTACCATGCTGTGGGACAGAACCTGGAACCATGTACTCAGGAAGCAACCTTCTTACTACACGACCAAACATGCACCTGATTCTTACCTTACCTTAAACTGATTTGGAACATAGTTTAATAAAATAGGGATATACTTTTGTTTGTGGAGACACATGGCCTAGTGGTTAAAGCAGTGGACTCATGGTCAAGGGACCGCGGGTTCGAATCTCAGACCAGGCAATGTGTATTCCACACGGCTCCGGCAGAAGATAATGGCGAACTTTTGCTGACTCTTTCACCACAGCTTTCTCTCACTCTTTCCTCCTGCATCTTGCAGCTCACCTGCGACAGACCGGCGTCCCATCCAGGTGGGGAATCCTATACGCCAAGGAAACCAGGAAACCGGCCCTATGAGCCAGGTTCAAGAAGGAACAAATAACATACTTTTGCTTGAAACAGAAACTTAAGTGCCCCAGATTAAGACATGACATTGAAGGAAAAATGCTGAGAAACACTAACTAAATGAATGTCCGGATAATTAATTTATTGTAGTAATTATTTTAATACACGTTCATAAAATAACATAACCATTATATCATGTTGAAAGTGATTTTAATTTCTCTTATTTTTACAATGTCATTTTATGATATTAAAATAACTTACAAACAATCTACTGCATCAATAATTATGAGCTTGTGGCTTCAGGTTTGTAATCTGTCTACAACTCTACATTTATATATGGCTTAGTCAGGAGAATACAGAGCAGTGTTATTGACCTTTGTAGACCCTTTGGGACTCTTAAGATCCTTATAATTGAGGTTCATCATCATCATCGTAAATCAAAGCCTTGTAGGGGGAATGTGAAGGATGATAATTCTCTAAAGGGTTTACATTCTAGATAGGATAGATTAGATATAGTAGTTAGCATGTGTAAGCCAGAGTACAAATGGGATGGAGAGAAGAGGAACAAACAGAGGTCAATGTAGTAGTTATAGATGAGACAGAGAAGAAAGACAGTATGTTCAGGCCAGAGAATGTAGTTGTAATGTGCTGATGAGTAAATCTTCACAAATTAGTCAGACTACCTTCTTTTAGAACAGAAGTTCTCAGCCAGGGTCAACATGACCCTCCAGGATCCATATAAGATTTTGTTGTTAAAATGTAAGGGCATTAAATCAGTTATACTTTTACAATACACAAAATATTTTAATTTTTTAAATCCAATTCCTAATGATATTTAATTAATAAAATACAGTAAAATGTTATATATATATATATATATATATATATACAGAAAATGGTTATATAGGCCCAGTAGAGTAAAATTGGAATCAAATGAGTCCATATGCAGAAAATGGTTGAGAACCACTGATTTAGAAGTCTAAAGGTCCACTCTTGTCTGGGACATTAGTACCTACTAAGGGCCCTAGTACTGTGTCAAATAGCAGAAGATGGCCCTATGACTTAGGTAAGCAGGATTTAGAGGTGGGCTAGCTCCTAGCCATGTATTACACAGGCCCACAGGTGTGTTGTCATGTGAACCAGTCACTCTGCTTAAGGGTTAAAAAAAGGCCCTGTATCTTAAGAGTAAGTACAAAAGAGAAGACTGAGTAAACTGTGTAAAAAACAGAAGGTGGCAATAGGAAACCATTGCTGTATCTTTCTCAAGAAAATTCATAAATTTTCAGATTTTGGTAAGGAAGTCCATCATTGTCAATACCAATTTCTTTACTACCCACAAGGGGCTAAACACAGAGAGGACAAACAAGGAGAGACAAATGGATTAAGTCGATTATATTGACCCCAGTGCATAACTGGTACTTAATTTATCAACCCTGAAAGGATGAAAGGCAAAGTCGACCTCAGCGGAATTTGAACCCAGAACGTAACGGCAGATGAAATACAGCTACGCATTTCGCCCGGTGTGCTAACGTTTCTGCCAGCTTGCCACCTTGTAGGCATGGTACATGTGTAGGCTCGTACCTGTAGGCATGGTACATGTGAAAAGAGAAAATGCACCCAGCTAATGTGTACCATTTGGGTACTCATTTGGGTGCCATTGCTTTGGTCACAGTGTTCAATCTGACAACAGAAGGAATGTCAAATCAACCTAATTGGGTGTGATTTAGCTTCAGTGCATTCCAAGTTATGTTATCTCAGTCAGACTGTTTATATATGTCAGTCATTATTAGGAATAAATCATCTGGTGGTTTACATTTGGAGCTTGGGATAAAGCAAAGTTACATAACACATCATATGAATTAATTTCCTTGTATTTTACATATACTTATTGATAAATCTACACTAAGAGATGATTTAATCTGAATATTGACTGGTATAAATAAATGATAATTAAATCAGTGCAAACATACTTAATATAGAACACATTTAAAAAAAAACTAACTAAAAATAGTAATTTGGTGAGGAATGTTAAACACTATATTTCAATAAGTAAAGTAAGAATGGGAGACAAGTGAGAACATTTTTCAGTTTTTATCAAAAGATGAGAGAATTGTTAATTGCCCTTAGAAGTGGCATACTCTAATGAATTCATAGTATAAATTCAAATGATGCAGAAGTATGAAAAAATCAGAATGCTTCTAGTCATGTCAACATTCACAAAGTTTTCAAGTGATTTAACCCTTTTGTTACCAACCCAGCTGAAACTGGCTCTGGCTCTGAGTACAAATGTCTTGTTTTGAATTAAAATATTCCGCCAAACCTTAGTCACAATTTATGTTCCTAGCACTAGCTGAATGATAACTAAGTTACTTTACTAAATTCTTTGTTATATTTAAAACTAGCAGTATCGCCCGGCGTTGCTCGGGTTTGTAAGGGAAATAACTATATAAGCATTTTTAGAGAGTTATAGCAAAAAAATAGCAAAAAATGCATTAAAATGGAAAAAATATGATGGTAAATTTTTTTTTAAATCGTTGACTCATCGTAGACATTTTTAGAGAGTTACTTCCCTTATATAATAGCGAAAAAATGCATTAAAATAGAAAAAAAACGATGGTAAATTTTTTTTTAAATCGTAGACTCATGTAGACGCTTTCTTAGCCATTTCTGTTTTGGTGTCTTCAAGCCATGAAGTCGTTGTTCTAAAAGAACACTGGTCTCCTGGACAACGCATTACGACGTTGATTTCCTTACACTCCCTTCCCCACAGGTGCAGGTGTGAGCGTGGACGCCAACTCCGCCGCCATCGACACACGAAAAATTATGCATTAAAATGGAATAAAAAATGATGTTAAATTATTTTTAAAATCGTAGACTCATCGTAGACGCACGCTAATATTCAGACGGGCTCGATATGAATCACGACTATAAGCTACCCGAATTTGGTTAAACTGTACCGCAAAATGTGGGAGTAGTTAGGAATCTAAATCGAAGGGGACAGACACTCACACAACTACAGTTTTATATATATAGATATACATAGCGCAGTAGTGGTGAGATATGACAGCAAAGAAAAGCATACATTCACTCTCTGCATGCAATTAGACTCGGAAAGTTCGTGAGGAACCCATTGACCCAATTTGCTGACTTTTCCGATAGCACACAGGTGTCAATGAATGGTTGAATGACCAAATCCAAGCTTCTCTGCTAGTTCCTCAACAGTTACGATGATATTTTGTTCCACCAGGGTTTTCAGGATGTCCTTGTCGAGTTCTACAGATCTTTCAGGATGAGGCTCGTCTTCTAGGCTGTAGTTTATGGCTCGGGATTTCTGGAACCACCATTGACACTGCCTTACGCTTATTGTCCAATCCCCATATACTGCATTAATATTTCTTGTACTTTGCACACATTTATATTGTTATTCTTTTATATGTTTCAGCCTTGAGGTTGTGGCCATGCTGGATCATGTGTGTGTGTGTGTGTGTGTGTGTCTATCTGTCTGTCTGTATGTATGTATATATGTATATGTATGTGTGTGAACAATAATATTTTCAACAGATGTGTTGCAAATGTATCTGATTGTTCTCAAGCTTCAATACTGTGTGTGTGTGTATGTGTGTGTGTGTGTATGTGTGTGTGTGTGTATGTATGTATGTATGTATATGTATGTATGTATGTATGTATGTATGTATGTATGTGTGTATGTATGTATGTGTGTGTGTATGTATGTATGTGTGTGTGTGTGTGTATGTATGTATGTATGTGTGTATGTATGTATGTATGTGTGTATGTATGTATGTATGTATGTATGTATGTATGTATGTATGTATGTATGTATGAGTGTATGTTTACTTTATTACTAATTACTCTCTTCCAAGAACATTTTCACTCACTCTTAGCTCTTAGCTTCCCATACATTTTACTCATGTATCTATCAGCGTCATAGACAGAATACTTTCACTTTAGTCTTCCTCAAATCACTCTGTCTCTATTTACTTTCATTTTATTCGTTGCCCACTGTGTGTGTGCGTTTGCGTGTGGTGTAAACCAGACTAAGAAAAGCATTTGACACACACACCAGAATGTGAGTTTTCTGTAAATTTTGCTTAATTGGAGTTTAAATTTTAAAAACTGGACCTGGCATGACGCAATGCATTGTACTCTTAAAAATGCTAGGTAAATTGTAATTGAAGAAATCCTATATTGTAGATTTGTATAACTCCCAAAGGGAGGCAGATAAAATCTGCCTTTTATAATAAGAGATTAATTGAAAGAAACACAGAGCATCTCAACAGAAATATGGTCGCAAAAGGGTTAAAATATATGATAGAGAAACAATTCTTAACCCTTTCGATACCAACCAAGCTGAAACCAGCTCTGGCTCTGTAGTACAACTGTCTTGTTTTCATAAGTTTTGAATTAAAATCTTTCACCAAACCTTAGTCACAATTTATGTCCCTAACACTATCTGAATGATAACTAAGTTATTTTACTAAATTCTTTGTTATATTTAAAGTAATTGAAAGAAACAGAGAGCATCTCAAAATAAATACAGTAATGAAAGGGTTAACCTTTACCCAGCAAAGACAAGTTAACTTATAAGTTAATAAGTCTTCTTCATTGTGCGATGAGTAAACTCATCCAAAACATATAATTTCAAAAACAGCCACAGTCGAGTCTATATGTCAATTCTCGGCATTTCTTGGTTTTCATCTGTTTCTTTCTTTACAGATTATACCCAGATTATGCTCAGAAAATGACAATGAGTATGAACCTTCTATTAGAAGCTTAGATACATCAAGTGAGAGTGCAAAATTGTCTGATAGAAAAAATTTGTCTGAAAATGAAACATTTTCTCCAAAAAGAGTCACCAAGGAAGGGGTTAAAGCTACTGGCTCAACAGAAGACTTGCTTAGGTCTGGAAGGTCAAACAATCTCAATGAAACTCAACCATCTTCTATCTTTTATCTTCCACTTGTTTCAGTCATTAGACTGTGGCCATGTTGAGGCACTGCCTTGAAGAATTTTTAGCTGAATTTGTTGACCCCAGTACTTATTTTTTTCAAGCCTGGTTCTTATTCTACTGGTCTCGTTTGTTCTACTTTTGTTGGACTGTTAAGTTATCATCATCATCATCATCATCATCATCATCGTTTAACGTCTGTTTTCCATGCTAGCACGGGTTGGATGGTTCGACCGAGGTCTGCGCCAGGCCCAGTCTGATCTGGCAGTGTTTCTACAGCTGGATGCCCTTCCTAACGCCAACCACTCCGTGAGTGTAGTGGGTGCTTTTTACGTGCCACCAGCACAGGTGCCAGGCGAGGCTGGCAACAGCCACAATTGGATTGGTGCATTTTACATGCTACCAGCATGGAAGCCAGTCAAGGCGGCGCTGGCATCAGCCACAATTCGGATGGTGCTTTTTACGTGCCACCGGCACTTTTCCAATATTAACAAGGGTTGAATGGAATTCATTGAGGTGGATTTTCTATGGCTGGATGCCCTTTCTGTTGCCAACCCTCAGCTGTTTCCAAGTAAGATAATATTTTCTCCATGACTAGAAACATTTTCATGGAACATTGGAAATGGAGGACATGCTTATATGACAAGCACTCAAGATACAACTATCATGCAATGTCAAGGAGACAATAACACACACTAATGTGTATGCATACATAAATGTGTGTGTGTGTGTGTGTGTGTGTGTGAGAAAGAGGAGGGAGAGGGGGGAGAGAGAAAGAGAAAACGTTGAGTTCTATTTCATCCTTTACTTTGGAGGGTTCCAAAGGGGCGATTTCTAACAAAGATTCTTCATATTTCATTGGTACCTTACTGGCGTAAGATTTTTGCTAATATGTGCCACCTGGGCTGGGAATCAAACCTACAATCTAGCAATCATGACTGCAACAGCCTAACCACTAGGCCATGTGCCTTCACAGTCTTGTATAATGTCACTAAATATAGACAGAGATAGGCGTAGAAGATATGAGAAGAGCTGTGTGGTAAGTAGTTTGCTTACGAACCACATGGTTCCGGGATCAGTCCCACTGTGTGGCACTTTGGGCAAGTGTCTTCTACTATAGCTTCAGGCTGACGAAAGCCTTGTGAGTGGATTTGGTAAACAGAAACTGAAAGAAGCCTGTCGTATATATGTGTATATATATATATATGTGTGTGTGTGTATATGTTTGTGTGTCTGTGTTTGTTCAACCAACATCGCTTGACAAACGATGTTGGTGTGTTTACGTCCCTGTAACTTAGCAGTTCGGCAAAAAGACCAACAGAATAAGTACTAGTCGATTTGCTTGAATAAAGGCAGTGCTCCAGCATGGCCACAGTCAAATGACTGAAACAAGTAAAAGAGTAAAGTCTACATTTAGAGATGTCAAAGGGTTAATGAAAAAATAGTAATCTTAACATGTTTATATGAGAAGAGCAAATTAAAAAATGAGATTCAAAGCATTTGCTATGCAAGGTAATATCAAAAAAGTGCCAAAAGCACTTTTTTCAAAGGCTTCAGAGAGCTGCTGAGATAAATAAAAACTCAGGATTTGATGCACAAACAAACGAGACACATTACATATATATCTCATTCTTTAAAGCCTTTGGAAGGTCTGAAATATCAGTATTAATGAAACATTTTTAAGCTAACATTTTGATATTTTTGCTATGGATATTTTCTATGTTTAATGTTTTATCTGCATTGCTATTCCCTTTTAAAACACACTGATTTGTTTTTTTACATATTCTGCATTGCTGCAAGCAAACTACAACAATCTTTAGCAAACAAACACTCCCCCCCCCCCCCCCCACACACACACAAACGCACACGCACGCACACACATGCATACATATAGATGTGCGTGTATGGTAGAGTAAGTCTTGTGCTAGTCTGAGTTTCACTTGTAGGTGCACAGGATCTTTAGTGTATGTGTGAGTGTCTGTGTGTGCATGCATACACACACACACCCCCACACACACACACACACACACACACACATATATATATACATATGAGGTGGTATCAAAAAGTTCCCAGAGTAGTTCTGTAGCATGCCAACAGATGGCAGTACATGGTTGCATTTGTGATGAGAGCTAGTAGTGACCTTCATGAGGCAATGTGCTGAGTGATATTGCTGTGTTTACTTCACAAGTTGTGAAATTTGTATTTTTGTGATCTGTAGTCTGTGATTTTGTCATGGACAGGAACAAAGATCCAACATGAAATTTTGTGGTAAACTTGGAAAGTCTGCTACAGAGACATTGAGCATGCTTCAAGAAATCCCCAGCAATGAGGCAATGGGTCATACACAATGTTTCTAGTGGCACAGGTGCTTCAAAAGTAGAACATCCTTGGAAGACAATGAGTGATCTAGAAGACCTGCTACAAGCGTCACCCCCAGAAATGTGGTATTGTACATCGAGAATTCATCCTCACTGAGCCGGATTATCAATCAAGAGTTCCACTGTGATGTTACGAAGCATCTGAGGGAGGACGTTTGGTGAAAGCAACCAGATTTGTGAAGCACAGGGAATTGGATTTCTTCCCCAAGCTCTCCTCATCCTTGAGTTTCTCACCAAAAATAACGTGGTATCACTTCCACACCTGCCCTATTCATCAGATTTAGCAACTGTGGACTTCTATCTTTTCTGTAAGGGGAAAATGTAGCTCAAAGGTTGCAATTTTAACACTATTGTTGAGATCCAGAGTGAATCACAGAAAGTCCTTGACTCACTAACTGAAAACGACTTCCAGGTCAGATTCCAAAAGTGGCAGGAACATTGGGACCAGTGACTATTTCAAAGGAGATGATGTTAAAACTTAAGTAAAAAAAGTTATTTTTTACTAAACATAACTAGCCCGGGAATCTTTTGATACTAACTCATATATATATATATATTATATATATATATATATATATATATATATATATATATATATATATATATATATATATAATTAAATAAGGGTAGAAATCGATATTAATCAATTAAAACCAGTGGTCTAGCATATTTTTAAAAAATTCGAAGATTAAAATTTTATACATACAAAATTTAGAGGAATGACCACTAATAGTGGACAGCCTGTATGCTAGAAATAGGCGTCAAACTCACCATTTACCACGAAGAATGTGTTCTCAAGAAAAAATTCAGCAAAAACTAAAGTTTAAAAATAAGCAAGACAAATGAAAATATACAAACTAAAAGATGATTACCTACGTATGTAATTAGTTTCACTTGTTAATATTTACGTATATGGATACACAAACATCTGCAAGATCGTCAGCGTAGTGTGTCATTTATGAAATACAATTTGCATATCCATATACGTAAATATTAACTAATTAGTACGTAGGTAATCGTTTTTTATTTCTTATATTTTCATTTGTCTTGCTTATTTTTAAACTTTGGTTTTTGCTGAATTTTTTCTTGAGAACACATTCTTCGTGGTAAATGGCAAGTTTGATGTCTATTTCTAGCATGCAGGCTGTCCACTATTAGTGGTCATTCCTCTAAATTTTGTGTATGTCATCATCATCATCATCATCATATATACACATACACACACACACACACAGAGCCAAGGACATGTGTAGGCTTGAAAGAAATGAAGCCAGTATGTTTCGCTGGATGTGCAATGTCAGTGTGCCATCATCCATGCAGACGCATTTCTCTCCTATGACATCATAATTTTCTCTCACACACTGTCTTGCAATCCTAAACACTTCAAGTCTTTGGTCCTCATGTCACTGGACAAAGGCAAACTTCTTTTCTGCTTCTCCCTTGGCTAGATGTGCCTGTCTCCTAGCTTCCCTTCTGGCTATCTGATACAGTTCCCTGCTACCCCCACTCTTCTAGGCCTGTTTCTTTGCTCTAATGGCCCTGTCTACAACACCGTTCCACCACCATGTCACCCTAGGTCTGGATGGGATTTTGCACCAGCTGCAGATTGGTCTGTGGCACTCAGCAAGCTGTGCCACAGGAATTATCAGTTACCCTCTATGTCACATCTGGGGTTCCTCCTCCCTCCAACCAAATTTCTCAATTAGGCTGTCCCTAAATCTCTGACCATATGAAGCTTCCAAATCCTTCTTTTCCAGATTAGTATACTTCTTGGCATCCTTCTGACCTGGAATATATATATATATATATATATATATATATATATATGTATGTGTGTGTGTGTGTTGTGTGTGTGTGTGTGTGTGTGGTGTGTGTGTGTGTGTGTGTGTGTGTTGTGTGTGTGTGTGTGTGTACACATACAGATATAAACTTGTCTATAAGCAATTAAACATGAATATGGACTATTTAATTTTCTGAACAAAAAAATCAAAAATTTCCAGTTGAAGTGTTTCTTACTCTCAACATATTTTAATAAATAACAAATTACTAAAGTTTATATATATATATATGTATATGTATATATATATATATATATATATATAAAATTCATAGATTGAAAGGAGTGTCTTTATTTCATTGTATTTGTACTTGGTTTGATTTGTGACAAGTCTAAACTAATCTTGTATAGCATGAGAACTGTCCCGTAGACATAGTTAGATTTCCTGTATCTCTACTTGTATTTCCTGAGTAATCAGACATTGGTAGAAATTTCACTGTCACTTAAAGATAAATTTTCTCATAGCTTCTAAATTAAGTCTTCCCAGATGTAATTATTTTATTATTAGTTTATACAAAGCTGTACGAAACCTAATTTAGTGGTCTAATGAGTGTGGTTATATTTGTCTAATTAAAACATTCACTCTTCATGTTTAATACAGAATTAAGTTTTTAAGTAAGTGAAAGGAAATCACCAAGGAAATATTATTCTGCAAGCTATTGACTTAAGATAGAGGTGTCAATGACAACCAAAACTGAGACAATCCTTTTCCAGCTTTACTGAGAAAGTATGTATTATGTGTCACACATTCTTAAAGAGAGACTTTATCTCTTTTATTTGTTTCAGTCATTTGACTGTGGTCATGCTGGAGCACCACCTTTAGTCGAGCAAATCGACCCCAGGACTTATTCTTTGTAAGCCTAGTACTAATTCTATCGGCCTCTTTTGCCGAACCGCTAAGTTATGGGGACGTAAACACACCAGCATCGGTTGTCAAGCGATGTTGGGGGGGACAAACACAGAGACACAAACATATACACACACATACATACATATATATATATATATATATATATATATATATATACATATATAGGACGGGCTTCTTTCAGTTTCCGTCTACCAAATCCACTCACAAGGCTTTGGTCCGCCCGAGGCTATAGTAGAAGACACTTGCCCAAGGTGCCACGCAGTGGGACCGAACCCAGAACCATGTGGTTCGTAAGCAAGCTACTTACTACACAGCCACTCTATTTCAGTAATGGGACTGCAGCCAGGCTTGGCCACTGCTTTGAAGGGTTTTAGTCAAATGAATTGACCTCAGGACTTATTTTTAAAGTCTGGTACATAGTCTATCAGGGTCTTTTGCCAAACCGCTAAGTTATGGAGATATAGACAAACCAACATCAGTTGTCAAGCAGAACACACACACACACACACACACACACGCACACACACATGACAGGCTTTTACTCATCATCATCATCATCATCATCGTTTAACGTCTGCTTTCCATGCTAGCATGGGTTGGACGATTTTGACTGAGGGCTGGCGAACCAGATGGCTGCACCAGGCTCCAGTCTTGATCTGTCAGAGTTTCTACAGCTGGATGCCCTTCCTAATGCCAACCACTCCGAGAGTGTAGTGGGTGCTTTTTATGTGCCACCGGCACTCAGTTTTTGTATATCAGGTTCACCCACAAAGCATTAGTTGACACAAGGCTTCAATAAAAGACACTTGCCCCAGGTGGAGCACAGTAGGATTGAACTTGAAGTCATATGATTGCAAAGGAAGCTTAGCATTTTCAATTAGGTCATTAAGTATAATATTAAGTTAGTCGTTAAGAGGCTGAGACACTTATAAAAAGATTAATGTTTGAAATCTTAATTATAATAGTTTATTTGTACTAAAGACAATGACATTGTCTGAACTGTAATCACCGAGATACAATGTAAACTGAAAACTGAAAGCAGAGAACTGTCATAATTAAAGATTCTGTTGGTACCAAAACCTCTTGAACTACTACAAGCAAGAAATTTAGATAAAATTTACCCAAAGAGGGGATTGTTTTATTCCTTAAATATTTATTGTCTTTGTTATGGTATTTACACAGTTAATATTTTGTGGATACGTGTTCAGAATTTTCCAAAAAGCTTGTTTAAAAAGGAACAGATTAATTTTCTTTATGTACACTTTGTCTTGGCATTTCTTCTTTCACTAAAATCATGATACCAAAACATCCATTGTGCCATCGAACCATTGAATGTAACTCATTCAAACTTTTAATACAATTGTAAAATAATATCTCTCAAAAGAATTCTTGCCATCTTGCTTTTCTTTTTTTATTTATTTATGTACTATTTTTGCTCTTTTTTTCTTTTCATTTTTTTTTGTGCAAAATATAGATATGATCAATTAATTAACAAACAGAGCTGCAGAATAATAATAATAAAAAAAAAACGATAATTGAAAAATTTAGAAATGAACAAACATAGCAAAATGATGTAGATAAACATTATATTTTAAATCACATTTACTTCAAACATTGCCAGGATTTATCAGCCGACAGAAAAGAGTTTGAACAACAGAAGACTATTGTGTTGTTTTCTATTATAATTCCATTTATGAGTAGGATGCCCTATTTTGTTTTATTGAAGCTTGAAAAATGAAAAGCGAAGTTGACCTCAATGGGATCTGAACTCAGAGCATATAGTACCATAACTAAATACCACAGGCAGTTTTGTCCAATGCCAATTTACTACATTTGTTGGTACAACCAGGCATGGCTGTGTGGTTAAGGAGCTTGCTTTGCAACCACTTAATTTCAGATTCAGTTCAACTGTGCAGCCCCATGGGTAAATTTGGTTGGTGGAAACTGTGTAGAAGCCTGTCATAGCCAGCATGGAACGCAGGCATTAGATGATGATGATGATGATATATGTTCTATACATAGGCGTAGGAGTGGCTGTGTGGTAAGTAGCTTGCTTAACAATCACGTGGTTCCGGGTTCAGTCCTACTACGTGGCACCTCGGGCAAGTGTCTTCTACTATGCCCTCGGGCTGACATTTGGTAGACAGAAACTGAAAGAAGCCCATCATATATATGTATATATATATATGTGTGTATATATATATATATGTATGTGTGTGTGTGTGTGTGTGTGTGTGTGTGTGTGGTGTGTGTGTGTATATTTGCGTGTCTGTATTTGTCCACCCAACACCGCTTGACAACCAATGGTGGTGTGTTTACGTCCCTGTAACTTAGCAGTTTGGAAAAAGAGACCAATAGAATAAGTACCAAACTTTAAAAAATAAGAATTGGGGTCAATTTGTTTTGCCTGAAACTTTTCAAGATGGTGCCCTAGCATGGCTGCAGTCCAATTACTGAAATAAGTAAAAAATAAAAGATACAATCATGGGGCAAAGATCTCCTGGAATGGAAGCCATTCAGCAGTACTCAATACCAAAATTTTCCAAGAATATCTCAATACTGCAATGCTATAAGTAGCTGAGCATGATCATTGTCAGAGCAGCCAACTGGCTTCCGTGCCAGTGCCACGTAAAAGGGCACCATTTGAGCGTGATCATTACCAACGTCACCTTACTGGCACCTGTGCTGGTGGCATGTGTAAAAAGATTCGAGTGAGGTTGTTGCCAGTACCGCCTGACTGGCCCCCTGTACCGGTGGCCCGTAAAAAGCACCCACTACACTTTCGGAGTGGTTGGCATTAGGAAGGGCATCCAGCTGTAGAAGCTCTGCCAGATCAAGATTGGAGCCTGGTGCAGCCATCTGGTTCACCAGCCCTCAGTCAAAATCGTCCAACCCATGCTAGCATGGAAAGCGGACGTTAAACGATGTTGATGATGATGATGATGATTGTTGTCCCTTCATATCGGTTATAGACTTAAAGTATTACTTCGTTTAACACTACTACTTCATCCTTGGGTAGCTTTGGCAAAGTTCCCTCAGTTACAAGCATTCATTCTTGGTTTCCAGTCAAAAGATAACTTCCCCACTTCCTCCTGCCAGTCATGATGACTGGGGTGACCTGAACAGGGTCATATGTACTGCTTTTCCTAGCCTGATCAGTGAGACATTTTCACAATACTCCCAGAAGATGTGTCCTTATCAGATTGGATATAAAATGACATTCTGGATACTGCAACTAACTGGGTCAGACATGAAATAGCAGCTGAGGCAGCCATGTTAGCAACATGAAATGTGAATGTATCCAACTTTATTTGGGAATAATTGCCAATGGTTATTAATTACTATTGTTGCTTAGAGGAAGATATTTAATATCAATATTGAAGAATAACAATCTTTTAAAATTTTTTTCCGTCTACTTCAGTCAAAGGAAGAACACCAGCAGTTGTCAACATTCTTTAGGGGTGCTGAATGCTCTTTTCTCAGGGCCTCTGAGATTAGTGAAAGGAAGGAAGGAATTTATCATCAAACTAGAGGCTGGACCCGGACATTTACAACAGAGTGAATTTTGTTTAAGGTCCCTATGAATTAAGTTGTAGGGGTAGATTTAAACTTAGTTACAGATCAAATCTGCCACCCAAGAAAAGAAATAGTCACTCCAATGGGCTTTTATATATTAAATTTCACTTGGCACCTGTGCCGGTGGCACATGTAAAAAGATTCGAGCGAGGTCATTGCCAGTACCGCCTGACTAGCCCCCGTGCTGGTGGCATGTAAAAAGCACCCACTAGACTCTCGGAGTGGTTGGCATTAGGAAGGGCATCCAGCTGTAATAACTCTGCCAGATCAAGATTGGAGCCTGGTGCAGCCATCTGGTTCGCCAGCCCTCAGTCAAAATCGTCCAACCCATGCTAGCATGGGAAGCGGACGTTAAACGATGATGATGATGATGATGAAGGCATTGGTTGGCCTGGGCTTCTAGTTAAAGACACCAAAGGTATCATACAGTGGGATTGAACCCAAAACTAAGTGGTTATAAAGCAAGCTTCTTAACTAGACATCCATGACTATGCCTAAATATAATGAAGACTACTGTTAATTTTTTCTCTTCAATAACTGAGTCCATTATGTTTCGGAAACAATCAATGCTATTCGTAACACCCAGTGGTATTCTAGTAAACTGATACAATTGATTTCAAGCATCAAAAGTGAGTTATGGTTTATCAACTGAGTTGATAAGAACTTGTGCTTCACTTAATAAGAACTTGATGTGATGTGCTTCACAGGTTTGTTAGTTCTGAAGATTATTTAATGCCTTGTAATATTCATATTTGGCAAATGATATGTATCAAGTTGTGTAAAAAGATTTGTTGTTTCTGAATAATAAGCCACCAGCCTTTGCTTGAAATTTTGAAAATCTGAGCATTTTGCCTGACTACTTATACCCACTATAGTTAGTTACTCACTGAGATAATAGAATGTGGTTGTTTCACTTGCTACAAATAGCAGTCAAATCTCTTTAAATCACAACTACTTTAAAAAAAAAAGCTAGAGGACATTAAATAATGTACTCTTAGATATCCTTAAAACTACAATATTGCTCTGATTGAAATACATTTGATCATAGGTATGTTTGATCAGAGATGATCTGGGGCTAAGCAACTATAATAATTTCTATACTGGCACTTGTGTTAGTGGCACGTGAAAAAACATTCGAGCAAGGTCGTTGCCAGTGCCGCTGGACTGGCTCCTGTGCAGGTGACACATAAAAAGCACCATTCGCGCATGGCTGTTGCCAGTACCACCTGACCGGCCTTCGTGCCAGTGGCACAAGTACCCACCACACTCTCGGAGTGGTTGGTGTTAGGAAGGGCATCCAGCTGTAGAAACTCTGCCAGATCAGATTGGAGTCTGATGCAGCCATCTGGTTCACCAGACCTCAGTCAAATCATCCAACCCATGCTAGCATGGAAAGCGAACGTTAAACGATGATGATGATGATGATGATGCACAAGGCTAACATTTTTGTGAAGGAAAGATAAGGCAATGAAATCAATCCTAGTTCTTGACAGTTACTCTATTTCATCAACCCCAGAAAGGATGAAACGCAAAGCTTTCCTCAGAAGGACTTGAACTCAGAATATAAAGTGCCAAACAAAATACAATTCTGCCAATACACAAGTTAAACAATAATAATAATAATTCTCCAAACCAATGACAGAATCTGTATGCATCTACTTGAATGGCTAGAAGTAGCATCAAAATTCTTCAATTACAACTCACTGTCATAAAAACAGGACACTTTGGATGGCTTATTTTAAGTAGACTATGCCTTAAAACAAAAAAAAGGATATTCATCATAAGAATATGTTTCATGATAGATCTTCTGAATCTGAGCTGATCTGCCTTGGGCTAAACAGCAATAACAATAACAACTTTTCCTTAGGAAGAAACTCTAGGGAGACTCAAACAGCTGAAGGTCTTCAGAGAAGAAGCCCCCCCACCTCATGAAAGTGTTTTGACCCTTAATTCTTTACATTCTAAGGGAGCCAAATCACATCCAAGTCATAACTCTTAGAGACTCCTCTGCTGCCACATGTATAATATTGTCTGCATTGCAATCCCCCTGGATGGTTAAGGTACCCCAGAGCCAGATATTTTGTGCGTTGTAACCAGTTCAGTCTATGACATCATAGGTACAGAAAAATAGATATGAATGACATTGCTTTATGACAGTGATACTCATTTAAACTATCAAACTGTCCAACCCATACCAGCGTGGGAAACGGACGTTAAAGGGTGATGATGATGAGGATGATAATTATATATATAACCTATCAATATATATATATATATATATATATATATTGATAAAATGGTAAGATAACAAAAGAAAGAAAGAGACCTCAATATTATGTAAATAGAGGAAATTTATCTATACAATTATATGTTACATTACTCGATAGCCAAGATAAAACTCTGAGTTTCAGATGCTGAAGTCGTGGATTCCCACTTCGGCATCTGAAACTCAGAGTTTTATCTTGACTATCGAGTAATGTAACATATAATTGTATATATATATATATATATATATATATGTATCTGTAAATGTAATATGTGACAATTATTCGGTAGCCATGATAAAACTCCGAGTTTCGGATGCCGAGGTAGAAATTCCTCTATTTGCATAATATCGAGGTCGCTTTCTTTCTTTTGTTGTCTTACCATTTTTATCAATATATATATATGTATGTATATGTATATATATAACAAATTAAATGGGTGGCTTATTAGCAATTTGAATCTAAAGGCAAAATTAATAGAGATTACAAAAGTGATGGAGGATACTGACCAGATCCGCTATTGCTAGAAACAAGAGTTAAAATACTTCAAAAGCCACAAAGCACTGCACTTGTTTCTAGCAATAGCCGGTGCTGGTCAGTACCCTCTGTCACCTGTGTGACCTCTATCAATTTTGCCTTTAGGTTCAAATTGCTAAGAAACCACCCATTTAATTTGTTGTTTACACTTTTACTGCTTTGGAAATCAGTGCAGGTTTTCAATGGTTTTTCTTATAAGATTGACAGAGGTTGTTGAGTTTAACCCTAGGCATTAAGAGTCGGTGACAAGGATTAAGATGCTATGCCTCAAAATCTGAAGTCATTCGATCCAGCTATATACACTGGGGACTTACCTGCCTTTGTCAGTCATTAAGTACAGTGCTTTGTGGCTTTTGAGTTATTTTAACACTTGTTTCTAGCAACAGCTGGTGCTCATCAGTACCCTCAGCCACTTTTATGACCTCTATTAATATATATATATATATTATATATATATATGATGATGATATTATGATGAGGATGATATATATATATATATATATATATATCATCCTCATCATAATCACCCTTTAACGTCTATTTTCCATGATGGCATGGGTTGTTTGACCAAAGCTGGTAAGCAGAAGAGCTACACTATATATATATATATATATATATATATATATACATGTATGCATATGTATATAATATATATATATATACATATATATATATATATCTATATATATATATATATATATATATATGTATATACATATATATATGTATATACATATATAAAAACATACATATATATATATATATATATATATATATATATATATATAATATATATATATATATACATACATATACATATATATACATACATATACATATATATATATAAATGTGTGTATGTGTACACATACACACACACACACACAAACACATACACAGAGTGGGTTTCTTTCAGTTTTCATCTACTAAGGCCCGGGCTATAGTAGAAGACACTTACCCGAAGTGGGACTGAACCCAGAAGCATATGCTTTTCAAAATTCCCTTCCATTCCTTCTTGACCAGATCCAATAACCATAACAACTTTCACATTCTTTTAAAAGGCATCACATTTCTTCCTGATTGAACTTTCTATTCTTTAAGCTGTAGCATCAAACTTCTAACTGCTATTAATACTTCATCTTCTAATAAACTACTCACCATTTACAAAGCTCAGATGAGATCCACAAGGAATACCTGGGAAGGATGCTGCTTGCTACTATAAACACACACACACACACATACACACACACACACACATCCAAAGAAAGGCTACATGACTGAATGAGTGTGGAGTCACTCACCAACACATCTCAACTTCTTTCTCACAGATGTGCTGTCTCTTTCTCCATCTGCCTCTTTCTATAACTACTACTACTACTACTACTACTACTACTACTACTACTGTTGCTGCTGCTGCTACTGCTGCTGCTGCTGCTGCTGCTGCTACTACTACTACACTACTACTACTACTACTACTACTACTACTACTACTGTTGCTGCTGCTGCTACTACTACTACTACTACTGCTATTACTACTACTACTGCTATTACTACTACTACCGCTACTACTACTACAACTACTACCGCTACCACTACCACCACCACCACCACCACCACCACTACTACTACTACTACTACTACTACTACTACTACTACTACTGTTGCTGCTGCTGCTACTACTACTACCGCTACCGCTACCACTACTACCACCACCACTACTACTACTGTTGCTGCTGCTGCTACTACTACCACTACTACCACTACTACTACTACTACTACTACTACTACTACTGCTATCGCTACCACTACTACTACTACAACTACCACCACCACCACTACTACCACCACCACCACCACCACCACCACCACTACTACTACTACTACTACTACCACTACTACTACCACCACCACCACCACCACCACTACTACTAACGTACCGCTACCACTACTACTACTACTACTACTACTGTTGCCACAGCTACAGCTGCTGCCACCACCACCACCACCATTGCAGCACTTGCTCCTGCTGCCACTCAAGCAGTCCTGACTCACTCGGCTCTCTTCCTCTCATCACCCATACTACGTGTCCACCTCAGGCTCTGTGCTAACCTCTACGTCCAATCCTGTTTTTCCCTGGAATTCCTTCCATGCACATCATTTTCCTACAACCATTAACATGCAATTGTTCAAGAGGAATATTAATCACGTCTGCGTTAACAATCTCAGAAGCCCTGCAAAGGTCAACAGGTACAGCCCATTAGACCAATCAAAAAAATTAAAAAATTGGAGAAGTAAAAAGGCTTGGAGCATCATCTACAAGCGATATTGAAAAGGTCACGAATTAAAAGGGTTTGCTTACCAAAAATCGATTCCCTGAAAAAAATATCAGTATGTGGTTTCAGGTTCAGTTCCACTGCACAGCACCTTGGGCAAGTGCCTTCTACTATAACCCCAGGCCAACCAGTTCCTTGTGAGGGAATTTGGTAGATAGAAATTGTGTGGAAGTCTGCTGTATATACGAACACGTGTTCAGAATAAGTACAAGGCTTACAAAGAATAAGTCCTGGGGTCAATTTGCTCAACTAAAGGCACTGCTCCAGCATGGCCACAGTCAAATGACTGAAACAAGTAAAAGAGTAAAAGAGTATTATATATGTTGTCATTAACTTGACTATTGTTTCTCATGCAGATGACACCACTGAGTAATTTATTCTCTAAAAAATGTGCCAATTTTTACAGCAGCTCAACAACAGTAGTTTACATTTACACAGCGATGCTCCCATTGCTTCCTCGACAAATAATGTGAAGTTGATATTTTGTCTCCCATGCATGCCAGAATGATTAAAATAATATTAGTTATTGAATGATATTGTCTTTGCCTCCTACATAATTATTTCTAATTAGCTTTGTGATAACACCAACTTAACTATTGTTTTTCCATGTGGCTGGTGTCTGATTAATTTGTCAGATAAATAAAGAGTTTCTTCCGCTAATAATATCATCTCATTTGCTTTCATGTCTATCGTTGTATTGCAGAAAAATCTTTAAAACTTAAATCATAATCTTTGCTTAAAATCTTAAATTATAATTTAATCATTATTATCATCATCAACATCATTTTAATGTCTACCTATCCATATTTGCATGGGTCAGACAGACTTTATGGAGGCAGATTTTCTACAGTTAGATGCCTTTCTTGTCTCCATCCTCACCTATTTCTAAGCAAGGCAATATTTCCTCATGGTCAGACTTGCCTTCAAAGAAACGAATGAAAGTAAACTGTAACACATTAACCCTTTTGATACCAACCCGGCCAAAACTGCCTCTGGCTCTGTAGTACAAATGTCTTACTTTCATAAGTATTGAATTAAATATATTTGTTTTGCAAGATTTTTGATGTGAAATCGTGTGTTGAAACAGATATTGTTGTATTTAAGAATGGTCATTTTTGCTAGTTTAGCTAATAAAAACACATGCACTGTATATTTGGTGTTACTTTGCTTCAGCATTATTTATTTTTTACATTAATCTTAATCTTAATCTTATTTCGGCCAGAGTTCTTTCATCACAATCCTGTGACCGCATCAGTGGTCCTTTGCTTTCTTCTTTCTTATTTGTGTGCCTCTCCTTACAAACGGTCAGCCATTTTGTATACAATAGGAATACAAAATACAAAATGGCTGACCATTAGTAAGGAGAGACACACAAATAAGAAAGAAAAAGCAAAGGACCACTGATGAGGTCACAGGAGTGTGACGAAAGAACTCTGGTCAAAATAAGATTAAGATTAATGTAAAAAATAAAAAATAAATAACGTTGAAGCAAAGTAACACCAAATATATAGTGCGTGTGTTTTTATTGGCTAAACTGGCAAAATGACCATTCCTAAATACAACAATATTGAATTAAAATCTTCCACCAAACCTTAGTCACAATTTATGTTCCCAACACAAGCCTAATGATAACTAAGTTCTTTTACTAAATTCCTCGTTATAATTAAAATTAACTGAATGAAATATAGAGCATCTCAAAATAAATACGGTAACGAAAGGGTTTTAAAAATGAACTACAACACTATTGGCAACTTAAAAAAAAAAAGACTCCGCCGGTTACGACGACGAGGGTCCCAGCTGATACGATCAACGGAACAGCTTGCTCGTGAAATTAACGTGCAAATGGCTGAGCATTCCACAGACACGTGTACCCTTAACGTAGTTCTCGGGGATAATCAGCGTGACACAGAGAGTGACAAGGCTGACCCTTTGAAATACAAGTACAACTCATTTTTGCCAGCTGAGTGGACTGGAGCAACGTGAAATAAAGTGTCTTGCTCAAGGACACAACGCGTCGCCGGGAATCGAACTCACAACCTTACGATCATGAGCCGAATGCCCTAACCACTAAGCCACACGTCCTCACTTATTGGCAACTAAAGAGTTGGTGATGGAGGTGAAGATAGGGAAGAAGACGTAAAACAGAAAGTAAGTGAACAGGAGTTAGAATGAGTAAAGGATAAATACCATCAGAGATTATTATAAAACTGTTCACTGATTATGGTAGATTCAATCTGTCCATTGGGAGCATTTATTGTGCATTAAGCACTTAGACCAGGTCTCCTGTTGGAAGATGACAAGATCTTTCTTTCTTCCCCTACACCAGTCTCAAAGGCCCTTTAAAATTACCATGGGCATTTCCAATTCGGCTCTGACTAAGTAAGCCATAAAATGAAAATGTTTCCATGTGTGTTATCTAGAGACAATGAGAAGGTAGTCAGATACAGAAAAACAGGAGGACAGAGGGAAATAGGGGACAGGAGAGAGAGAGGAGGAGGGAATTAACAAGAAACAGGAGGGGAGGAAAAGAAGGAAAAATTAATGAATGAGAGAGAGAGAAACAGAGATAGAAAGAGAAAGAGAGTAAGATAGAAGTAGCTACTGAGAAAAAAATGTGGGGAGAAGGAGAATGAGCTCCAGAAGGTTATGATTATTACTGTTTCTCATTTGTAATAGCTAAAGTAAGCAATGGCCCCTCTGAAATAACCGGCCGAAACTTCGAAGTCACTGTCAGTACTATTCCTGTTTGTGAATAATAAATTTGTACTCTACAAAAGTATGGAGTAATCTTTCCTGTTAATGTAAAACCTCTTTTATATAAGTGAACATAAAAACATGCATTAATATGTGTGTGTGTGTGTGTTGTAATTGTTTAGCCCCAGGTCAGCTCTGATCCAGAAGCCTGTGAGCTAAGGTATTTTGACAACAATCATCCTGTTTTCCATTCAGACACAGTATATCGAAGATTATATTATTCGGCACATAAAAAGCACTCACTACACTCACGGAGTGGTTGGCATTAGGAAGGGCATCCAGATGTAGAAACACTGCCAGATCAGACTGGAGCCTGGTGCAGCCTCCTGGCTTCCCAGACCCCGGTCAAACCGTCCAACCCATGCTAGCACGGAAAACGGACGTTATACGATGATGATGATGAATCTATCCATTTTTTTTTAAGACATGATGAGATTTGATTGAGATTTGTCTGTTATTTCCACCAAATCTCTCTTATCATCATCATCATCATCATCGTTTAACGTCCGCTTCCCATGCTAGCATGGGTTGGACGATTTTGACTGAGGGCTGGCGAACCAGATGGCTGCACCAGGCTCCAATCTTAATGGTTCATGGTTATTTCTATTTATATTGTGGTAGATTAGCTGAATTGGTAGAACATGTAACAAAATACCTTGTGGTATTTGGTTACATCCCTTAACACGCTGAATTCAAACTTCACCCAGATCACCTTCCTTTCCTTCATTCCAAGACCATTAAAATAAGTATATGAAGTGCTGGTGTTAATATAATTAACTAAAGTAACATTAATGGTGATAATTCAACATGGCTGCAGTTTAATGAAAAAGAAACAGAAAAGAAGAATATGGATTACAAAGTTTCTTCACAATGAAATTTTGTTGACAGATATTTAACAAGTGAAATTGTTGTCATGGCTGATGTCAGTATCACCTGACTGGCACCCGTGCTGGTGACACGTAAAAAGCACCATTCGAGTGTGGTCGATGCCAGTTCCACCTGACTGGCCCTCATGCCAGTGGCACGTAAAAAGCACCATTCAAGTGTGGTCGATGTCAGTGCCACCTGACTGGCCCTTGTACTGGTGACACTTAAAAATCACCATTTGAGTGTGGTCGATGCCAGTGCCACCTGACTGGCCCTCATGCTGGTGGCACGTAAAAAGCACCATTCATGTGTGGTCGATGTCAGTGCCATCTGACTGGCCCCTGTGCCGGTGGCACGTAAAAAGCACCATTCGAGTGTGGTCGATGCCAGTGCCACCTGACTGGCCCTCGTGCTGGTGACACGTAAAAAGCACCATTCGAATGTGGTCGATGCCAGTGCCACCTGACTGGCCCTTGTGCTGGTGGCACGTAAAAAAGCACCCACTACAATCTTAGAGTGGTTGGCATTAGGAAGGACATCAAATTGTAGAAACCTTGCCAGATCAGATTGGAGCCTGGTGCAGTCTCTTGGCTTGCCAGACTTCAATCAAACCATCCAACCCAAACCAGCATGGAAAGCGGATGTTAAATGATGATGATGATGTTGGATCATATAACCTATATTCCACCATTCTATTTGATTAAAATGTATTGGACCAATGTAGAATTAAACCTCAAATCACACCACACCATCTTAGTAAAGAATACATTGCATAATGTGGTCTTGGATTCCGTGTACCAAATTAAAAGACAGAATGCTTACAGATGTAATGCCTTCATTATAGGTCTGTTCAATCAGGACCGACTAAGGGTTAAGTACCAACAGCAAATGGAGGCACAATGGCCCAGTGGTTAGGGCAGTGGACTCGCGGTCGGAGGATCGCGGTTTTGATTCCCAGACCGGGCGTTGTGTGTGTTCATTAAGCGAAAACACCTAAAGCTCCATGAGGCTCCAGCAGGGGGTGGTGGCGACCCCTGTTGTACTCTTTCGCCCCAACTTTCTCCCACTCTTTCTTCCTGTTTCTTGTCCCTGACTTCCTACACAACCGCTGAGCCTGGATGCGCATTCATCCATCCGTCGATGCTCTCGGTGTCGGGAGTTGACCTACTTTCTCTTCTGCGGGTCTTACGAATAGCAAAGGACCACATTTCAGACTTCTCCCATCTTGCGAGAGCTCTGGGACATAGACCATTCGCTCAACAGCAACAGCACCAACCAAAATACCCTATGTAACTTCAAAAATATGAGTAATCATGTAGCCCCTCTGCAGCAAAAATCCTATTCTGTTCTGGTCCCTCTCTCTCATACTTTAACCTTTCATCTCCTAGCATAAAGCTGCATCTCCTTTTGAGGTCTGCAGTCTTGCAAGCTTCATTGGAACCTCATTTGTACTGGTGGCATGAAAAAAAGGCACCTAGTACTCAATTCAGAGTGGTTGGCATTAGGAAGGGCATCAAGCCATAGAAACCATGCCAAAGCAGACACTGGAGCACAATGATCTCCTTAGACCCCTTTGGATTTAATCAAACTGTTCAACTTATACAACCATGGAATATAAACAATGATCGAAATCGAAATCAAATTTGATGACTGGCATCCGTGCTAGTGGAGCGCTAAGAGCACCATCCGAGCGTGATCGTTGCCAGAGCAACAAGCTGGCCTCCATGCTGGTGGCACATAAAAAACACCATTCGAGTGTGATCGTTACCTGTGTCGCCTTACTAGCACTTGTGCTGGTGGCACAGGAAAAAACATTCAAGCGAGGTCGTTGCCAGTGCCGCTGGACTGGCTCCTGTGCAGGTGGCACATAAAAAGCACCATTTGAGTGTGGCCATTGCCAGTACCGCCTGACTGGCCCTCGTGCCGGTGGCACATAAAAGCACACACTACACTCTTGGAGTGGTTGGCATTAGGAAGGGCATCCAGCTGTAGAAACTCTGCCAGATCAAGATTGAAGCCTGATGCAGCCATCTGGTTTGCCAGACCTCAGTCAAATCGTCCAACCCATGCTAGCATGGAAAGCGGACGTTAAACGATGATAATGATGATGATGATGATAATAACACTGATGATGCTGATGTTGAAAAGCATTATGTTTCATGAAATAGTTTCTCGAGTTTCACTTTAAAAGCAAAACTTTCCTTACAGTTTCTTTCTTTCTTTTTTGTTCTTTCTTTCATTTATTTATTTATTTATATATTTATATTTATTCATTCTGTGTAGACAGGCTGTGCTAAAGACTACCCCACATTTCCCAGAATAAAAGACAAGACAAAAAATGTGACACACTATAAAGTGACAATTATATCTCTTTCTCAACAGTTAGTGTTTTACAATGGCCTACTTCATATTCTGACTAAAGGTTCAATGTGCTAGAGAGGGAGAGAGAAGAAAAAGGAGAGAGAGAGAGGAAGGAGAGAGAGGGGAAGAAGGAGAGAGAGAGGAAGAAGGAGAGAGAGGGAAGAGAGAGAGAAGAGGAAGATAAGGAGAAAGGAAAGAAAGAGAGGGAAAGAGAGAGGAAGAGGAGAGACGGAGAAGGAGAAGGAGAGAGAAGAAGGAGAGAAGAAGAGAGGAGAGAGAGGAGAAGAGGGAGAGAGAGAGAGGAAAGACGAAGAAGGAGAGAGAGAGGAAGAAGGAGAGAGGAGGAAAGAAGGAGAGAGAGAGGAAGAAGGAGAGAGAGAGGAAGAAGGAGAGAGAGAGGAAGAAGGAGAGAGGGTGGGAGGAGAGAGAGAAATAGAGACAGAGAGACTATGTGGTTGCAAAACCTTCGAGAAATAGCAGCTGAATTCATTCAAACCATATTCTATTAAACTGAAAAAAAGGGTTTGATATACACTATTCCAAGGTGGAAAAAAATAAGATGGAATGGTCACTGCTTGTGTTTCTGTTCTTAGGTCAGTTCAATCAAAACCAACTTGGGGCTAAACAATAACAAAACAACAACAAAAAAACCCCAGTAGCAACAACTAAAGAGTAAATACAGATTACAGGGTTATAAATCATCATCATCATCATCATCGTTTAGCGTCCGTTTTCCATGGGTTTTAGCATGGGTTGGACGGGTCAACTGGGGTCTGTGAAGCTGGAAGGCTTCGTCAGGCCCAGTCAGATCTGGCAGTGTTTCTACGGCTGGATTCCCTTCCTAACGCCAACCACTCCGCGAGTGTAGTGGGTGTTTTTTACGTGCCACCTGCACAGGTGCCAGACAGAGCTGGCGAACGGCCACGAATGGATGGTGCTTTTACGTGTCACCGGCACGGGGCTAGGCGATGCTGGCAACGGACACGAACGGATGGTGCTTTTACGTGCCACCGACACGGGGCCAGACAGATATATGTATATATAGTGTTTATCATCATCATCATCATCATCATTGTTTAATGTCCGCTTTCCATGCTAGCATGGGTTGGATGATTTGACTGGTGAACCAGATGGCTGCACCAGACTCCAATCTGATCTGGCAGAGTTTGTACAGCTTGATGCCCTTCCTAATGCCAACCACTCCAAGAGTGTAGTGGGTACTTTTACATGCCACCGGCATGAGGGCCAGTCAGGCGATACTGGCAATGGCCATGCTCAAATGGTGTTTTTTTTATGTGCCACCTGTACAGGAGCCAGTCCAGCAGCACTGGCAACGACCTCGCTTGAATGTTTTTTCCATGTGCCACCAGCACAAGTGCCAGTAAGGCGATGCAGATAACGATCATGCTTGAATGGTGTTTTTTACGTGCCACCGGCATGGAAGCCAGCTTGTTGCTCTGGCAATGATCATGCTCTGTTTATTTATCTAAAAGACTAAGACATTTAATATTCATTGCAATAAGTATTGTGGAAATGCATGGCTTAGTGTGTTGCACCCATGATTGTAAGATTGTGGTTTCAATTCCTCGACTGTGCAGTGTGTTGTGTTCTTGAGTGAAACATTTCATTTAGCTGGCAAAAATAAGTGATCTTGCACTGGACCGACATCTTGTCCAATGGAGAAATATGTATGCTACAGAATCCAGGAAACTGGCCTTATAGGCCTATAGCTCAGGAAGGATCTTTGATGTTCTTTTTTCACAACTATGTTGTTTGTTCCTTCTTGAACCATGCCTGGCCCGTAAGAGCTGGTTTCTCAGTTTCATTGGCATATAGGTTCCCCACCTGGATGTGATGCCAGTCTGTCACAGGTGAGCTGCTAAATGCAGGTGGAAAGAAAGTTGTGGTGAGTCAGCAGAAGTTCACCATTTACCTTCTACCAGAGCTGTGTGGAACTTAGATGTTTCACTCATAAACACACACATCACCCAGTCTGAGATTCGAACTCATGATCCCTTGCCCATGAGTCCGCTGCTCTAATCACTAGGCCATGTGCCTCCACTTTCACAACTATAATTATTAATTAATCACTATCATCATTATCATTATTATTTAACACTTATTTTTTCCATGCTGGCATGAGATGGATGGTTCAATAGGGCCCAACTAGCTTGAGGGCTGCACTGGTCCCCATGAGTCTGCTGCTCTAATCACTAGGCCATGTGCCTCCACTTTCACAACTATAATTATTAATTAATCACTATCATCATTATCATTATTATTTAACACTTATTTTTTCCATGCAGGCATGAGATGGATGGTTCACCAAGCCCAGCTAGCTTGAGGGCTGCACTGGTCCCCATGAGTCTGCTGCTCTATCACTAGGCCATGTGCCTCCACTTTCACAACTATAATTATTAATTAATCACTATCATCATTATCATTATTATTTAACACTTATTTTTTCCATGCAGGCATGAGATGGATGGTTCACCAGGGCCCAGCTAGCTTGAGGGCTGCACTGGTCCCCATGAGTCTGCTGCTCTAATCACTAGGCCATGTGCCTCCACTTTCACAACTATAATTATTAATTAATCACTATCATCATTATCATTATTATTTAACACTTATTTTTTCCATGCAGGCATGAGATGGATGGTTCACCAGGGCCCAGCTAGCTTGAGGGCTGCACTGGTCCCCAGTGTCTGTTTCGACAAAGTTTCTATGACTGAATGCCCTTCCTTCAAACACCAACCTATAACAACTCACAAACAACAACCTATAATAATCTACAAACACCAGCTTGCAAAACCCTACAAATGCTAATTTGCAGTAACCTACAAACAGCAACCAACAAGCAGAAGTAATGAAACAGTAATGTGAACTGTAAGACATACTCTTAAAGTTTTCCCACCAAACCTCACAACTTTGATTATTATCTGCTGAAGATTTTACTTAATCATCATGCAACATCTCAGAGATGACACATTGCTTCTGCCAAGACATAACTTCTTATAAGAGCCTTAGGCACTGCTGTAAATACACTTCTGAGATTGGCAAGCATAGAATATAATAAAGAAACCGGAATAGTAAAACATTTAGTGCATGTAAAAAGAAATACAGTATATGTAAAAGTACATCTAAAAGGATATATATATATATATAAAGCTGAAGTTGTCTGTGTGTGGCAGGTTTGGTAACCTTCAACTAACACTATCTCCTCCGAGACCCTGTGGCGCAAGTTGACCAAAATTGAATGTATGATAGAAAAAGACTTGCTCTTCATTCTGTAGAAGATAAAATTCAAATCAGACCATTTTAAGACCAAAAATTATTTACATCAAAAAGGTGCTTTTTTTCTATGAAAATCCTTATTTTTTTCAATTTTTGACTGCTGTGTCGACATTTTTCGGTGTATTTCAACCAGAAAAATATTCACTTAAAGAGAATAACAAACTACATATTGCAAAATTTTTACTTTTCAAAAATTCCAATTCTAAAGGGTCGAAACAAACCTGAGCAACGCCGGGCGATACTGCTAGTATATATATATATATATATATCTAAAGTAGTAATAAAATTCAGTTGGAATCCATCAAGCTAATTGTTCCATCACAAAGGGAGATTTTTAGTCATTTGACTGTGGCCACGCTGGAGTACTGCCTTTTTAGTCGAGTAAATCGACCCCAAGACTTATTCTTTGTAAGCCTAGTACTTATTCTATCGATCTTTTGCCGAATTGCTAAGTTACGGGGACATAAACACACCAGCATCGGTTGTCAAGCGATGTTGGGGGGACAAACACAGACACACAAACATATACATAGATATATATATATATGTATATATATATAATAATAATAAATATTAGGGAATATATCCAAATTTACAGGGAAAAAAAATCAGATTTAGGATTAAATCAAATTTTATAGTAAAATATTATAAAATATTATTTGAGACAAAACCACTATTTTGCAAAACAAACAAGGAAAGACTTAATCAATACATAAAATTTTGACTATTATTAAATTTTATGTATTGATTAAGTCTTTCCTTGTTTGTTTTGCAAAATAGTGGTTTTGTCTCAAATAATATTTTATGTATATATATATATATAGGGCCGAGGCTTTCCGCCAACTCAATGACACCTCCTTCTATCCCCTCTGCACTCTAACCCACACGAGCTACCAACAGACGGTATCCTCTACTGTCCCAAGACCTCATCTCGTCCTCCCGTCTCCCCCGCACCGCATCCAACCTAATTGTGCGAACCCCACGTACCCCACCATTTACTTCCTCCCAAAATCCACAACCCAACAACCTGGCCGCCCCATCGTCTCTGCCTGTAACTGCCCCACGGAGCTCATCTCTAAATACCTCGACCGTGTCCTTGCCCCCCTAGTGGCATCTCTTCCCTCCCACATCCACGATACCAACCATGCTCTCCGGCTTTTCAATCTTTCTCCTTTCCTCCCGGCTCCTCCAAAATCCTTTTTACTATGGACATCCAAAGCCTTATACTGTTATCCCTCACCACGAAGGACTGCAGGCCCTTCGACACTTTCTTGACCTCCGCTCTACCCTGTACCTGACACCTCCACACTCATTCGTCTGGCCGAACTTGTCCTTACTCTGAACTGTTCTCGTTCGCGGGCGAGTTCTACATCAGGTCTCGGGAGTGGCCATGGGAACGCGAATGGGCCCCCACTATGCGAACCTGTTCGTTGGCTATGTTGAGGCCCAAATATTCTCTAATTTCACTGGTCCCACTCCTGAACTATATGGTCGTTATATTGACGACATTATCGGTGCCACCTCACTCTCCCGCGAACATCTAGATTCCTTCCTCTCTTTCGTCAATCTTTCCATCCAGCCCTCCACTTCACTTCCACTATCTCCAACACCTCTGTCTCCTTCCTCGACATTTCGGTTAGCATTCTTCACTCCACTCTTACACCTCCATTCACTACAAACACACAGACTCACACTCATACCTCAACTTCTCTTCCTCCCACCCAGAACACACCAAGCTTTCATCCCCTATTCCCAATCCTCCGTCTACGTAGGCTCTGTAGTGACGACCATGACTTTGAGACTCAGTCTCAAGTATGGCTCACCACTTCACCCTACGTGGATACCCCCTCACCACTATCCACACCGCCTTGCCAGAGCACGGTCCGTGGACCGTGTATCTGCTCTCTCCCCGAACCCGCCCTGTAGTCTCCCGCCTCCCTTTTCCCCTCACTTACCACCCCACGACCCTACGTCTCCAACGCACCATTCTTCGAGCTTTCCGTCATCTCCAGTCCGACCCGTCCACTTCACACCTCTTCCCTAACCGACCCCTCCCCTCTTTCAAACGAGCCCACAACCTTCGAGACCTTTTGGTCCATAGCTCCTTCCCTGACCCTACCTCCCAACCGGCTCGTTCCCCTGCTCCCGCCCACGTTGCCGCACTTGCCCTTACCTCTCAAAACACCACCCGCCTCACTAGCACCCACCATCGACCCTATCCCATCATCCACTCCTTCACCTGCACCTCCAGCAATATTATCTATTGCATCTCTTGCTCTCTCTGCAATTCCTTGTACATCGGACAAACGGGACGCCGCTTGGCTGACCGGTTCGCGGAACACCTTCGTGACATCCACCTTGCGAACGACACACCGGTCTCACGCCATTTCGCTCACACGTCACTCCTTGCACACCTATCTGTGTTCGGTTTGTCCTTACACAGAGGCCATCCGGATTCCCGTTTGCGCCGTGAACAGGAATTAATCTTCTCTCTTCGCTCTTATACGCCATTTGGTCTCAACTCTCCCCCCCTCCTCATCTAACCCCCCTCTCCCCCCTCCTCACCTATCCTTTCTCCCCCGACCCCTACTTCTTCAGTCCTCATCCTTTACCCCTACTCCCCTTCCCTTCTTCCCTCTTTCTCCCTCCCTTTCCTCTTCCCTCTGCTCCCTCACTCCCTCTCTCCCCTTCTCTCTCCCCCTTCCCCTCTTTCCTCCTTCATCCCCCTCCTCACCTTCTTCCCCCCATCGTCTCCTTTCCTCCTTCTCCTCCCCCTCTTCTTCCCCTCCCCTTCTCTCCCCCCTCTTCTCCCCCTCCCCCTCTTCTCCTCACTACACCACATGACTTTACACATCACATCACATATGATGTGCCATACTAATACACACACCAACTAATACATACTAATACGTACTAATACATACTAGTACATACTAATACTTACACCAACCCTATACATACACACGTCCAGACCCCGCATACGCACTTATACTCTCTCACACACACACACACACACCTATACATACCAATACGTACTAATACATACTAATACATACTAATACATACACCAACCCCATACATACGCACGTCCAGACCAATCTTACGCACTAATACTCTCTCATACACACACACACACACACACCACACCCTATACATACTAATACATACACCAACCCTATACATACAACACAATCCAGACCCCTCCCACGCACTTTTAGCTGGTCACTCAACCCTTTATCAACCCTATTATCTCCCCTTATTTCGCTCTCGCGTCTCATGTTTGATCTTTGACCTCTGGCCGAAATCAGATCGCCATGTTGATTCGTTAGCTACTGCACGCATTTTTTTTCTCTCCTTCTTTCTGTGTTTTTCTCTCTGTGTATTATTTCTGTTGAAGAGCGTAGGCTCGAAACGTTAAAGACTTGTTTTATTTATATTTTGAGCGCCATACTAATACAATTGTTCGTTTGTCTTCCACCGCCTTCGTCTTTTGTTTATTTTCATAAAGCTTCCCGTATGTATATATATATATATATATATATATATATTATAATCCACACACACACACACATAAGTATATACATATATATGACGTTGCTTCTTTCAGTTTCTGTATATCAAATGCACTCACAAGGCTTTGGTCGGCCCAACACTATAGTAAAGGACACTTGCCCAAGGTGCCATGCAGTGGGACCGAACCTGGAATGGGACTGAACCAGGAACCATGTGGTTTGTAAGCAAGCTACTTACCACACAGCCACTCCTACGCCTATATGTACATTTTACTATGAAAATTGATTCAATGTTTTCTTTTGTCTCTCCTGTGTAGATGACAATCTCAAGTGAAAGAAATGTTTCAACTGCAGAGGAGGTAAAGGTCCACTATGAGCTGTCAACTTCTGAACATAAAATCTCAGTCATATAAATAGTTATCTACAAAAATTCTAGTTCTAATGTGTCTGGGGAGAGTCATTTTCTTTTTGTGCCTTATAATGTAACACACTCACCAGTGAAATTTCCACTTATTTCTTATTTTTATTTTCCTAAAATTTTCATTGCGTCAAGACTATTGAAACGGTTGCAAGAGACAACGAAAATTTTAGGAAAATAAAAATAAGAAATAAGTGGAAATTTCACCAGTGAGTGTGTTACATTATAAGGCACAAAAAGAAAATGACTCTCCCCAGACACAACAGAATATGCTTCAACACACGAACTCATGTAAAGGATCTTGCAAACCAAATCCAAAAACGAAATCTAGTTCTAATGTATTATCAAATTCTAACTCCTAATAATACTTCATAATGAAGCAATAATTTTGTTGGATATTAGAAAGGCATTTTGTTTATAGAGGAATAATTGATATATTGAACAATGGTAATTGTCACATGATACAACTAATAATGATTATAACATGTAGTTATCTCTTCTTATTTCTTTACTGCCTACAAGGGGCTAAACATAGAGGGGACAAACAAGGACAGACAAAGAGATTAAGTTGATTACATCAACCCCAGTGCATAACTGGTACTTAATTTATCGACCCTGAAAGGATGAAAGGCAAAGTCGACCTCAGCGGAATTTGAACTCAGAACATAAAGACAGACAAAATACCTATTTCTTTACTACCCACAAGGGGCTAAACACAGAGGAAACAAACAAGGACAGACAAAGGGATTAAGTCGATTATATCGACCCCAGTGCGTAACTGGTACTTAATTTATTGACCCCCTAAAGGATGAAAGGTAAAGTCGACCTCAGCGGAATTTGAACTCAGAACATAAAGACAGACAAAATACCTATTTCTTTACTACCCACAAGGGACTAAACACAGAGGAGACAAACAAGAACACACAGACGGATTAAGTCGATTATATCGACTCCAGTGTGTAACTGGTACTTAATTTTTCGACCCCGAAAGATGAAAGGCAAAATCGATCCCGGTGGAATTTGAACTCAGAATGTAGCGGCAGACAAAATACCGCTAAGCATTTCGCCCGGTGTGCTAACATTTCTGCCAAGCTCGCTGCCTCGTGTAGTTATCTACAAGATAGTTATCTGCAGTTATCTCTTCTTTCCATCACAATGTCTAGTCTTTGTTGCAGTATGGTAGCTTGAATGCTTTAATGACCCTAAGAGCTATGTTTGTGGAGCGCAAGTTCCTGGTAGCACCTTCCATGCGGGACAGTTCAAAGGACAGAGGCAAGGCTAATATGAGCCACCTCTTCCCAGAGGTAAAAATGGGTTTATGTAGGACCAACAACCTTATCTTGAAAAAAGCAAAGTTACAGAAGCACTGATGACAATTCAAAACCAACAAGACCAGGGAAATGAAGGACAGCCCAGACTTGAGAACAATGGAGAAAAGTCAGCAATGACCTATGCTCCACAAGGAGCAAAGGGCTTAAGTAAGTAGCATCTCTCCTTATATACTGTGACTAACAGAGGGCCTCTTTACAGGGATCAGTTTTTCAACAGTGTTCGATGAGAGCCTTATATTTTTTTAACTATATTACTTAAATAGGTGGTGAACTGGCAGAGTCGTTAGAGCATTTAACAGACTACCAAATGGTAGTTGTTCTTACTCTCTGCACTCTGAGTTCAAATCTCACCAAGGTCATTTGATATTGTTGTATGAGACCACAAGGAAAAGATATGTTCTGTAGTGGAAATTAGCTACTCTCTGGACACCAACATGGTCTGAAAAATACATGCAGTCTCTTGCTTTCAATTTCAAAGTGCTCTACTCTAGCATTACACACACGTGTGTGTGTGTATAGAATGCAAAATAGAAAACCAAACTGTCAAATTGGATTATGATAGCCTTTTATGACTTCCCATTCGGTTTTCCCTGAATACTCAAAGTGTGTCTTGATAGCTGATATCTTTATATTAATATGCAACAACAACAAAAGAAAACAGAATAAAGTACTGTCTTCAAGGTATATTTAAAACAAACAAATTCAGTCTGAATTCTCAAAAAAGGAAGAGTCTGTTGGTAAAATATTTTGCAAGTACAAATGGAACACAAACATACAATTAGTCAAATCAAAGCATATTGTTCATTAGTATTTTTGGATGACATAAACAAACCAATATATATTATTGATAGCAGGTTTTAGTAAAAGTTATACAAGTTATAGGCGTAGGAGTGACTGTGTGGTAAGTAGCTTGCTTACCAACCACATGGTTCCGGGTTCAGTCCCACTGTGTGGCACATTGGGCAAGGGTCTTCTACTATAGCCTCGGGCCGACCAAAGCCTTGTGAGTGGATTTGGTAGACAGAAACTGAAAGAAACCTGTCATATATATGTATATATATATGTGTGTGTGTATGTTTGTGTGTCTGTTTGTCCCCCCAACATCGCTTGACAACTGATGCTGGTGTGTTTATGTCCCCGTAACTTAGCGGTTCAGCAAAAGAGACCAATAGAGTAAGTACTAGGCTTACAAAGAATAAGTCCTGGGGCCGATTTGCTCGACTAAAAGCAGTGCTCCAGCATGGCCACAGTCAAATGACAGAAACAAGTAAGAGAGTTAAAGAGTAAGTTTGAGCAAAATAAGAAGTTTTTAAAAAATGGCACTTCAAAACATTCCTCTGTTTTTATTCAATTGAAAATGTTGGTGCATGTTACTGTAAATTGCTAAAAGGGATTTTCAGATTGTCAATGATTAAAGATAGTGCATAAATTATTTCTTAAGGAATCTGCTTACTCCATGTTCTGTTTAGAAGACTGCTAAATATTTATCTTTACTCTAAATGTCAAAAACTAAAACCATATTACAGAATTGAAATTGGTTCTCAGCTCTTTTATTTGGGTGACATACATAGGATCGAGATTTTATCCTGTATAACAACCATAAAAAATTCTACTTTGCAGGATTCTTATCATGCATATAATGTTGGCTGAACGTTTGCTAAAAAAACTCAGAATCCGTGCCCCAGAATACCACATTACGATCACTGTTCCAGAGCTGTCATTGTTTGACGTCCTATTTTTTTGGTATGATTTGTCATTTAGCTTTTTTCAAAGTCATTTAGATAGATTTAATTAAGCTTTTCTATGGCAATTAATCTAATTCTAACCTACTTAATGTTTTGGGCCTAATTTTCAGTCAGTGGGACAGAGATTAGGTAACTTGCGCACAGTATGTGATGATATATAATCTAAGAAGCTGATACTTGATAATAAATAACATGATACATAATTTATTAATTAAAATACCTAAGGTGGCGAGCTGGCAGAAATGTTAGCACGCTGGGCAAAATGCTTAGTGGTATTTCGTCTCTCTTTACGTTCTGAGTTCAAATTCCGCCGAGGTCGACTTTGCCTTTCATCCTTTCAGGGTTGATAAATTAAGTACCAGTTATGCACTGGGGTCGATGTAATCAGCTTAATCTGTTTATCTGTCCTTGTTTGTCCCCTCTGTGTTTAGGCTCTTGTGGGTAGTAAAGAAATAGGTATTTCATCTTTTTTTACATTCTGAGTTCAAATTCTGCCAAGTTTACTTTGCCTTTCATCCTTTCAGAGTCAATAAATTAAGTACCAGTTGTGTACTGGGGTTGATCTAATCGACTAGCTCCATTCCCCCCAAATTTCAGGCCTTGTGCCTAGAGTAATGATTACAGCATGGAAAACAGATGTTAAACAATGATGATGATATATATACATGTATATACATACTATATATATATAAAACTGAGAATGTGTGTCTGTCTGTCTGTCTCTGTGTATCTGTATGTGTGCATCACTAAGACTTGAGAACTACCCAATTTTAATATATATATATATATATATATATTGGTGTGGGCGTGGCTGTCTGCTAAGAACCTAGTTTCCCAACCACATAGTTCCGGGTTCATTCCCACTGTGTGGCACCTTGGGCAAGTGTCTCTACTATAGTCTCGAGCTGACCAGTCGAACAACACTTGTTGTTCTATCCTGTTATTTGTATTTGTGTAACATTCTCCATTTTTTCCCATCCTTGATTTCATATACATTCGCTGCTTTCTTCCAAAGAATCCAATGCTCTTAGCTTAGTTTTTCCTTGCGGCTGGCCAGATTGGAGCAATCTCGAGTATAACCAGCCGAAATTGCAAAGATAATCTGGAACTCGACTGAGGAAAGAAAACTCCAAATGACCCGTCCTTGTTTTCTTTGTATCGTCTATCTGGATGTTTTGTTGTCCCTTTTTTGTATAACCTTACTGTCTGGATGTTTTGCATTCTTGTTCCATTTTGTATTTTATATATATATATATATATGTTTGTGTGTCTGTTTGTCCCCCCACCATCGTTTGACATCGGATGTTGGTGTGTTTACATCCCCGTAACTTAGCAGTTCAGCAAAAAAGAGAGCAATAGAGTATGTACAAGGCTTACAAAGAATAAGTCCTGGGGTTGATTTGTATGACTAAAGGCAGTGCTTCAGCATGGCCACATTTAAATGACTGAAACAAATAAAAGAATAAGAATATATATATATATATATATATATATATATATATACTTTTATCAAAACTGCCAAATTATCACAAAACCGTTACTCAGAGTTTCAAGTTTCTATTCATCGCATAGTTATAATGAATGGGGAATGTGAAACTCTGAGTAACAGTTTTGAGATAATTTTGCAGTTTTAATAAAAGCGTATTACTCTAGCTTTGGAATTCAAGTACTGTTTTTTGCATCCTATTTTGCACTTATGTGCTCACCTGCGCGCATGTGTGTGTGCATAGACACATATACGCACACGTGCGCGCACGCACACATATATTGTGAGAATAATTATAATCCAAGTGTCAACACTTCATGTAGGAACGTGGTTGGTGTAGCATTCTGTTAACTGAATGTGCATTGGTTAAATTCGAATTGTTTAGAAAGGGGAACACTGGAAATCCAAGTTATAATCCAATAGGCATAATATATGCCTCACTGAGTGTATAATAATAATAATAATAATAATAATAATAATAATAATAGTAATAATAATAATAATAATAATAATAATAATAATAATAATAATAATAATTATAATTTAAATGAGGAAAATAGAAATTTAAAATTGATGTTACGATCGTTTCAGTAAACGGGCACTTTTTTTTATATTCCATACCACATTTATAGATATGTAGTGTATACGATATATGCAACATATGCAATAAAATAAAAATTACTATTGTTCATTCAATTTGATTAGACATCATTATCCGAAACATAATCGACTTAAGAAATAAACATGTGTTGCACGATAAATTTATAACATTTCCTAGACATGTTGACGCCATTCAAATGCGCAAGCGAGCGTATATGTGTGTACGTTTGTCTCCTTGTTTTGATATGCAATAATCGTAAATGGATGTCTTAAGCGGTGGCATTCCCCTCCAATCTTCCATGAAAATGTTTGGCAAAACATGTGAGGATTGAGGACAGGAAAGGCATCCTGACATAGAAAAATCTACTTCAATAAGCTCCACTTGACTCATGCAAGCATGAAAAATGGACGTCAAAACGATGATGATGTGTTTGTGTGTGTATATATGTATGTGTGTTTGTGCACGCATTTGTATATATTTAATGAGAATATAACAATATTTTAGTTGTTTCGTTGAATGAAAACCACAATGTATGAGTAGGATGAGAATTTTGAGGAAAAAATTTCGTGACTATGGCCATTAAACAGAAACAATAGCAAGGCATTACATGAAAACATACATAGAAAGCAAAATAGTCAATGCATTTATAAATGGACAGACAAACGGCAAATAGTCCCCCACAAATACACAGTTGCATCAGTCGCATTCGTAGACATACATAAATTCACAATACATTATACATAATAGATCAAACTCAATACATGCTTACAATACGCAACAGATACACGCCATACACGTTCATAAGCATCACAATATTTGTTCAGTTTCTGATGGATTTATTCAATAATGATGTTGGAGATAAACGTCACTGGCTGCCAATATTGATGGCAGGACGGAGTCAGATGTTAAAATGTATGTTTAGTCAACTTCATATTAACAGTGATGCAATAATATGGGAGAATAAAGTAATAAAGTGTCTGACATTATGGTTTGCAAAGCATGTTTCTGTTGCTCTGTTTTAGCAGCATTAGCGATATGCTGAAATCTGCGACATATCGATAAAAAGAAACATCGTTATAAATATAATAGTTTCACAAACCAATGAGGTCGCTTGAACAGCTAGAAATAGCAGCTAAATCTCCCTCAAATTACATTCTAATGTCTTAAAAAATAGACACATTGGATAATGTAGTTTGGGGATCTTTTCGGTTTGAACGGCAGTTTTTAGCATAATTTCTAGGTAACTAAAAAATTTTAACTTCGTATACTGGTAGAATGTGTTTATAAAACATCTTTTTCTCTTGGCTTTATTGAGAAAATTCTATGGTTTGTAAGATATTTGTTGTTGTTTTTCTTCAATTTCTGCAATTTCAACCAATCAATGACGTCTATTGGAGGTGAATACATTCTGTGCCGTATGAATATGTCCCTTGTTTAAGAAACAGATTGGGTTTATTTACATTTCTGAAGAAAAAAAGATACCCTTCCCCCCACCCCTAACCCTAACTAACCCAAACTCTAACCCTAACCCTAAAACAGATTGAAATGCAATGGATCGGTACTAGGGTCATAATTATGAGTGACAATTTCATATGACACCACTAGAAAAAAACTGCCGTTCAAACCGAAAAGATCCAGATAATGTAGTCCTAGGTAGATAAAGTAGGGTGATCACTGTCGCAAAACCTTTGATGATAGGTCTACTCAATCATGGTTGACCCAGGGTTAAACGACAGCAAAGAAATTCACTCATCCATGAATACTTTGCCAGTCATTAATGTGCAAAAATAAGTTTTGCTTCTGCTTAAAAGTACATATTATGATAAAGAAATTAAGTTAATCCAAACATATTGAAGTTTTAAATTGGATATATGAAATTCACAAAAAATGATGAAATTTCTGTTTTTTAAAAAAAATGAATTATTTATATTATCGATATTTTCTCCTGATATATAACACAGACTTTCATATCTGTCAAACTTTCTATATTTTCATTTAAAAGATGTTAAAATTCACTCATTACCATATGAAAAGATTCAATCTTAGAATGGCTCATCATAATCATAGCCTAATCTAAATAAAGATGTGTTCAGCAAACTGTTCTTACACAACTTTATTCATAGTTTCTTAATGATAATCTTTTTCTCTTTCTTTCTGTCATATATAATCTCAGTTTGATCCTGCTGTGTGGCATTTTAAGAAATTATCTTCCATCACAGTCTCAGGTAAATGTATGAAAATCTATCAGAAGTGTTCTTGCTCATGGGCAGTAGACTTAAATTCCTTGGTGACATTAGGAAAATTGCTCAATTGCAAACATTTAGGTGAGAGTTTTTGGTTTGAGAATAGCTTCCATTCTTCTTCACACTAGTCAAGGAGGTCCAAACCGTTTTAACCAAATTAGATCTGACCTAAATGTTGACACTGGAGCAATTCTGTTAATGTCGCCAAGACCAGGTGGTGGTGGTGGTGTTATACAAATTAGAATATCTCAGCTTATACTAACTTAGCACATTTTAAGTAGATTAGATCCATTGAAAGAATGTTTTAAGTCACGTTAAATCAAGATCAAAGGAAGGTGGTGAATAGACAGAATCGTAAGCATGCCAGACAAATTGTTTAGTGACAAGCATTTCTTCTGGTTATTACAATCTGAGTTCAAATTCTACTGAGGTTAACTTTGCCTTCCACCCTCTTACAGATTGATGAAATAAGTACCAGTTGAGCACTGAGATTCAACTGGTCCTCTCCCACAAAATTTATACTAGAGGCACAAGGCTTATAGTAGAAAGAAGAAAAAAATGAAGGTCATAGGAGCTACCTTTCGACTTTTGACTAGGCCATTTAAAAAAAAGAACCTCGCTACATGATTTCTTTAAAATAAATAATAAATAAATGCGCCCTTTTAAAGCCTAGCCAGGCTCATGGGCCTGGTTTCCCGGTTTCAATGGCATATGTGTTCCCCAGCTGGACAGGACGCCAGTCCATCGCAACGTTACTCATTTTTGCCAGCTGAGTGGACTGGAGCAACGTGAAATGAAGTGCTTTGCTCAAGAACACAACGCGTCGCCCAGTCAAAGAATCGAAACCACAATCTTACGATCATGATGCTGACACCCTAACCACTAAGCCACGCGCCTCCACTTGCGCCCTTTTAAAGCCTAGCCAGGCTCATGGGCCCAGTTTCCCGGTTTTGATGGCATATGTGTTCCCCAGCTGGACAGGACGCCAGTCCATTGCAACGTTACTCATTTTTGCCAGCTGAGTGGACTGGAGCAACGTGAAATGAAGTGCTTTGCTCAAGAACACAACGCGTCGCCCAGCCCAAGAATCGAAACCACAATCTTACGATCATGATGCTGACACCCTAACCACTAAGCCATGTACCTCCACACACAAGATTTCTTTATGGAACATAACTCACTGCATTTTTATTCAATAAACTTTACAATTTCATTACTTCAAATTTTCAAGTATCATTATTAGTTTCCGTGTCTATTTTCCTACCTAATGCTTCTTACAAATATAAGTTCTGATACCCTTTTTTAAGTTACTCTTTTACTCTTTTACTCTTTTACTTGTTTCAGTCAGTTGACTGCGGCCATGCTGGAGCATCGCTTTTAGTCGAGCAACTCGACCCCGGGACTTATTCTTTGTAAGCCCAGTACTTATTCTATCGGTCTCTTTTGCTGAACCGCTAAGTGACGGGGACATAAACACACCAGCATCGGTTGTCAAGCAATGCTAGGGGGACAAACACAGATGCACAAACATACATGCACACACACACACACATATATATATATATATATATATATATACATATATACGACGGGCTTCTTTCAGTTTCCGTCTACCAAATCCACTCACAAGGCATTGGTCGGCCCGAGGCTATAGTAGAAGACACTTGCCCAAGGTGCCACGCAGTGGGACTGAACCCGGAACCATGTGGTTGGTAAGCAAGCTACTTACCACACAGCCAGTAGGGATTTGAAGTTACATTTCTATTCATCATTGCATAACAAACAAGCCAAGATTTTGAGTTCTAGCTGTAATTCTTTAACTCTAAATAAACAGTATGTAAAGTAAAGTTTATATATGCTTCAGTAGCACTCAGTATAAACTTTAAAGTACTAAGCTATCACTTAAATTTCGAGTCAGCTTGTTCACTTCCTTTGTTTTAGTTATGATGTAATACTTATTTACGTTCCTTTTGCTTTATAACATAGCTAAGATTTCTCATTAACAATTAGCTTATTCCAGATGTTGGCAAGTATATCAAAATGGAAAAGCTTATGCCTCAGATTACTTTTGAAACTATTCTCAATTGTTTAGGTATATATATGTAGATGTGTGTATGTGTGTGTGTAAATGAGAGAGAAAGTGAGACAGAGAAAGCAAGAGAGAAAGTGAGAGAAGGAAAGAGATAGAGAAAGCAAGAGAGAGAGAGAAGGAAAGAGATAGAGAAAGCAAAAGAGAGAGAGATGTTAGCTCCCGAAATAGTTGTCCTTTAGCAGTCAGCTGTCATTTGTAATGTACTAATATTCTATGTCCAAATCTCCTGGCAACTGCGACCACTATACCATTCATCATTGTTTTTATTACCTTTGATTGTTCATTAGAAATTAATTACCGATTATTCATGAAAGAGGTCAAGAATTTTAACATTACTGTTTGCAAAGGCCATGGCTTCCAGAGGTTAATGTTATTTTGACAACAGCTTTCATTTCTATCCTTAAAAATCTACTAACTTATTATGGAATATTATTAGCATCTAATGAAATTTAAAAGCAATGACAGACTATTAATGGTCATTTTCATGTAAATCTATCTTACACTGTTTTAACCAGTTCCTTTTCCAAATACTGTCAGTATTCTATGGCTACTTATAATGACTCCCTTAGATTTGTATTTAGAGCTTTATTACCTCTGCCTCAGTGAAGGCAAAGGTGTTGTTTTAAGTCGTGTTTGTTTGTCTGTGGACAAGATATCTCAAGAACTGCTGGATGGATTCAGATGAAACTTTCAGGGATGTTTGGCCTTGCGACTGACACGAACAGGAGTGGCTGTGTGGTAAGTAGCCTGCTTACCAGCCACATGGTTCCGGGTTCAGTCCCACTGCGTGGCATCTTGGGCAAGTGTCTTCTGCTATAGCCCCGGGCCGACCAATGCCTTGTGAGTGGATTTGGTAGACGGAAACTGAAAGATGCCCGTCGTATATATGTATATATATATATATATATATATATATATATATGTATGTGTGTGTTTGTGTGTCTGTGTTTGTCCCCCTAGCATTGCTTGACAACTGATGCTGGTGTGTTTACGTCCCCGTCACTTAGCGGTTTGGCAAAAGAGACCAATAGAATAAGTACTAGGCTTACAAAGAATAAGTCCCGAGGTTGATTTGCTCGACTAAATGCGGTGCTCCAGCATGGCCGCAGTCAAATGACTGAAACAAGTAAAAGAGTAAAGAGAACTGATTAGATTTGGGGATCGATCTGGTTCCAGACAAGGATTCTGGATTATTTTTCCTGTTTCTTTTTACTTAATTTTTGAGAGCGGTCAGGTTCATTTTTAAGTACTCTCGTTTGTGAGAGCAGAGGAATTTATTTCGGATATTCTCATCTTAAAAAATAATCTCTGACTAATCATTGAGAGAACGTTGGTGTTGTCTTGACGGAGGTTTGCACTCTCTGAGGGCTCTTGTTTAATCTATTTTCCTGTTAGTTTCGGTTTAATGAACTGTGTCATTCATAATTTTAAAGAACAGGGATCAAACTTCGTGTCTGTCACATTCTAGGCAACTGTGCTACCTAGTACACTTCAGTGCTATTTTTCTTCTATCTTTTACTTGTTTCAGTTATTAAACTGCAGCCATGCTGGGGCAACACCTCAAATGAATAGACCCCAGTGCTTAATTTTTGTTTTAAGCCTAGTACTTATCCTTCCAGTTTCTTTTATCTAACCATTAAATTATGGGGGCATAAACACACCACACCAGTTATCAAGTGATGGTGTGGGACAAACACAGACACAGATACACATGCATACACACACACACACACACACACACACACACACACACACACACACACATGCATGCATGCATGTTCAAAAATGTACACATACAGGCGCAGGAGTGGCTGTGTGGTAAGTAGCTTGCTTACCAACCACATGGTTCCGGGTTCAGTCCCACTGCGTGGCATCTTGGGCAAGTGTCTTCTACTATAGCATCAGGCCGACCAAAGCCTTGTGAGTGGATTTGGTAGACGGAAACTGAAAGAAGCCTGTTGTATATATGTATACATGTATGTGTGTGTGTTTATATATGTTTGTGAGTCTGTGTTTGTCCCCCCCAACATCGCTTGACAACCGATGCTGGTGTGTTTACATCCCCGTAACTTAGCAGTTCGGCAAAAGAGACCAATAGAATAAGTACTAAGCTTACAAAGAATAAGTCCTGGGGTCGATTTGCTCAACTAAAGGTGGTGCTCTGGCATGGCCACAGTCAAATGACTGAAACAAGTAAAAGAGTAAAAGAGTAAGCATAATTAGATGCTCATACACATAAACAGAAGGAGAGACTGAGAGAGAGGAGGGAGAGAAAGAGATCAACATTAAAAGAAGAGAAACACTAAAATATTTGATATGAAATAAACTTACAAGAGAATGTGAACTGATTCTTTTGTTTTGAAATATCTCGAAGCACACACCTAAAGCAATAAATTATAGCATGTAAGTATTAGATTGAAAACCTTTTTGGACTCCATGGATAGCCTTCATTATTTTCTATCTAAATGGAGTTTTTACCACCCACTATTTTATGTGCTATTATTAATATCTTTATGTGTGTGCTTTGTGATATTCTAAAAGAGGATTAATACATTTATATTATTTTTTACAGAAGTTAAGGTGGTGAGCTGGCAGAAACGTTAGCATGCCAGGCGAAATTCTCAACAGCATTTCGTTTGTCGCTACGTTCTGAGTTCAAATTCCGCCGAGGTCAACTTTGCCTTTCATCCTTTTGGGGTCGATTAAATAAGTACCAGTTATGCACTGGGGTCGATATAATCGACTTAATCCATTTGTCTGTCCTTGTTTGTCCTCTCTGTGTTTAGCCCCTTGTGGGTAGTAAAGAAATAGGTATTTCGTCTGCCGTTACGTTCTGAGTTCAAATTCTGCCGAGGTCAACTTTGCCTTTCATCCTTTCAGGGTCGATTAAATAAGTACCAGTTATGCACTAGGGTCGATCTAATTGACTTAATCTGTTTGTCTGTCCTTGTTTGTCCCCTCTCTGTTTATCCTTTTGTGGGCAATAATAAAAAAAAATATTATAAGGTGGTGAGCTGACAGAATTATTGGCATGCCAGAGAAACTACTTCATGGCATTTTGTCTGTCTTTGCATTTTGAGTTGACTTAGCCTTTCATCCTTTCGGGATCTATGAAATTTGTATCAATTGAGCACAGGGATCAATATAATCAATTAGCCCTCTTCCACCAAAATTCTGGCTTTGTACTCACTGCCAGATTTACTATTGTGTTTAGGTGTGCTTAAGCACAGGGCCTCATTTCACCAGGAGGGGCCCATCTTCCTGTCCCCAAAAGTTTTTATTTTGAATTTCCTGAGCATGTATGTCTGACTGTCCAAATAAGGGACCTCATAACTTAACTAGCACAAGGCCTCATAACATAACTAGCATAGGGTCTCATTTGTCCTAAATCCCGCACTGTACGTACTATTATTTATATCTTTACATCTGTACTTTGAGATATTTTAAAACAGAATTAACACATTTATATTATTTTTTTACAGAAGTTAGGATGGCAACCTGGCAGCAGAATTATTAACATGCAGGACAAAAATACTTAGTGAGATTTCGTCAGTCTTTATGTTCTGAGTTCAAATTCTGCTGCTGACTTTTCCTTTCATCCTTTTGTGGGGATTGATAAAATAAGAACCAGTTATGTACAGGGATCAGTGTAATCAACCAAACCTCTTCCCACAAAACTTTAGGTTTTGTGCCTATAGTAGAGAGGATTATTTTTACAGAAGTTTGTTTAAAAAAATAGATTCAGATTAATCTTACGGCCATCTCACGTTGAAAGCACCGGTTCTCGTCTGATCACCGAAGTTAAGCAACGTCGAGCCTAGTCAGTACTTAGATGGGTGACCGCTTGGGAAACCTAGGTGCAGTAAGCATAGCACATTCTCAATGGCGGTGCCCCAGCATGGCCACAGCTCGTGAGCTGAAACTAGATAAAATAAAAAAAAATAAAATAAAATAATCTCTTGATGTATATCAAATGACAAATAAAAATTCCCTGAAGAGACAAATGCATTAAACTTTGAATTGGTTAACAATTATACTTCACTTCTTATTTATTCAATTATTAGAGTAAAGAGTAAATATTGTTCTAAATTTAGTTGAAGCTACTGTGAGACACTTTGAATAGTTGCTCTTAAAACACACCCAACCCCTGGCAAAGTTCTTTTGCAAGCTTGGACATGAACTTAAATGCTGTTAGATTAAACATATTTCATAGAGAGAATGTTAACAATACGTTAACTGGGCAAAAAAATCAGTTTAAAAATATTACAAGCATAGCTGTTTAGGATTTCTATAGATCCTTCTACTACTTTTAGCAACAGCAGCAGCAGCAGTAGCGGAAGGCAGTGGCGGTGGTGGTGGTGGTGGTGGTGGTGGTTTTAGTAGTAGTAGTAGTTGTAGTAGTAGTAGTAGTGTGGTGGTGGTGGTGGTGGTGGTGGTGGTGGTGGTGGTGGTGGTGGTGGTGGTGGTGGTAGTAGTAGTAGTGATAGTGGTGGTGGTAGTAGTAATAGTAGTAGTAGTGGTGGTGGTGGGGTAGTAGTAGTAGTAGTAGTAGTAGTGATAGTGGTGGTTGTGGTGGTGGTAGTAGTAGTAGTAGTAGTGGTGGTGGTAGTAGTAGTAGTAGTGGTGGTGGTAGTAGTAGTAGTAGTAATGGTGGTGGTTCTGGCGATGGTGGTGGTAGTAGTAGTAGTAGTGGTGGTGGTGGTGGTGGTGGTAGTAGTAGTAGTAGTGGTGGTGGTGGTGGTGGTGGTGGTGGTGGTAGTGGTAGTAGTAGTAGTGGTGGTAGCAGCAGCAGCAGTAGTAGTAGTAGTAGTAGTAGTAGTAGTGACTTTAAACCATGCTACTACAGCCATTGTATTTACTGCTCCTTGGTAAGACACACAAAACCGTGTCTGGATGAAGCAGGTGAAACAGCGATTTCACTGTAAAAGCAATTACACCAACAATAGACAAACCTCCACTTGAGTTACACACAAGAATATTCCATGGATTTGAAAGATAAAGGAGGTGACCCAGAACATTATAGACAAGTTAGCATAAACTGTATATCATACGTGATTCTTGAGAGTTCGGAAAGACACAAGCTGACAATGGACTTATTCAACAGTGAAGTCTTGTCAATGTAAATTTCTCACTCAATATTTGTATCAAGTAAATCTTTTTAAGTTGTTGCTGTTGTTGTCGTTGTATGTTTGCGTAGCTCCTGATGGTCTCAGATCAAGCAGAACTTTGATCAATGTGCTCTAGCCATAGACATGTCCTCATAAAGTAACCAAGACTACTTTATCCAATGTGTTATTCTATTTTTTCAATAGTAGATTATGGTTTGAGGGGAATTCAGTTGTTCTTTTTTGCAGGTTGAGTGACTGCTCAGAGGTTTCTTCATTAAATATGTAAATTAACCCTTTAACATTTAAATCAATCATATCTAACCAAAATATTCAACTAATTTTATGTTCAAACTGACCAGATCTGACCTCTTCCACCTGCCTTACAATGCCATTCTAAAAATAAACAATTACATCATTCAAATCTCAAGCATAGGCGCAGGAGTGGCTGAGTGGTAAGTAGCTTGCTTACGAACCACATGGTTCTGGGTTCAGTCCCACTGCGTGGCATCTTGGGCAAGTGTCTTCTACTATAGCCTCAGGCCAACCAAAGCCTTGTGAGTGGATTTGGTAGATGGAAACTGAAAGAAGCCCGTTGTGTATATATATATATATATGTATGTGTGTGTATATGTTTGTGTGTCTCTGTTTGTCCCCCCCAACATTGCTTGACAACCGATGCTGGTGTGTTTACATCCCCATAACTTAGCGGTTCAGCAAAACAGACCAATAGAATAAGTACTAGGCTTACAAAGAATAAGTCCTGGGGTTGATTTGCTCAGCTAAAGGCGGTGCTCCAGCATGGCCACAGTCAAATGACTGAAACAAGTAAAATAGTAAAATAGTATACAAGATAATAATACTATTTTACTATTTTACTTGTTTCAGTCATTTGACTGTGGCCATGCTGGAGCACCGCATTTAGCCGAGCAAATCAGCCCCAGGACTTATTCTTTGTAAGCCTAGTACTTATTCTATCGGTCTCTTTTGCCGAACCGCTAAGTTACGGGGATGTAAAATATTGTGAATAAATAAGCCTTACGTTTGACAGAGTTATATGAACGTTAAAGAGTTGAGTGCTTCACTCATAGTCATTCCCTTTAATTTTCCGACAATGTAACAAAGACTACACTATTCAATATATTACTCAATTTTTAAAGTAGATTATGGTTTGAGGGGAAGTTGGCTGCCCTTCTTGTAGGTTGACTGACTGCTTAGAGGCTTCTTCATTAAATATCTGGATTAATGCATTCAAACTGACAATTTACTGAGATTTCAAATAAATCTTTCCATCTGTCACACTTGAAATGGTACTATGAAGGCTCTTGGCAGTTTGAAGACAATATAACTCACGGGGGATTTTTCACCAATGATATGCACAGGGAAATATGACAAGTCAATGAGAGGCTCTCTACATGGTTGTTTAGCCAGCTAGAAACAGCAGGCAAATCTACCTTAAATCACAAACTACTGACTTGAAATAGGAGTTTATATATTATGATAATGTAATATGTCTAGCTATACTATGTATGAAGCACTTTTGATCATGTTTGCTTGATTAGGGCTGACCTGAAAGAGGAGGAAGAGAAGAAGAAGAAGAAGAAGAAGAAGAAGAAGAAGAAGAAGAAGAAGAAGAAGAAGAAGAAGAAGAAGAAGTAGTAGTAGTAGTAGTAGTAGTAGTAGTGGTGGTGGTGGTGGTGTGGTGGTGGTGGTGGTGGTGGTGGTGGTGGTGGTGTTGGTGATGGCAGTGGTGGTGGTGGTGGTGGTAGTGGTGGTGGTAGTAGTGATGGTGGTGGTGGTGGTGTTGGTGATGGTGATGGTGGTGGTGGTGGTGGTGGTGGTGGTAGTGGTAGTAGTAGTAGTAGTAGTAGTTTTTTGTTCACTTCTGTTTGATATATGCACCATCATGTCTGAATGTAAAAACGAGCCATACTTGAAATATGATGATACACATTTTCTTGTGTTCTGATTAATAGCCTCAACCAATAACACCAAAATGTCTTGGAAAACTCTCACTCCCATTTTACTCTCCTTTCTTTCAACTATTTAAAAATTTTTTTTTTCACTTTCTTCAAATATATATATACATTCTCAGTGCTTCATAAACTTCAAAAATTCTTTTTCACAAAAGAAGGACTTTAGCTGAAGGATTGGGATTCTAGTTTCTCTTCGGCACTACAATCTTATCCTAATTTACAAACTTCCACCTAATACATCATAACTTGGTTGATTGGGAGAAAAGACAGAAACTAAAAAACAGAAATAGATGCTAAAACAGAGCATAATATTGAAAAAAAAAATTACATTCTAAGTTAAAATCTGAGATACTATGTAAGCTCTGAATGAAAATTACCTTCTGACTGAAGCACAAATTAAATAAAACAATTACTTGAGTATTATCATAGAACTGATAACTCTAATTTTCAGAGCTGGGGTGGGCACTAATGATTCCATTGTCTCAACCACAGTCGAACAATGATGATGATGATTAATGATTGATTTCTTTAGAATTTTAGCTTCTGACCCATTACATGCATATATGGATGATCTTTACTATATCTTTTGCACTTTGGTCTACTAACTGCAGCTAAATGTATGTCAGATTAGACAAACCAATGAAAGAGCTACTACAAGGTTGATCGACCTGCTAGAAATAGCAGCTAAATTTTACTCAAGTCACTACTCTGCCATCTTGAAACATATAAAAAGGAAGGACACACTTGAGAATATCATATGAGATAAAGTATGGCAGATAAGAAAGGATTATCATTCTGCCTTAGATCATAGGTCTGCAGATATAGCAGCTAAATTTTATTCGAATCACCACTCTGCCATCTTGAAACATACAAAAAAGGAAGGACATATTGGATAATATGATATGAGATAAAGTATGTAAGATGAGAAAGGATGGTCATAGTTAGACTGCCTTAGATCAATGAGTGCCTGCTCAGTGACTGTTGACCTTGGACTAAACAACAACAGTAACATGTCAGAAATAATGTTTATGTTAGTCTTTCCTCACACGCCTAACACTGTCAAATCTTGTAAATCAACAACTTCAAATGATTTGCTACAAGTTTCCTGTTGCCAAAAATTTAATAAATCAATTAAAATAAATAAAAAGAAGTCTTATAATACCTCGTTGAAGTCACCTGTAGAATTGGGAAGGAGTATGATGTCATATGACATATGCTTCTCAAATTTATTGTAAGTGAAGTGACATAAATGCAACATAATCAAGGAGCCTCTACGTTTTTGCTTGACTGACTAGAAATAGCAGCCAAAGGTCCCTCAAACCATGTTCTGAGGTACCGTTAGCTGTTACTCACAAGCAAGCATAACCTGATAGCATGTACCATGTTTTAGGAGCCTATGTAGTCCAAGTAGATACACCCAACTTCTCAGCCTCTCACCCCAGGACCTGTGGTACATCTAGGATATGATAGCTGGAGGAAGAGAGGGAGCTGCACCTGCACTCTGTATGGTACTCATTACAGTGGAGTAGAACTGGAGCATAGCACCTTGGGCAAATGTCTTCTACTATAACCTTGGGCTGACCAAAACCTTGTGAGTGGATTTGGTACACAGAAACTGAAAGAAGCCTGTTCTATATATATATATGTGTGTGTGTGTGTGTGTGTCCCAACATTGCTTGACAACCGATGCTGGTGTGTTTACGTACCCATAACTTAGAGGTTCAGCAAAAGAGACCAATAGAATAAGCACTTGGCTTACAAAGAATAAGTCCTGTGGTCGATTTGCTTGACTGGAGGTGGTGCTCCAGCATGGCTGCAGTCAAATGACTGAAACAAATAAAAGAATATATTATGTAGAAATATAAAAAAGGATTAAGAACTAAAAATTAAATATATATATTCTCCAACATAACAGAATTTAACCTAGAAGAGTTTCTCTCCTCAGTGACCAGCAGGGTCACTGGGGAGATAAAAGAGCAACCAGTAAACTCTGCAATGTGGTTAGCATTAGAAAAGGCATCCAGCTGTAGAAACATTGCCAAAAAAGACAATAGAGCTTGGCACAGCCCTCTGGTTTGCCATCTCTTATTTCTTTATTGCCTACAAGGGGCTAAATATAGAGGGGACAAACAAGGACAGACAAAGGGATTAAGTTGATTACATCGACCCCAGTGTGTAACTGGTACTTAATTTATCTACCCCGGAAGGATGAAAGGTAAAGTCGACCTCGGCGGAATTTGAACTCAGAATGTAATGGCAGACGAAATACCTATTTCTTTACTAGCCACAAGGGGCTAAACACAGAAGGGACAAACAAGGACAGACAAACGGATTAAGTTGATTACATCGACCCCAGTGTGTAACTGGTACTTAATTTATCTACCCCGAAAGGATGAAAGGTAAAGTCGACCTCGGCGGAATTTGAACTCAGAACGTAACGGCAGACGAAATACTGCTAAGCATTTCGCCGGGCGTGCTAACAATTCTGCCATCTTGCCACCTTCACATTACTTCTGTCTACTGAATTGCACTTTCAAAAGTGAAGTCAACTCGAGAGAATGACAGAATGTCCTTTACCAAGATGACAGTACAGTAATATCAGACCAGGAACCATTTGATTGATAAGAAAACTCCTTAATCATTTGACCAATCTTGCACCCACAGATGATAAGAATTGTAAACAAGGCATAATGTAGATAAAATCCTTCATGTATGCTATTCTTTAAAATATATCCTTTATCTATGAATTCTTATCTCAATGCGCTACCAAGGTATGTTCTCTCTTTGTTTTTATCAACACTAGGTGCAGGAGTGGCTGTGTGGTAAGTAGCTTGCTTACCAACCACATGGTTCCGAGTTCAGTCCCACTGCATGACACCTTGGGCAAGTGTCTTCTACTATAGCCTCGGGCCAACCAAAGCCTTGTGAGTGAATTTGGTAGATGGAAACTGAAAGAAGCCCATCATATATATGTGTATATATATATGTATGTGTGTGTATATGTTTGTGTGTCTGTGTGTCTCCCCCCACCCCAGCATCGCTTGACAACCGATGCTGGTGTGTTTACGTCCGTATAACTTAGCAGTTCAGCAAAAGAGACCGATAGAATAAGTACTAGGCTTACAAAGAATAAGTTCTGGGGTCGATTTGCTTGACTGAAGGCAGTGCTCCAGCATGGCCACAGTGACTGAAACAAGTAAAAGAGTAACTCTGTTGGTACATAAGAACAGCGATAGGATGTTCTGTAGGCTACCCAAATCACATCAGCTAGTGATGGGAGTTTTCCTCTAGGAAAATGAGGCTATCTATTCTCCCACTCATGAAAAGGATTGGCTTGCATGAGTCCTGTGTCAGAGCCACATAAAAAGCACTTGTGCTGTTGTCGTGTTGTAACACTCAATGTGTGCAGACAATTCGTCAACAGACAATTTAAAAACGATAAACGTCGCCCTTTTCAAGCCAAGCGAGGCTCATGGGCCCGGTCTTCCAGTTTCTGTGGCATATGTATTCCCCCCAGCTGAATGAGACGCCAGTCCATCGCAGCGTTACTCAAGAAACAGGAAGAGAGAGTGAGAGAAAGTTGTAGTGAAAGAGTACAACAGGGGTTGCCACCACCCCCTGCTGGAGCCTCGTGGAGCTTTTAGGTGTTTTTGCTCAATAAACACACACAATGCCCGGTCAGGGAATCGAAACCACGATCCTCTGACCTTGAATCCACTGCCCTAACCACTGAGCCATTGCACCTCCACCAACAGATAATTCCCACAGGGCCTCAGACTCAACAGGGAGGCCTATATCAAGTGCCTGGAGGAGGTTGTGGCGTTCCTCTGGGTCAAGAGGGTGGCTGCTGGAACACCCTATGCCTGGCAAAAGGACTCTGCACCATGCCACACAATTGTCCTGTGTATAAGTTGTCTATTAGCCAAGCCAAATTGTCTGTCTACCAGCACTCATATGGTGCCTCATAAAAGCACTCTGTGTACTCTATAAAGTGGTTGTTTGTTCCTTCTCGAGCCATGCCTGGCTCATAAGGGCCAGTTTCCTTGGCATATAGGTTCCCCACCTGGACGGGACGCCGGTCCATTGCAGGTGAGCTGCAAGATGCAGCAGGAAAGAGTGAGAGAAGGTTGTGGCAAAAGAGTCAGCAGAAGTTCGCCATTACCTTCTGCCGGAACCGTGTGGGGCTTAGGTGTTTCACTCAGAAACACACACATCGCCCGGTCTGAGATTTGAACCCATGATCCTTCAACCGTGCTCTAACCACTGGGCCATGTGCCTCCATATAAATTGGTTGCTGTTAGGAAGGGTTAGGGTTATCCAGCTGTAGAAACCTTGCCAAATCAGACTGGAGCTTAGTGGAGCTCTTCAGTGTGCCAACTCAGGTCAAACCATCCAACCCATGCCAGCATGGACAATAGACATTAAATGATGATGATGATGATGATGATGATTAGCCATCATATGGTTTTAATTATTGATTACATCAACTAAAAGAACATTGAGCAATTAAGTTGTCTGTCACACAATTGTGACACGGTGTGTGGTTAAGAAGCTTGTTTTGCAACTATATGGTTTCAGGTTCAATCCCATTGTGTGGCACAAATGCTTTCTACTATAGCCAAGGCTGACAAATGCTTTTGTGACTGAATTTGGCAGACAGATACTGTGTGGAAGCCCACTGTACATACACACACACACACACACTCACACACACATACAAACATACTCACACATACACTCTCACACACACACACACACACATGTGAGTGAGTGTAGTGTAGTTTTGTTTATGTCCCTGCAACTTAGCCGTTTGGCAAAAGAGACCAATAGATTATGCCTTTGATTTCATTCTAAAACTAGAGTAATGCTATACATAAAACTATAAACATATTGCCTTCTTAAAACACTGTACTTTTTGTATTTGATCTAAAGAAAATTTTCTATTCTATTTCCGTCATTTGAGAAAGGCATATTGAATCTTAAACCTGGTTTACATTACAAATATAAAAATATTTAGAGCAACAACTTAATCCTGGTACAAAAGTTCAACCAATCATTAATTGGAACATTAATTAAAGAAAATGAAAAAAACTTCTAGCAACTGGTTTAGTTTCTAATTTTGAAAGTTCTTAATGAGTATACATTTACATTTAAAAGTGCAGGTATGGGTGTATGATTAAGTAGTTACAGTTTAAATCACATACATGGCACTTTGGGAAAGTGTCTTCAACTATAGTCTGCGGCTGATCAAAAGTTTGTGAGTGGATTTGCAGATGGAAATTGGAAGAAGTCTGGTGTATGCATGTATGTGTGTGTGTGTGATGGGTCTCCTTGTACTGATGTCTCGTGATGCTGTTAACAAGTGTCACCATTATACAAGCAGTCGTTTGGTTCAATCTTCCTTGCAAACATGTCCAGTCAAGGGAATATATTACTGTACTTGGTAACAGATGAGGGTTAGTGACAAGAAGGGCATCTGGCCACAGGAAATTTGCTTCAACCCATAGGAAAAGTGATAACAATGATATTATCTTTAATTAGATAAATTATGCTTATGCTGCTGAATTTTAAAATAATAATTGCTACAACATTAAATATTAAAATTAAGGTTAAATTTATTGACATCTGTCTAAAATAGAATTTATTAGTGAAAAATATTTTGTATTAAAATTTAATTGCTTTTCAGTAAAAGCAAAAATTTGCTGAGTAATTTCAGCCTTTTAATTTTTTAAGGGAAAAAAATCAAGCCAAAAAAAATAGTTCAAATAAATATCATTTAATTAAATGAATAAAACAAAACAAAAAAAAAATCCTAGTCTTTAATCATCTTTTTACTGCAATTCAAATTTCCTACCAGCTTTGTGGATCATGTTAAAACTGACTTCCTCCTTTGCAAAGTGCCTCTCAAATTAGAGATATAACTTTATATGGGTCGACATCCTTTCAAGAAGAGGTAGTCATATTCAATAAAGACTTTGTTAACACCAAGTTGAATTACTTGAACAGGGTGTAAACTAGTACTCTTGTGTTGCTCTGTATATCCTATCATGATACAAGTGGTAGTTTAGAATGTCTGATAAAAGAGTGAAAAATATTTCCAAGGCGTGAGCCAAAATGAACAAAATACTAATTCTCTTTTAACCTAGAATAGAGAAATAGCGAAGTAAATGACAGAATAAACTGCTGAAAAATTGAACAAAAACTCTCCATTTGATTGACAATTCACTGGTTGTAAGTTGTATTGTTTTAGCAACACTGGCTCCTTCATTTTCATTTTCCTATACACACATGGTATAATATATCATCATCATCATATAATGTCCCTTTTGCCATACTGGCATGGGTTGAATGGTTTTACACAAATTGACAAGCTTGAGGGCTGTGGCAAACTCCAATACTTGCTTTGGTATGGTTTCTACACCAGCTACTTCCCAGACTGTACAGGGTGCGTTTTTTTTTTGTACTGACATGACAAAACCCTCAAGTAAGTGGAGTATAGTATTGAGGAATATGGAAGTATGGTAGAAGGACAGAAGTCGGTGTTTTGCTGAAAAGATGAATACACGGCTTCTACATCTGGAGTGTGGGGGAGAGGGAGAGAATGATATATATATATATATTCTCTTTTTTACTCTTTTACTTGTTTCAGTCATTTGACTGCGGCCATGCTGGAGCACCGCCTTTAGTCGAGCAAATCGAGCCCGGGACTTATTTTTTGTAAGCCCAGTACTTATTCTATCGATCTTTTTTGCCGAACCGCTAAATGACGGGGACGTAATCACACCAGCATCAGTTGTCAAGCAATGCTAGGGGGACAAACACATACACACACACTTACATATATATATACATATATACGACAGGCTTCTTTCAGTTTCCGTCTACCAAATCCGCTCACAAGGCATTGGTTGGCCCGGGGCTATAGCAGAAGACACTTGCCCAAGATGCCACACAGTGGGACTGAACCCGGAACCATGTGGTTGGTTAGCAAGCTACTTACCACACAGCCACTCCTGCGCCTATATATATATATATTATATATATATATATATATATATATAGGCGCAGGAGTGGCTGTATATATATATATATATATATATATATAGGCGCAGGAGTGGCTGTGTGGTAAGTAGCTTGCTAACCAACCACATGGTTCCGGGTTCAGTCCCACTGTGTGGCATCTTGGGCAAGTGTCTTCTGCTATAGCCCCGGGCCAACCAATGCCTTGTGAGCGGATTTGGTAGACGGAAACTGAAAGAAGCCTGTCGTATATATGTATATATATATGTATATATATATGTATATATATATATGTATATATATATATACATATATATATATATATATATATATATATAAGGCTGCACCAGGCCAGTCAGATCTAGAAACACTGCCAGATCTGACTGGCCTGGTGCAGCCTTCGGGCTTGCCAGACCCCAGTTGAACCGTCCAACCCATGCTAGCATGGAAAGCGGACGTTAAACGATGATGATGATGATGATGATATATACGAGCAGATCTAATCCTGATTCGTCAAAAAATTAATGACGTATTACCTCAGTGGTCAAGCTATTGTCACCCTGCTTGGTCGGTTTCCTCACACGATACAGCTATGGGTCAGACCCGATTCTGATTCGTCAAAACATTGATGACGTCTTTCTTCCATGGACAAACTACTCGTTCTGCTGGACTTGCCACCTAACAGGATACAGTCACGGGTCAGATCTAATTTCGATTCGTCAAAAAAATGATGACGTATTTCTTCCGTGGCCAAACTGTCGTTCCGCTTGGTTGGTTTCCTAACAGAATACAGTTAGGAGTCTTTTCACTATATTCGTTGAGCCTGGGTTTTGATTGGTTTGGAAATGGAAGACATGACAATCTGTCTAGAGCCAGTGTCACAATGAAATGCACCCAGTACTCTCTGTTAAAGTGGTTGCTGTTAGAAAGAGCATCCAGCTGTAGAAACCATGCCAAGAAGAGTAGTGAGTTCATAAATGAACTGGCTCAGGCAGAGATGATTCTTCCAACCTATGGAGAGAGGATACAGAATGGTAATGATAACTCACTGAGTAGTTTTTATTTTTGTTTGTACACTCAAACACAAATATATATATATATATATATATATATAATATATATATATATATATAAATTCAGCAAAATTTAGATTCAGGTGAATATGGTACTTAAGTTAAAGGTACCCGAATTTTGTATGGAATTATCCATATAATAAAAAGAAGTAGCATGAAACAATTGTACTACACTACCTTGGATATCCTTGTTGCTTATTTTGATATATATAATATATATATATATATATATATATATATATATTTGCAATGATACAGTAATATTTGCTAAAACTTGTATTTGCTGCAATATTTGCAGCTTTTAATAAAGCTGTTCTTCGTATGAAACAATTGTACTGAACAACTAATCCATTCTTGTTTATAATCACCCCACATTATTTTATGGTTAATACCATACAGATTTCTGGTGCATTTAAGTTAAGTACCGCATTCATTGGAACTCACTTGAATCTTAATTGTTTTTACTGAAATATATATATACATACTACTGATTGGCACTCGTGCCAGTGGAACGGGAAAAGCACCATTTGAGCATGATCGTTGCCAGCATCACCTTACTAGCACATGTGCAGGTGGCACATGAAAGACAACATTTGAGTGTGGTCATTGCCAGTGCTGCCGGACTGACTCCCATGCAGGTAGCACATAAAAACACCTTTTGAGCGTGGTCATTGCCAGAACTACCTGACTGGCCCTCGTGCCAGTGGCACATAAAAGCACCCACTACACTCTCGAAGTGGTTGGTGTTAGGAAGGGCATCCAGCTGAGAAACTTTGCCAGATCAGTTTGAGCCTGATGCAGCCTCTAGTTCACCAGTCTTCAGTCAAGCCAGCCAACCCATGCCAGCATGGAAAGTGGATGTTAAACGATGATGATGGTGATGACTACATGTATGTATGTGTGTGTATGCATGTATGCATGCCTGCTGGTGACACATTAAATTTACCTGTGCTGGTACCATGTAAAAAGCACCCAGTACACTCTGTAAAATGGTTAGGAAGGGTTTCCGTATAGCGCATGGTTAGCAACTAGAGTTGTCATGAATCATCATCATCATCAAATTGTGGGAATACACAAATAAAGCCTGATGTAGCTCTCCAGTTCACCAGAACCTGTCAAACTATCTAGCCTATGTCAGCATGGAAAACGGATGTTAAAAGATGATGATTATGATGATGATGATGATGATGATGATATATATACATATATATATATATATATAAAATCCAGGCTACATATGTTTCTTAGCCAGCTGATCCTCTGCTGTAATAATTGCTCAATGTGAGGCACACAACTTAGCTAATCGTCAGGCTGAGAATATCTTAACTACATGAAGGTTACATTGTTTCTTGGAATTCCCAAGTTAACTCACCACAGATATGAATTGAAAGGAATGGTGATGCCAGAGAAACAGAATAAAAAACAGAAATGTTTGAAGAAATAAAACAGTCAAGAAGTAAGAAAGGGAAAGGATGAGGTCAAATACGTGGGAGTCGGAATCATATAAGGTCGTTAGGAAAGAAGAAAAGGAGAGGAGAGAAAAGAGTGAAGAGGGATAAGAGTAGATAGTCGTCATTAAGGGGAAAGAACGGTTGTTGTAAATATCTAATTAACTGGGATGGGTAAAGAAACTAGTTGACCGCAAAGTATTAATTTCTTAGTGGATAGTTGGCACTGGTACTGTTAGTCATTGGTCTACGTCAAAATATACATACACCTCTGCACATCCATGCACACACACACCACACCCATAGTATCAATATAGGTATATATGTATGTGGATATACCCACATGCACACACACAAACAAATGTTTATATGCCATGACTGAGCATGCATCTACAGTATGTAAACACTCCTTTGTATATTAGTATATATGCAAATATGCTTTAGTGCCCAAGGGTGTACGTGTGTATCCATAGGCATAAGACTCCACCCACATATACGTGTGCTTCTGTATATATACACCACACATATATCCAGACCTATACGTGCACCTTTGATAAGAACTACAAATATATATATAATATATATATATATATATATACATATATAATCAAAATAAGCAAGAATATCTCTGGTAATTTGGTACGATCGTTTCGTAATCACCCCATGGATTTATTTGGATAACACCAGACAAAATTCTGGTGCATCTAACTTAAGTACCATATTCATTTGAATCTAAATTTTGCTGAACTTATATATATATATATTCAATTAGAGTATATGTTAGCCTCGTAAAGGGATGGTGGCAGCCAAGGAAATATTGGTTCAATGCTGGTTCAATACCTAGTATTTTTGTAATAAATGAAGATGCCCAATTTGCTAATAATAACAATTATTAACTTCCTTATCTCCATTTTCTTTTCTCCTTTTAAATGGATATTATATATATATATATATATATATATATACATATATATATATATATATATCCATTTAAAAGGAGAAAAGAAAATGGAGATAAGGAAGTTAATAATTGTTTATTATTAGCAATTGGGCATCTTCATTTATTACAAAAATACTAGGTATTGAACCAGCATTGAACCAATATTTCCTTGGCTGCCACCATCCCTTTACGAGGCTAACATATACTCTAATTGAATATATATATATATATAAGTTCAGCAAAATTTAGATTCAAATGAATATGGTACTTAAGTTAGATGCACCAGAATTTTGTCTGGTGTTATCCATATAAATCCATGGGGTGATTACGAAACGATCGTACCAAATTACCAGAGATATTCTTGCTTATTTTGATTATATATGTATATATATATATATATATAAAAAAGGGTAAAGACCCCCTTCGGTCATGAATGACCATGGGATTGCACCTAGAAAGTTACCCTCCTAGACACAAGTCCGGGCAAGGTTGTTTATGGAAGACCAGCAGTCACCCATGCATACCAGCCTCCCCTCTCCACGCCACCAGTGTTATCCAAGGGAAAGACAAAGGTCGATACAGCTTGGCACCAGTGACGTCGCAACTCATTTCTACAGCTGAGTGAACTGGAGCAACGTGAAATAAAGTGCCTTGCTCAAGAACACAACACGCAGCCCGGTCCGGGATTCGAGCTCACAACCTCATGATCGTTAGCTCGACGCTCTAACCACTGAGCCATAGCCTTCACATATATATATATATATATATATATAAAGATAGATATATATATATATATATATATATATATATATATATATATAAAGATAGATAGATAGATAGATAGATAGATAGATAGATAGATAGATAGATAGATATCATCGTCATCATTTAGCATTTGTCTTCCATGCTGGCATGGATTAGACTGTTTGACTGGAACTGGTAAGCTGTACCAGACTCCAGTCTGATTTTGGTTTCGTTTCTTGTACCAGATGCTAAAAGGTTAGAGTGTGACAGAGAAGCAGAAACAGGTGTGTTATTGTAGAGGAGATGCATCGTTAACATGTCAGAGGGAGAGAGCAAGAGAAAGAGAGAAAGTGGAAGATAGCAAGAATGCAAGAGAGATCAGGAGAGGGATGGTGGTGAAGTGCCAGGACATTCTTACAAGGAATGCAGATCAGAATATAAATGGGATGGTAGAGTAGAGCAAAGGAGAGATAGATGGTGGCAAAGTGCCAGGGCCCACCTTCAAAGTATGGAGGTCAGAATATAAATGGTAGTTAAGATACCCATGCCGGTGACATGTAGGGCATCACAGAGGAAATGACGAAGACCGAGACCTGAGATATGCTGTGACTGTGAAGACCTGACAAATAAAGTGATTTCATGGCTCGTAGGACGGCCTGCTGTGTCTAGTATGTTAACACCAACATCAAAATGAAAATCAAATGGAAATTGTAGTTAAGATACCCATGCCAGTGACACATAAAAGCACCAACCGATTGTGGCCATTTACCAGCCTCCTCTGGCCCCAGTGCCGGTGGCACGTAAAAAGCACTCACTACACTTGCAGAGTGGTTAGCGTTAGCAAGGGCATCCAGCTGTAGAAACACTGCCAGATCAGACTGGAGCCTGGTACAGCCTCCTGGCTTCCCAGACCCTGGTCGAACCGTCCAACCCATGCTAGCATGGAAAACGGACGTTAAACGATGATGATGATGATGATGATGAGTGCCAAAGGTGTATGAGTAGGGAGTAGAGACTTCACAATATGCAAAGAGTGTGGGGGTGGGGAATGCAGTGACTGGTGAAACTTGAGTATATAGAGGGAGTTGGTGGACAACAGGATAGCGACGATACAGGAAGCAGGGCAGTGAGGACATGATTGGGGAGCAAGAGATATGCATAAGCATAGGACATGGAAAGAGGAAATGTGAGGAAGAGAAGCGATGTAGTTTGGTTTGTTGAGGTAGGGTGTCAGAAGAGTTTTATTATTGCTACATGTAGGTGAAACCCACAGTGCTAGGCAGCAAGCTGGTATAATCATTAGCACACCAGGCAAAATGCTTAGTGGAATTTCATCTGTCTTTATGCTTTGGTTTCAAATTCCACCAAGGTCAACTTTGCCTTTCATCCTTTCAGGGTTGATAAAATAAGCACCTGTTGAATGCTAGGGTTGATGTAATTGGCTTATACCTTCCCCCAAATTTGCCTTGTGCCAAAATTTGAAACCAGTAGTATTATTATAATGCAAAAAGTTAGTTAATAGGTGTAGGAGTGGCTGTGTGGTAAGTAGCTTGCTTACCAAACACATGGTTCTGGGTTCAGTCCTATTGTGTGGCACCTTGGGCAAGTGTCTTCTACTATAGCCTCAGGCTGACCAAAGCCTTGTGAGTGGATTTAGTTGAGGGAAACTGAAAGAAGCCCATTGTATATATGTATATATATATATATATATATATATATATATATATATATATATATATATATTATATATATATATATATGTATGTGTGTGTGTGTGTGTATCTATGTGTGTGTTTGTCCACCCAACATTGCTTGACAAACAATGCTGGTGTGTTTACGTCCCCATAACTTAGCGGTTCAGCAAAAGAGACCGATAGAATAAGTACTAGGCTTACAAAGAATAAGTCTTGGGGACGATTTGCTCGACTAAAGGCAGTGCTCCAGCATGGCCACAGTCAAATGACTCAAACAAGTAAAAGGGTAAAAGAGTAAAGAGATATGTTGCCTTCAGCTTTGGTGACAATTCTCCTCAAATTTCAAGAATTTTTCTTAGGATTCTGGCAGAATATGGAATGGACTTTTCTGTATTTCTCAATTCCTATATCCTTAAACCTCTAGCTTGGTGTTGTGCCAAGAGCACCAATTAGAATAGTACGATAATTGTCATCTTTGCCTTCCACAATCTCTTCAACTTTTTGGCTGGTTCCTAGCATTTCTCAGTTTTTTCAATGTCTTTTGTGTCTACTTGATTACCATATAGTATTGAAAAGTCAATGATCTTACACTTCTTTTTATTTTTCTGCAATCACATCTAATTTTGTTGCTTTAAATATATGGTCAATCTTATGGAGAAATCCCATAAAATCTGCAATTATTACTCTCCATCACAGCCTCTGGCTCTTGTTCATATTACTTTTCTCTTACTTTGAAGCCATACACTCAGCTAACACACTGATGAGCTCTGTTACAAACACAGTTGTGCCTGCATTTGTACTCTTTTTGTGCTACCTTACTGCATTTACATAAGAGATGGTTAATACTTTCATATTCTTCTCTAGTCAGAGCATTTGCTCTCTTACTGGGTTTTATCAATCTGTGTGTTAACTAAATTAATTCAAATGGCTCGTTACTGAGTGACTAAAATTAGCGATTCAGTTTCTTGTTTCAGATTTCTTGTCATAGGAGAGAATTTACTACATGGATATTACAGAAATAAAGAAAGGAGCCTAAATTAGGTACTGGCAGAATTCTTAGTTCTTTGGACAAAATCTTAGCAGTATTTCTTTATGTTCTGAGTTCAAATCCCACTGAGATTTATAACATGAGTGCTCTTACTACTAACTTCTGTTCACTTGTTATTTATGAAATCTTCCTTCTCAATCAGCTTGTCTATGATACAATAGCATTTCTAGAGTGCACCTATTGTTTACACTGGATTCATCACGAGTAATTTTTATCTACTTCTTTCCTGCATGTTAAGTATGAGTACTTCCTCTACAGGAATAACATCCCGTGATCTTTCCTTCCAAGTGAAACTATTACTTTTGCAAGGTTTACTTTGACATTTCATGAATTTAGGCTTCAGTTTTACATTTGAAATTTCTTCTCTAAATCTTTGACTGAATCTGTAATGAGAATTAGGTCATTGGCACAAGGGAGTACCCACAAATAAATAATCTTAAACTCCTCTTTAATGGCCTAGAAAATTATAATGAAAACAAAAGGGGGGTTGAGAACAACTTAGATGGACACCTACCTGGATACTAATTTCCATGCTGAAGTCATTGCCAACTCTCACCTTGCAGACAGTATCTCCGTACACAGCTTGCATTTATACAAACACACGCATGATTACATACATACAAAAATGTAATGTTTATATAAGCTCCCAGCTACGGATCTTATATGAACTCTAATTATAACTATCAAAAATGATGAATAACATGAAGCAAATAGAATTTTATACTTGTAACATAGACATTACACTTATATAAATTTTCCTCCCTTCCAGTTACTTTTCGCTTAATTAGCATGATATTACAACAAACATTTATTTTGTTTTAGTCATAAGGTTTGGACGTTTGGAAACCATATCACTCTCTCTCTCTCTCTCTTCCAATTCTAATCTCCACCTGGTAATTTTTCTTTGACTTAATCTTAATTTTTCCATTCTTCTTACTCCTACTTTGTATTCCTTTTTATATCCATTTTCTTTTTGTATTCAATGTTATTTTGAGTTATTATCTGCAGACTTGTCTTATTTTGCAGATGTCAGTTCAACTGATGAAATGTTAATACAAATATGCCAGCATTATTTTATATAAAATAGGTCTGGTATTTCAATGTAGCATCTCATAGACAATATGGCAATATGTAGTACTAGATTCACGATAAATAGCAATATCAAGGACTGAAAAAAAACAACAAAAAAAACAAATCCATCAGCAATTATTTTTTTCCCACTTTTTAATTTGGAGGAGCTGTGCCCATGAATTTGGCAGGCTTTCAAAACCTGGTGCAATGAATACAGACATTCGAATAAAGATGATGATGACAATGATTACAAGATTCCTTGGGGAGAAAGGGAAGGAGCAGTTACCTTTCAAGATCATTTTAGCCAAGGGAATAAAGACAGTTTGCTTACTGCTAATCTTCGTTTATCTGTCATATATAAAATCTTTCTTCTCTGTCAGCCTGCTTGTAATACTGTTGCACTTCTTGTGTACGCCCATTATTTACAATGGACTCACCAAATGGAATTCTCATCTACTTCTTTTCTACATATTGAACATAGCTACATCCTAGATGGAAATAGAATCCAGTCTTTCTTTTTTTTTTTGTTCCAACTAAAACCTTGTTGTTCAATATGGTTAATGTTCCATTTAAACAAAGAGAATCATGGGAAGAGTGAGTTCTCTAGATTAATGATCGGACTAAGTGCTTTGTGTGGAAGTTGGAAAAACAATAGCTTATAATTTGTTATGGCTTAGACCAGTGGTTCCAAATATTTTCTATACTGTCAGCTTTAGAACAACAAATGTGAAAAAAATGTATTAAAAATTTTATTTAGATATTAAGTCTATTTATATATTAAATCTACATCATCATCATTTTAACATCCACTTTCCTATGTTTACATGGGTCAGATGGAGTTTACTGGAGTAGATTTTCTAAAGCTAGGTGCCCTTCCTGTTACCAACATTCACTCATTTCCAAGTGAGGTAATATTTCCCCACGACCAAAAATGTTCTTGCAAAATATTGGCAATGAATAACTTTGCTTGTATGACAGTGACACGCATTTATAACTATCACATGTTGTCAAGACAATGAGGCACAAACTCTCTCTTCCTCTCCCACACACACAAGCTTCCTTCAGTTTCTGTCAACCAAACCCATTCAAAAGGCTTTGGTTGGCCCAAGCCTATAGCAGAAGATGCTCAAGATGCCACACAATGACTGAACCCAGAACCATGTGGTTTGGAAGTGAACTTCTTATCACACAACCACACCTATGCCTATACATAAAACTTACAGAAAATTAAATACTTCTTTTGTTCAATAAATGAAGAATAGTTACCAAAAGTATATTTAAAATTTCAGCTCATATTTTCATAGTTTTGAAATAGAACTGTTTGAGTGTGGCCGTCACCAGTGCTGCCTGACTGACTCCCATGCTGGTGGCACATAAAAAGCACCATTCAAGTGTGGTCATTGCCAGTGACACATAAAAAGCACCTGCTAAACTCTTGGATTGGTTGGCATTTGGAAAGGCATCCAGCTGTAAAAACTTTGCCAGATAAAATTGGAGTCTGGTGCAGCCTTCTGGCTTGCCAGCCCTCAGTCAAACCATCCAACCCATGCCAGCCCTCAGTCGAATCATCCAACCCATGCCAGCATAGAAAGTGGATGTTAAATGACGATGATGAATCTTATTATTTTTCGCAGTATTTAAGGCAGTAAGCCGACAGAATGCTTATTTGCATTTCATCTGTCTTTATGTTCTGAGTTCAAATTCTGCCAAGGTCCACTTTGCCTTTGGGGTCAATAAAATAAGCACTAGATGAGTATTGGGGTTGATGTAATCAACTTGCCCCACCCCCTGAACTTGCTGGCATTATGCCAAATTTTGAAACCATTATATGTAGCTACATCAAAGAGTTGCACTGTTCTGTTTATGAACTACTTGTTTATACAGCTCCCATATTTCTGCAGAACCTCAATGATTCATGGGGTGAAGAGAGTAGGTAGCTTCACATCAGGGATCTAGTTTGAATACTTGCAGCAGAGTAGATTCTGCTAAAGAAACAAACCTAAGAGCCAGTTGATGATATTAAATCTAGCGACTGATTGGACTACTGCCTTAAACATCAATACAGAAAGTACACCTGTAATGAACAATTATAGGGTTGTTACTGCAAGATATTTTCAACCTGGTTAAGTGAGTTTTTTTAAACATTATCAGCAATGGTTTGCCAGAAATCACAATAAAGAATAATTACTTATTCATTTGAAGATAATGAAGCAAAAGCCATGATAGAACACAAACTAAGTGCATCAAAGCATTTAGATACTTCCTTTAATTTATGAGTTCAAATCACATCGGGTTGACTTTGCTTCTCTTCCCTCCATGGTTAAAAAAATTTGTTGCGATGAAACAGATTTTATGATTCTTAACTGTTAATCAAAAGGCTCTTATCTACAGCACTAGCTTCAAATTCTAGTTTACCATTTCAAGATTAATAATTCTTTCTTCTATAGACATGGAGCCTGACATTTTGGGGGAGGGGGGTAGTTGGTTACATCAACTCCCAGAGCTCAACTGATACTTATTTCATTGACCTTGAAATAATGGAAGGCAAATTTGACTTTGGTGAAATTTGAACTCAGGGCCTGCTGTGCTTACCTTGGATCGTAGGGCAACCTATTGAGTTAAGTACATCAACATTAAAATAAAAATCAAGTGGAAATTGTAGTTGTGATACCCATGCCGGTGGCACATAAAAAGCACCATCCGAACGTGGTCAATGCCAGCACCACCTTGACTGGCTTCTGTGCTGGTGGCACATAAAATCTATCAACCAATTGTGGCCGTTGCCAGCCTCTCCTGGCACCTGTGCCGGTGGCACATAAAAAGCATCCACTACACTCATGGAGTGGTTGGCATTAGGAAGGGCATCCAACTGTAGAAACACTGCCAGATCAGACTGGAGCCTGGTGCAGCCTCCCGGCTTCCTAGATCCTGGTTGAACTGTCCAACCCATGCCAGCATGGAAAACGGACATTAAACGATGATGATGATGATGATGAATGTAAAGGTGGATGTATCGCTGCTAAGTATTTTGTGTTGTATGTTAATGATCCTGCCAGCACACAACCTTAATTACAAGATTGATAATATTTGAATAATTAAAAAAGTATTTAGGTTGTTTCAAGGCAGCAAACTAGCAGAATCATTAGCACACTGGACAAAATGTTTAGTGGTACTTCTTCCAGTTTTACATTCTGAGTTTGAATTCTGTCAAGGCTGACCTTGCCTTTCATCTTTTGGGGTTGATAAAATAAGTACCAGTTCAACACAGGTTGGTGTAATCAACTTACTCCCTCCCCTAAAATTCCTGGCTTTGTGCCAAGATCTGAAACCATTATTATTTGTCTCAAGTGAATTCTTCAGTGGTGCTTACAGTCATCTTACTAACCAACTTATGATATTTTCCTTTGCAACCATGTAATTTCAGGTTCTGTCACTGTGTGATACCTTGAGCAAATGCCTTTTACGATAACCTGGAGTTGACCAACACTTTGTGAGTGAGTTTGGTAGGGAGAAACAATATGAAAGCCCAATGTGTGTGTGTGTGTGTATATATACATACATACATGTGGAGGTGCAATGGCCCAGTGGTTAGGGCAGCGGACTCGTGGTCGGAGGATCACGGTTTCGATTCCTAGACCGGGCGTTGTGTGTGTTTATTGAGCGAAAACACCAAAAGCTCTACGAGGCTCCGGCAGGGGGTGGTGGTGACCCCTGTTGTACTCTTTCACCCCAACTTTCTCTCACTCTTTCTTCCTGTTTCTTGGGTAACGGTGCAATGGACTGGTGTCCCGTCCAGCTGGGGGGAACACATACGCCACAGAAACTGGGCCCATGAGCCTGGTTAGGCTTGAAAAGGGCACATGAATAAAAAAAAAATACATACATACATATATATATACACACACACAAACACATGTATGTATGTGTATCTCTGTCCCTCTCCACTGCTTGACAACCAGTGTTGGCTTGTTTAAGTCCCCATAACTTAGTAGTTTGACAAAAGAGACTGATGGAATAAATACTAGAATTAAAAATACTGCGATCAATTTGTTCAACTAAATCCTAAAAGGTAGTGTCCTAACATGGTCACAGTCCAATGACTGAAACAAGTGAAAGATAAAAGATATGTTGGTATAGGACTACCTTTCTTTGATGTCCATGCCTTGTCTTACCAGTTAGAAACTCTCAGTGTCTCTTGCAGTGACTGGCCATTCATGATCCAGCAGAATATTGCAGATATGGGCCTCAGTTTTCATGGTGTTTAGCCAATGACCAGCATTGAAATATTCCCTCTACAGTCTGTTCAAGGGCTCCTGTGCTTCTACATGGTCAGATCCCAGACTGATGCCATGTATGTGGTCCAGGTTTAATGGCACTACAGTAGAGAGTTGTCTAGGCCTTTCAGATATAAATAACAAAGCCAAGTTTCTGTTCTTGTTCATTAACCCTTTCATTACTAACCCGCCTGAAACCGGTTCTGGCTCTTTAGTATAAATGTCTTGTTTTCATAAGTTTTGAATTCAAATCTTCCACCAAATCTTAGTTAAAATTTATGTTCCTAACACTAGCTTAAAGTTAATTTACTAAATTCTTTGTTATATTCAAAATAATTGAAAGAAACACAGAGCATCTGAAAATAAATACAGTAATGAAAGGGTTAATGGCCAGTTTAAATGTGCAATCCAGGACTATGTTTGTTCCTTCTCGAGCCATCCCTGGCTCATAAGGGCCAGTTTCCTGGTTTCATTGGCGTATATGTTCCTCACCTGGACGGGACGCCAGTCTGTCACAGGTGACCTGCAAGATGCAAGAGTGAGATAAAGTTGTGGCGAAAGAGTCAGCAGAGGTTTGCCATTACCTTCTGCCAGAGCCGCGTGGAGCTTAAGCGTTTCGCTCATAAACAGACATATCGCCCGGTCTGAGATTCGAACCTGCGATCCCTCGACTGCGAGTCTGCTGCTCTAACCACTAGGCCATGTGCCTCCACTGCCGATCCAGGACTATAATGAAGAAGAGGGGAAAGAGTGTCTCCTTGTAATACTCCTTTCCCACCAAGATGTCAAACTTCTTGTTGTCGTCTAGCATCTCTACTTTGGTTCTTGTATATATGTCCTTGATTTCTATATCTCAAAATGTTCCATACTAGGTTGGAAGAAACACCATAAGTCTTAAATATTTTCATCATCAAACCCCAGATACTGGGTCAAATGCCTTTTTGAAATTAAAAAAGCAGCACCATAGGAGTGGTTGTGTGGTAAGTAGCTTGCTAACCAACCACATGGTTCCGGGTTCAGTCCACTGCATGGCATCTTGGGCAAATGTCTTCTGCTATAGCCCGGGCCGACCAATGCATTGTGAGTGGATTTGGTAGACGGAAACTGAAAGAAGCCTGTCGTATATATATATATATATATGTATGTGTGTCTGTGTTTGTCCCCCTAGCATTGCTTGACAACCGATGCTGGTGTGTTTACGTCCCCGTCACTTAGCGGTTCGGCAAAAGACACCGATAGAATAAGTACTGGGCTTACAAAGAATAAGTGCCAGGGTCGATTTGCTCGACTAAAGGCGGTGCTCCAGCATGGCCGCAGTCAAATGACTGAAACAAGTAAAAGAGTAAAAAAAGAGTATTGTTTGGTTGTTCCTCTCCAATGAATCTCCTTAAGGTAAACAAATTTTTGACAAATACACACACAAACATATCATTAATCTATATGTACAAATACATATTGTAAAACGAAACTTTGTATTCTGTAAAACTCTCAGTCCACCATATCCAACGCCCATTCCACTTTTTGACTTCTTACTAAAGTGCGAAACCAATTTTGAAAGTAGAATCTTTATCAGGTTTTGAATTTGGAATAAGGAATGATGAAACAAAATACTGTAATAATTTTGTACTTTTCTGTTGCCATTACCTACATCTATATTATTTTAAATACAAGTACTCTGGAGCTAAAATATTCTAATTACATGTGTCTGCTGGCAGTCAGATATATACCCCGCCTCCTCTCTCTCTCTAGTCGGCTTGCTACTGCTCACTGTTCCGTGTATGTGTTTGTGTGTGTGAGAGAGAGAGAGATGGTGATAATGATGTATTTGTTATCTGCTGCAACTACCCCTTAAACTTGGGCTCTATCTTTATCGTATTGTGGTTCTTGAAATTGGACAACTATTAGATTATCTTTGAGAAATAATCTTTAAATACATGATAGAAAGAGCAAGTAATCTCGCACCGATCAAAATAAAATAAAACTTAATTCGCTAACTCTCCACACAAACAGCAATGGTGTGGATTAGGGCGTCACCCTATTCGTGGTATGCAAGGTGTTTCTGCCTGCAAAAGCGGTCGACTTTACTAGTGTAATGTTTAATACTAACCAAATTCTTGTGAAGTACTGTTTGTTTCAGTTAACTACGATTAGAAGAAAGATCTCTGTACGCTTCGGTAGATTATTTATTTACCTTGAGATCGAAAGAAGAGAAAAATATATTTCTACCCTACATAATAAAAACAAAAATATCAACAATTACTTTCAATAATGATAATAATGATAATGAAAGCATTAATTAATTCCAATTAAAACAGACACGTCTTGTATAATAAACTTTCTTCTGGAAATTAGATAGTAATTAGCTACAGTCGAAGACGAGTTTATATAGCCGATACTGTGGAATATTGACAAGTGCTGCTCAGAGAAACCACTCGACAATAAATAAATTCCTTTGAATAGCTTTGCCTGTTGGGTGAGTTCATAAAAACTAAGTTTGACTCACTGACGACGCCTTTGCATGCAACCGGTTACACAATATGAGTGGCGCGTCAGCATCAGGCGATATAGCAGCAAGCCGCCTATTTATTCACAGGAGACTCGATTTATTTCATAATCATTCACAAGCGAATATTTTTTCGTAAACGTTCAGAAATACTTTTTTTTCTTAATTATATACATTTATTCCATTAAAGTTTGTACTGGTAATTATGTTCATTTTATTATTATTATTATTATTATTTCGATTTCTATATATCTATGTGTTTACTCTTTACTCTTTTACTCTTTTACTTGTTTCAGTCATTAGACTGCGGCCATGCTGGAGCACCGCCTTTATTCGAGCAAATCGACCCTGGGACTTATTCTTTTGTAAGCCCAGTACTTATTCTATCGGTCTCTTTTTGCCGAACCGCTAAGTGTTTGATGAATTATTTTTAGAGATCGGTTAAGTTGCAACACTCTTGTCTTCTTCTAAATTTATATCGAACCCTTTCTCTTCCACCAATATTTTCTTTCCGTCAGATATTTTACATCTCACCAAGGCCCTCCTTGCTGCTGGTAAGTAACTTCAGCTTTTCCAGCCTAAACCTTACTCCGCTCGAGTCACTTCAAACTAAAAAACTGTATCAGTCCGCCTGAACTTCCGGAGGTAAACTAAAAAAAGGGGAGAAAAAAAACGCAAACTTTCCATTAATTACAACATCTACATACACTCAAAATCAAAATAAAGCACGAATTCCTCGTATGCGATAATTAAATATTCATAGATTTTCGTATTTTCACGCATGCATCGTTGGTATGTCCGGACTATATTTTGTCGCCATTTTTCGGCGCAAGGTTTCCACTGAAGGTCATAGTCGTCATCACGCGGATAGGTTTTGAATTATGAGGTGATAACGGAGCTTTCAAGTGGAGAATTAGGCAGCTTTTTTTTTTACTTTAAACTAATTACAGAAATTCGATTCGCTTTAAGTTTAAGCTACATCTCTGATTTTACTTTAAACGTCTCTGATTTTACTTAAAACAGCTCGATTAAGGAATACAAATAAGTGCAAATAACTTGAAAATTTGGTGTTACCGAGAGAGCAAGGTAGGTGAAAACGTATAATTTACTTAGTTTTCCTTCTTTTTTCTTTACTTTACGCGTGCATGGTAACATTGAATCGAATTTCTCCTCTCATCTGTTTCGCTGCCAGATATTTCCGCTCCCAACCAACAGATCCACACACACACAATATATATACATACACACACAATATATATACATACATTTATATATACATACACACACATTTATATACATACACACACATTTATATATACATACACACACATTTATATATACATACACACACATTTATATACATACTCACACAATATATACATACACACACACATATATACATACACACACAATATATATACATACACACACAATATATATACATACACACACAATATATATACATACACACACAATATATATACAGACACACACAATATATATACAGACACACACAATATATATACAGACACACACATTTATATATACATACACACACATTTATATATACATACATATATCTATATATATATATAGCATTAATAGGAGAAGAAATCTTGGGGAGGCTTATCTGAGCACTTTGTACATAGTTCAGTGAACCGCTTCAGTAAACGAATGACATTTAAATAGATCAGGAAAAACCTTGCAATACCGCAATAAAGTACGAGTTCCAGTTATTAATTATTTAAAAAATTCTCTATTTTCTTCCTTAGAATGGATAAATAAATTAAACGAACTGAGAATTCCTGTGAGGTTTTTTGCCAAACCTTTTGCTCATCGTATATTGAGTTCAAATTCCGCCGAGGTCGACTTTGCCTTTCATCTATTCGGGGGTCGATAAATTAAGTACCAGTTACACACTGGGGGTCGATGTAATCGACTTTAATCCCTTTGTCTGTCCTTGTTCGTCCCCTCTGTGTTTAGCCCCTTGTGGGCAATAAATAAATATATATTCCTGAACCATTTGTGTATATTATGGATGACAATTAATTAAATAGATCAGAAAAACCGAGCAATAAAGTACGGGTTCCAGTTGTTAATTATTTAAAAATTTCTCTATTTTCTTCATTAGAATAAATAAATTAAACGAACTGAGAGTTTGTGAGAATTTTTGGCAAACCTTTTGCTCACCGTATATTCCTGAACCATTTGTATATATTGTGGATGTCATTTAAATAGATCAGAAAAACCTAGCAATAAAATACGGGTTCCAGTTATTAATTATTTAAAAAATTCTCTATTTTCTTCCCTAGAATATATAAATTAAACGAACTGAGAATTCCTGTGCGGTTTTTCCTGAACCATTTGTGTATATTGTGGATGACAATCCACGTGTAATTTTAACCCTTCTCTTTAATTCGGTGATGTTTCTAAAGAAAATTATAATTTAGCAGATAGTTCAAATAAATACTTTACAGTATTTTATATGTGTTTATTTGAACCCATCCGTTGGTAGTTGTGAAAACTGCGGCAATACTTTGGTCCTCGCCAGAACTTAAATTAAATTGCAGCCATTTTCTTCTTCCTATGAGGTATTTTATTTCACTTTGAAATTCACTCCCAGCAAGAACACCGACGGTTTTTCACGCCAAATATTTAAGACCTGCTTTAGAAAATTCCATCAAGCAAGTCTGCAACAAATGTTGATTATAGGCAACGAGGAAAATATTCGCTAAGATGTATATCTTTGCAAGCATCTCTAATCGTAATGTGTGAAAAAGGCTGCAATTAATAATCTCTCCCAGTTCGGGTTTTCACAGAGAGAGAGAGAGAGAGAGACATTTTAAACATATTTTCACTGTATTTCACACCTAATTTACACCAAACTTTCCTATGAAGACCTTCCTATTTTTTCTAAATAGAAATTAAAAACAAAAAACTATATAATCTCTATATATCTTTTAGTTTTCCCCCATTCTAAAACAAGTACTGTCTCCTAGTTATACATATATATCCATATATATATATATCTTTTGCAATTTTCTGTTGACCCTTTCATCAAGTACGCCAAACTTAAGTTTATTTCTAATCTATATACTTCATAATTATCTTTATTAATTAAAAAAAATATGTATAATTACAGTGACCAACACCACATTACTTAGAAATGTGGGAGAGAGATAGAGATATTTGTTACATCAGCAATTTAGCAGACCGGCTTCACCACTTATTGAACGTGTTGCTCCTAAATTTTTTTATTTATCACCATTTACTCCATGAGAGAAAAAAAAAAAAGAAACCTAATGCTAAATCAGATACACACACATATTGCATGTGTGTGTGTGGGTGTATATATATATATATATATATATATACATACTAAGTAATTAAGGGTTTAGCAACGATTTGCCTCACCACACACCGAATTTAGAAATAGCAGTCAAAGAGTTATGGCTATTCTTTCTACTCTACTTAAGTAGAAAGAATAGCCATAACTCTTTGACTGCTATTTCTAAATTCGGTGTGTGGTGAGGCAAATCGTTGCTAAACCCTTAATTACTTAGTATTACTTAAACCTTCCTTGAAGGGGTCTTTTACATGCCGAAATCTACTTGGTGAAATTAATGATTATTCCAAATTAATTAATTTCACCCTATATTATTATTGATATATATATATATATATTGCATGTGTGTGGGTGTATGTATGTATATATATATATATATATATATATATATATTGTGTGGGTGTATGTATGTATGTATATATATATTATCAATAGCAATTAAGGGTAAAACTAATTAATTACGATGAATAAGATTCAAGTATTATGGTTTCTCTGGTAGACCCTTTTTTAAGTAGAAGGAATGGCTTAGATTTTGGCTGCTATTTCTGAACTTCGGTATGCGGTGGTGCATTTCTTTTGCTGACCCCTCAACATTAGCTTTATATACATACATATATATATATATATATATATATACATACATACATGCACACACACACACAGTGGAGCGTATACTTTAAACTTCCTTTTAATGAGGGGGGTAAAAATGTCAAAAATGCTAGCACACACATATGTATAATATATCTATCATTTTATATCAGCAAACTAAATTAATTTCCTTTCTCTCTGACCGGTATTTCTTGTATAAAGTTTCTCTTCATGATGTCACACTACTTTGGTACCCAGTAGCCACCACAAGTGATAGTCTGAGAATATTTTTCTCCTCTCATTCTTCGGGCGTGTTCTCTCTTAACGGCTTTCCTGTAGCTATATTTTTAGTTGCCGCCAGCTATATGACCGCATTCTCTTACATTAAAAATCCTGTTACTTGCTTAATGGAGTTTCTTTCTATCACCGAAAAGTCACGAATTATTTTCACACAGTTCCACTTTTTTTTCATTTGGTTTTCACCGACGGATTTTGATAATTAAAACATTTAATTGTAGAGTTCTTTCAAAGACTTGTTTGGTAAACACCATGAAATTGAATTGGTTTATGTCTCACAGTCGAGGGACTTATATTTTCCTTTTACCGATTATTTTCTGTACTGAAGGAAAAAAAAAATAATAAATTAACAAAACAAGAGTTTACATGACTCATCTGGTTGACACCTTTCTCTTAAGTTGACATAGTTAACAACATTGATAAGTTTATTGTGCAACAGAGTACATCATTTGTCACGGTTCATTTATAATAACCAAAGTGCTTCTCATTTAGTATTATGGCGATGACACAAGGAATTGTATCAGTTTTTATGTCAGTTTTGAAATTTAATAATCCAAGTATTCATAATTATATCTTTAAAATATGTAATGAAAAGCCTTACTTTTGACTCGAAATGTTTATTTTTAAACATTGTGTAATGAATTTATAAACTTTGACGTTATTACTAAAATGAAAGAACTGTTTCTTTGAAGACTTAGTTCTTAGGGTTCCATTATTGCCATATGTTGGTCTACAGAGCAGAGTACCCCGTTCTTGCTTTTATGCTGGAATGTTATTCGTGGTATTGGTATTATATCCTATAATATAGCCATAATTTGACAGAAGTGAAATATTTTACTTGGAAATCGGTTTGTAAATTAATATTCCATTCGAATTATGAAGAGAACTATTTTTGTGTGTGTGCTTTCATAATTATAAATATATACGATTTTATAAATGCAATATCCTGATGTCGTCAAACAAATATCTTATTCAATGTAAATTAGAAAAATATAAGAAACATCAGATTTAAAATGCTAGAAATGTTTATAATTAGATTTTATTTCACTTCATAAAATAATATAGAGATGTTTTTAATTTTAAAAATCATTGGATGTGAATAGATTTCCATTTCTTTCTTGACCAAATTATGTCATTTCTATAGTACATAAAACTAAGTTTGTAACTCAACAGCTGATTCCATCTTGGGCTGATGCCCTTTCTTTGGACTTGTTTAGACTAGAAACTCCTTGAGAAATAAAAACATGGGAAAAGAAAATTAGACTAAATAATCTCTTTTTTTAGTAAACCTTTTCTATTTATGATTGAATAAATCTGTAATAATAGCTGTACAGGCAATGGGTGAGAGTCACAATATTTCACCAATTGTGCATTTCAAGTGTTTCAGCCAAAGTACTTTTCTTGGGCAGTTTATTTTGTTGCTAAAATACAGCTGAGAGTATAACTCACCTGAATCCCTAATTCAGAGTTTCCTTTTTTTCTCTCAGCAGTGATCAGTGTAGCATATTTCTGTTGTATTATTTGGACTATTTCCATGATTTTTTAACTGTTTATTTTTAGGACTTCATCAACAACTCCATGAATGATTCTTTTTGAGTAATACACATTTTATATTTAGCCTTTGAAAATTAGGTTTCCACAAATATATATATATATATATATAGTTCTGTGCATGCTGTGTCTATTATATTATTTTGCTCTTATGATATTAAGATGTTGGCATAACTTAGGCCTTTAATGCTGCATCTCTCTATAAATCTTGAGCTTAGCTTGTCTGTGAGACCAAATCTTCTTAGGCTGTTTTAACTATTTCCTAAGTCTTTCTTGGTATAGCTATGAAGCTTGGTTTTCCCACCAATTTTTCATTTAGCATGCATTATCCATTTTCATACTGATTTCTGTTGGTGACCTCACTTTTGTCAGATTTTCTGTACTGGCATGTAGTTGACTGGAGTAAAAACATGTGAACACTAGGTTTGTTGTTGTCAGGTTTCACCTCATCACTTTCTCTTGTGTTTTAAAGTTATTTCTCCTGTGTCTGTCATCTGCCCTCCATTCATTTACATTCTTAAGAAGCAGTTATTCTTCCTTCCTTATGTATACTGAAGTAGTTGTCGTTTGTAAACTTATTGGTAAATACACTATCACTTTTTCAACTTATGTCTGTTTTCGCAACATGCCACATTCCAGTGAACCTTACTCCATCGGCTGCAGAGCCTCTGCTTTATACTCTATGTAATATACTCCACATATGTGGTCTCATTTAATTTTTGCATACAGAGAGGTCTTGCACTTGTATCAACATTCACTGCATCCACTGTGTAGGCTTAACCGGTTTCTCTCGGTGTACCTACACTCCCAATGACATCTCAAGCCATTTCACATTACAAAGTCTGTACTGTTAGTCAGGACAAGCTCTGATTTGAAGACTTTTAGCTGTCTTTTAAGTTTCTCATCCTAATGATGGTGTGAATGAAATTAAGATCACCAAAATGGAGAAGAAATAAGTACCTAGTTAAGACCCTGTCTTGATTTTGTGTCAAGGTTTCATGAAATTTCAGTTTTAATAACAGAAAGTCTTTCTCAAGACTAGTGTACTGCATTCTTACTCTTCTGGAGTTGTTTGAAAGGATTGCATACTTTTGTTGATATTGTTGTTTGGCTTCAGGTAACCCCTGACTAAGCAAATCTGATCAAAAGCTTTACAGATATGATCAGCCAGTATCTTTTATCAAGACAATAAAGTGTGATTTGAGGGACTATTTTGGAATTTCATAACCTTCGTTTCCATTTATGCTGCCTTGTATTGTGATTCTAGTGCATCTAGTTTCCTATCTGGCTGCAGTATATCTCATTTTTTGTGTACTTACCTACTCTTGCATGCTGAGCAAAGTGTATGCCCTGTTATTCAACAGTAAATTAGACTTTGCCATGCTAACATTTTGAGAGTTAAAAAAATTTTTTTTATATTTTTCAAACATTTTGTACATTTCAATAAATCCTGTTAAGAGAACTAGGTCATTAGCATAACATTTCATGAGCAATCAGTTTGTAACTTTTGGGGGATTGCCTTAAGCGAAATGAGAATACTTTAGAGGACATGACTCTGATGGATACTAACGTGTACTCTGACCTCACTTCCTATCCTGATCTTACTCTAGCTTACTCAGACATAACCTAATTTACAAATCACACCCTTTAACCACACCTAGCTTCCTCACTGCCCACAATACTACTTAATATAGACTGTGTTCAATACTTTATTTAGGTCAGTGGGTGTAAAGTAGAATTATTACTTCTTGGATAAGAACTTCTCTGAAATATGGCAACTGCATTATATTTTATCTTTTACTTGTTTCAGTCCTTAGATACATTTGTGTTCAGTCAACTGTATCGACCCTTGTATTTATATCTTAAAGCCTGGTACTTCTATCGGTCTCTTTTGCTGAACATTTGTGGACATAAACACACCAGTACTGGTTGTCAAATGGTGAGGGGGTGGGGTGGAACAAAGACACATTTATATATGTATAGACACATACACACAACGGGCTCCTTTCAGTTTCCATCTACCAAATCCACTCACAAGGCTTTAGCTGGCCTGAGGTATGACTGTAGAAGATATTTGCCCAAGGTACCACAGTGGGTCTGAAACTGGAACCTTGTGGTTGAGAAGCAAGCTTCTTACCACACGGTCTTGCCTGCATCTATATATTCAAGTTAACTTTCATCTTTCTCTAATTTGTCTTTGACAGTTATAATTTAAGATTTACACTTCTAAAGACTGCCCCCTCCCCCTAGATCCATCACATCCTTGTAAATCTGACAAAAGTGAGGTCACCAACTGAAATCAGTATGAAAATAGATAATGCATGCTAAATGAAAAACTGGTGAGAAGACCAAATTTCATAGCTATACCAAGAAAGGCTTAGGAAATAGTTAAAACACCCTAAGAAGATTTGGTCTCACAGACAAGCTAAGCTCAAGATTTATAGATAGATGCAGCATTACAGGCCTAAGTTATGCCAACATCTTAATATCATAAGAGCAAAATAATATAATAGACACAGCATCTATATCTGATGCACAGAACAAATATATCATCATCATCGTTTAACGTCCATTCTCCATGCTAGCATGGGTTGGACGGTTCGACCGGGGATCTGGGAAGCCAGAAGGCTGCACCAGGCTCCAGTCTGATCTGGCAGTGTTTCTACAGCTGGATGCCCTTCCTAACGCCAACCACTCCGTGAGTGTAGTGCGTGCTTTTTATGTGCCACCGGCACAGGTGCCAGGCAAGGCTGGCAACGGCCATGATCGGATTGGTGCTTTTTACGTGCCACTGGCACAGAAGTCAGTCAAGGCGGCAATGCATCCTCTTCTCCAAATCACAGCATAGATTCAGATCTCTATATCCAATCACAACCCTACTCGCAAATCTGCAAAATCCTTCCACATGTGCCAGTATAACTCCCATTAACGTTAAGCAATGCTTTCATCTCTGTTTGCTGCTAGACAAAAATACAATCTGTAAAACAAAACGCTGAGTAACAAAGTGCCTGTCAAGGCCAACAAGTGTATAGTGTACAAGAACACCACGACACTTCCAGAACTTGTAAATTTCCCAAATGTAGTGCTATTTTCAACCTACACTTTCTTGACATTCCCACTTTCAACAAAACATAATTAGCCTTATACACAAATAATTTTATGTTCACATCCTCTGACCATTCTTCAGACACTTTGTACAATTACAGCTCTACATAAATTGCCTAGAAACTGGTTTCTATAACAAGTTTAAAGTAACACCTCTCAAATTCTTTGTCTTTTTTTTTATTGTCAGCAACATCAAAGAATATCAAATACACCCAACCATCACACCTAATGACATAAACATGCATTCATACGTTATCATCATCATCATCATATCACAATTGTTTTAATGTTCACTTTTCCTGCATGGTCAGATGGAATTTGTTGAAGTGGATTTAATATGCCCTGATGCTCTTCCTGTTGCCAACCCTCACCTTTTTCCAAGTAAAGTGGTATTTCCCCATGATAAGACATGTTTTTGTGGAAGATTGGAAACAGACACTGCTTGTATGCCAGTAATGTTTGTTTACAACCATCACATCATCTCAAGGCAAAGAGGCAGTAATACACACACACACATATAATTTCACAGATAATAGGTTTCTTATTTCTTTATTGCCTACAAGGGGCTAAACATAGAGGGGACAAACAAGGACAAAGGGATTCAGTTGATTACATTGATCCCAGTGCGTAACTGGTACTTTATTGACCCCGAAAGGATGAAAGGCTAAGTCAACCTCGGCGGAATTTGAACTCAGAACGTAACGACAGATGAAATACTACTAAGCATTTCGCCCGGCGTGCTAACGTTTCTGCCAGCTCGCCGCCTTTACATAGACAATAGGTTTCTGTCAACCAAATCCATTCACAATTCTTAGGCCCAGGGTTATTGTAGAAGACACTTGTTTAAAGTGTTGTGCAGTGGGACTAAATCTAAAACCATTTGGTTGGGAAGCAAACTTCTTACCTCTTAGCGGCTCTAAGTAAAGATAACAAAGCAGTGTACAAACATGAGTAACACGTTTGACCTACAGAAACAAAAATAATGGTGACTACATTGCCTCTATTGATCTTGTCATAACTTACTCAAATATAATCTGATTTACAAACACAAGCCATTTAACCACACCAGGCTGTGTGGCTACAAAAGTGTACATTAGATCCACCATGAACTATGCTTGCTCTACTTAGGCTCCAACCTCCATAATCACAAAGAACACAAAACAAAACACTGTGTATCACGGCAGCTTGTGTGCAGCCCACCTACACAAAATACTTAGAATGAAAGAACATCTGCACATGTCTTCTTTAGAGTTTATTGCTGCATTAAACTCTGCATGGAAAACCACATTCAAACACGCATACACGTGTACAGTATTCAAAAGCACTACAACAGCATCCTGAAACTGTATCTCTGCCACTCAGCTTAGATGAATCTAAATACACACTTGCACGTGAAAATAGCTGCAACATTAATAGCCTCAACATTGTGATGGGATGCACACCACCAACAATAAATGCAGAATAACTGCAACTATTACATTCTGGTTAAGTCCACCTTGTATGTTTTGCTAAGGTCACAACTGGTGTGTATGGACATGCAAGAATTGTGAACAGTGGAGAGAGTGTAGTATGTCCCAAGTGACATGTTGTGTGCCATTGGATTGATTATTGCCTGTTAGAGTGTATGGTACAGTCCTCAGCTAAATGGAACCTGGTGTAACAGGAAAGCTAGATCTTTGGGTCGTGTGTTGTCATTGTCAATTACCTGTGTGGTATAAAACTGCTTGATCAGGGTTCATCTTGAGCTAAATATCAACAACAATAGCAACCCAGTTAACCCTTTTGATACCAACCCGCCTGAAACTACCTCTGGATCTAGTACACATGTCTTATTTTCAAAAGTCCTGTATTAAAATCTTCCAAACCTTAGTCACAATTTATGTTCCTAACACTAGCTTAACGATAACTAAGTTATTTTACTAATTTCTTGGTTATGTTTAAAATTAATTGAAAGAAACACAGAGCATCTCAACAGAAATATGGTAACAAAGGGTTAACCAATCTCTGGCTGCATCCTAGTTATTTACTAGAAGCATATCAAGGCTTTTCTATATCTTCTATGCAATTCTTTTCATTGTCTCTAAGGGTAAGTGCTTCCATATTATTTCCTAATGAACTTATTCATAAAGATATTCTATCTTGCAATTCTGTTTTCCAGCTAAACCTTGTATTATTTTGCATTTTTTGAGGAAGCTTGATGTTTAGTTTTCTAATCAGTTTCTAGGTATTGTTCACTTATTTTGCTACTTCTCATTCCTTCCAAGATTGTCTCTTATTTTTTGTTGCTCTATCTTCTATACTTTTCCTATTACCAAGTTACCTTCTTCTTGGCTAAGACTATGTTCTGGCTACAGCATTGCTTGGAGACAAGTTGTTCATTCTTTTGTCTAAAACAGTGGTTCTCAATTGTGCTCCATGTAAGATTTTGTTAAAGTTTATGAGCAATAAATTGGTTATACTTCTACAAAACACAAAATATTTTTTTTTATATACAATTCCTAATTATAAAAATGTTTTTTTTTATAAACATGTGGGTCCAGTAGAGTAAAATAGTAATCAATGGAGTCCATAGGCAAAAATGGTTGAGAACCACTGGCCTAGGTCAGTCTTTGTTGGGTTTTATGGATTATCTCCTGAGGAATCTTGATCCTGATGGAGTGCGTCTATGTTCCTAGCTGAATACTCTAAAAGCAGCTAAGTGTTTTACAAATTGCACTGAATTCACTATTTGCTCTATAATGCAGAACAAAAGATAGCAATTGAAAATTCATCAAAGGTTCGATCTTTTTGTTAGTTTTTCTTGTTGAGGAATTTTCATAAAATTTCATAACTGTTTGGATGTTGTACTTTTCTTTTCGTGTTGAGGGAGGGAAAACTTAATGATTAAGGATCAAGGTTTACTGACCAAACTCTTCTATTTGTATTGTACACTTAAGATTAATTCCATTTGCTCAATTTAACTTTAGATGAACAAGAAGCAACATGGAAATTCTTGAAATCCATTTTAAATTACTACCTCAAATATTTTATATACTTTGTATCTGTAGGAATGTATTGAAATTGTTTGTGTCACTTTTTACATACATCAGAGAAATAGATTTCTATACTCACTTATCGGTAAAATTGGCAGACTTTGTATTGTGAAGAAAAACCTTGTTTTCAAAAATGCTTGAAATCCTTAAGCAAACCACATCTTCATTTTATAGCATGGATTCATAATTGTTGTTAAGAACAGTTTCAGTTATTTATTTGTTCTGTACATGTCCAGTTTTAAGCATTCTGTAGACATATCCCAGAGGAGAGAGAAAACATATCAAATAGCAATGAGGTTTAGTAATTTGTGTATTGCCACTATGATCAACATGCTAATTTTCTCTTTGGTTAAGCAGAATAATTAGTAATTTAGTGAAATGGATTTTGAAAAAATATAAAAGTAATGTATATATTAGCAAATTCCCATGTTTCACGTGATTAGTAGAATGTGGAGTGGAAATTGTAAAATACTTTTATGCTTGAATTTCATTTAAGCACCGGCATGACTGTGTAGTTAGAAGTTTGCTTCCCAGCCACATGATTTTGGGTTCAGTACCATTGTGGGTCACCTTAGGCAACCAAAGCTTTGTCAATACATTTGGTTGATGGAAACTGAAAGGAGCCCATACTGTGTGTGTGTGTTACATTCTCCTTGCCTTGAGATCACGTGACAGTTGTGTCACCATTATGCAAATTGTGCCCTTCGTTACCAATCTTCTGTGAAAATGTTTGGATACCGGGAAATATTACCCCACTTGGAAACAAGTGCAGGTTGGCAACAGGAAAGGTGTCCAGCTGTAGAAAATCTGTCTCAACAAATTCCATCTGACCTATACAAGCATAGAAAAGTGGATGTTAAAATGATGATGAAAATATCTTTAAAGGAAGGCATCATCAAAAGGATGAGTGATTTTCTTTCCTATTGTTGGATTGTTTAATTTAACAAAGTTCCTGAAATAGACAATAGCATTACTCATTATTGCACTTACCACCGTTCGTTGTCAACTGGATTATTATCTTATAATTTGGGTTTACTGTTCTATCTATAGTTCTTGTGTATGTCATTAATTAAAATATTGGCATTGAAATACTCTTAGTCATGGTGAACAGAAAAAGAAAAGTTTTGATAGGTAGTGGTTGATGAAGAATTTGCTGGTGGAAATTGAGACATTTAACTAAATAGTGCAAGCCACTACTTTTTCTTTTTTTTTTCTTTTACTTGTTTCAGTCATTTGACTGCGGCCATGCTAGAGCACCGCCTTTAATCGAGCAACTCGACCCCGGGACTTATTCTTTTGTAAGCTCAGTACTTATTCTATCGGTCTCGTTTGCCAAACCGCTAAGTAACGGGGGACATAAACACACCAGCATCGGTTGTCAAGCAATGCTAGGGGACAAACACAGACACACAAATACATACACGCATATATATATAGACATATATACGACGGGCTTCTTTCAGTTTCCGTCTACCAAATCCACTCACAAGGCTTTGGTCGGCCCGAGGCAATAGTAGAAGACACTAGCCCATGTGGTTGGTAAACAAGCTACCTACCACGCAGCCACTCCTGCGCCTATAAAGTGCTCCATGTGAGGATTGAACTCACGACCTTCAGATTGCTCAGCATGACAGTTTGATTATGAAACTGACATGCTGTCTAGGTACCACTGCTTTAGTTCTTTGTTGCATTACATGAGCATCTGTTCTGATGTCTCAGTAGCTGCTTTGAAGTGAGTGTGTCCATTTTGTTTTATAAATCCAGATTACTTGGCAGTATAATTATCTATTTTTGGAAATTTTTGATTAACAGGTTATCTGGACATTAAAGACTTAACCCAGCCTTATTTCAACAGGTCATATGCTAGTCAGGCTACATCATCCTCGTTTAACGTCCGCTTTCCATGCTAGCATGGGTTGGACGATTTTGACTGAGAGCTGGCGAACCAGATGGCTGCACCAGGCTTCCAATCTTGATCTGGCAGAGTTTCTACAGCTGGATGCCCTTCCTAACGCCAACCACTCCGAGAGTGTAGTGGGTGCTTTTTACATGCCACCGGCACGGGGGCCAGTCAGGCGGTACTGGCAATGACCTCGCTCAAATCTTTTTACAAGTGCCACCGGCACAGGTGCCAGTGAAGCGACGTTGGTAACGATCATGCTCGAATGGTGCCCTTTTACGTGCCACAGGTACAGAAGCCAGTTGGCTGCTCTGGCAACGATCACGCTTGGATGGTGTTCTTGGCACCCTACTAGCACAGGCATAAGTGCCAGTAAGGCGGAAAAAAAGTGCATTAGAAATACAACAGAAATCACATAAGTACACAAATATTTAATTTTTTATTGGGTTTACTAGAAGTGCAAAATACATTCAAGTACCAAACAGATTTGTAGAAAGAATTTTTCTCATTGTTTTTACCTATTGACTTTTACATCAATATTACTTCTAATTATGTAACTAAATGGAGATTATCGATATTAATGTATATTCTACATCAGATTTTGTGCTTGTTTGAATTTCAAATTAGGTTTTCATAGTGAATTATGAAGTCAGTTTAGTTTTCTCAAACACTAGAAGACTTTAAGCCAATAGTTTTCTAGTTTTCTTATAGAACGTTCAAAACAAAGAGTGTGCCTAAAAGTAGACTGCTTAATATGTAACTTGAGCTTAAATATTAGGAAAAAAAGATGGAAGTCACATCTTGAAAATAGTTATGAGCTGTATAGAAATTAAGATAAGTATTGTGAGGATTTTTACAGGATCTTGCCAACTATTTATAGAAAATATTAAGATTGTACCCTGAAAAGATAGTTGATGATAATTCTCTCGAAAAAGAACCTGGTAAAAAAATTAGTCCTAGACAATAAAATAAACTTCTTAATATGATTATTCATTTATGCTTGCTCTTAGCTGACATAGAGTAAATAACATGATAAAAATGAAATAAAAAATTAAATACACAGTTGACTATCACAATTTGGTGAACAATAGCATCATTCATTGCGGGTTTCTAATGAGCCAATTACTGGTTCACTGCATTTCCAATGGCAAGAATGGCATGGAAGTGTCTGTAACTCAGTGCAGAACAAATATTGCAAGGGACTTTGTGCAAGGGGAACTGTTTTTTTTTTTGTTTTCTCACTGTTGTCTGTATTCTTCACCAGAGTACAAATGCACACAAATATTAGATCACATTTAATATTCTTCAGAAATTTAAAAATTCATTCTTTTAAGTCAAAAAAAGACCCCCCCCCTTCTTTCTCTCTCTCTGTCTCTATTGATGAAATCATTGCATGATGAAGTTGATGCTCTGTGTTCTATCTCTCCAATTAAAAGTGTGTGGCCTTTAAGCTTCTTGAGTCTTCATTAAGAAAATAGAGAGAAAGGTTTTATAGATGCGCAAATTTGGGAGGAAATAAGATAAGCTGATGATTACAATTATTATTAAGCAGCAGATTGCCAAATTTTTTTTCCAGTGCTCTAATGATTCTGCCAAAGTACATCCAGTCCATGCTATAAAGTGGTTAGTGATAGGAAGGACACCAGAGTAATACAACCATCTCCAACCATAAGTCTCAGTCAGATACAATGAAAAACCATGTAAGTGAAGTGATCAGGTGGGACCATCTGGCCATAAGATGTCATCAAGTAATTACACCAACTCTCTTCATCATCATCATCATCATCGTTTAACGTCTGTTTTCCATGCTAGCATGGGTTGGATGGTTCGACCGGGATCTGGGAAACCAGAAGGCTGCACCAGGCTCCAGTTTGATCTGGCAGTGTTTCTACAGCTGGATGCCCTTCCTAACGCCAACCACTCCGTGAGTGTAGTGGGTGCTTTTTACGTGCCACTGGCACAGGTGCCAGGCGAGGCTGGCAATGGCCACGATCGGTTGGTGCTTTTTACGAAAGCCAGTCAAGGTGGCGCTGGCATTGGCCACATACAGATGGTGCATTTTACGTGCCAGTCCCACACTACCATAAAGTGCCTTCTTGTATTAAATTTCAGGGCTACCACAGTTAACAATGGCATGATGTAAAGTAGGTCTGGAGAGATTACATACAGACTGGAGTAGAGGCAAGTAGATACATGTATTGTACATGACTTAAGATGGACGGGAAACTTTAGTCAGCTTCTTTGTGGGCAAGGAATACAAGTAAAAATTCTTCTGATTGAGTAAAAGTGTTGACCTTGGTTGAATAGTCATATTGTTGACAGATAACTAGATGGATAAAATAACTGAAATAGTACATGAATAATTAACATTTGGTTAATTAAGGGCAGTGCTACACCAACCGGGATCTCTGCATATGTACCACTATCAGGACTAAGAGGTGAGCAAAAGGACTGTTTCTGTGAGGTCTGCTCTCAGACTGAAGTAATAATAAACGACTGATCTTGTTATCATAACCGATGACTTTCATGCATGTGTTGGGCAAACTATAATGGCCACTTCATTGTACATGGATATGGCATGAGGTGGGACCAAAGCTCTTATAGTTCTGAAACTTATTTCAAAACTAACTCAAGGAAATCAGCTAGCTGTCTGATCACCTATCAGACTGGCAAACACTCTTGCCAAATAGACTTCACACTTGCCAAGAAATTAGATAAGTAACTGGTTGTGAGTACTAAGTCCTAAGTGATGTCGGTTCCACCCAGCATAGATTAGTGATTACTGACTTCAGGATAAGAACTAAATGGACTCGGGGGGACAAGGCAGTCAGGAGATTGAATAAAACTGAACAATCTCTTGATTAGTTGTAGAGTCAAAGGAGTATTTGTTGATGCATATGTTAGTTAGTCAGTTAATTTTTTGGCTCAAAAAGCAAAAAGCAAGGCCATGTAGGGGGACATGGAGTTATGTACAGGGTGGTGTTCATGTAAAGAGTTCAGACCACTTGAGGTCAAGGGAGACTTTGAACTGAGCGGTCATCGCCATCTTCACCATCTCGTCTGGCAGCTTATTCCAAGGATCCGCAACCCAGACAGAGAAAGCTCCTCTCCTTCGATTGAGATGAAATCGTCGCAGATAGAGCTTTTCAGAATGACCCCGCAGCCGACGCTCTGGAGCAAGAGTGAAGAACAGCTCTTTCGAGAGGAGGTGATAGGCATTGAGTGTAACTAGGAGTTGCTTCAAGACAACTTGTTGCAAGCTACTGACTAGGTTTGTGGATGGAGTAAGGCACCAGGTAGATGGAAGACAACCTGTTGGCAAAATGGAAAGGTAGTTGGCTTTTAAAGTTAAAAGGCAGGCTTGGAAAGAGAAGTAAAGAACAGTATCAGTTAGCCAGAAGATATTGTGTAAATGTAACAAGGAGTGAAGCTGAAAGAAGTTAGCAAGCAATGAGATTGTAAGCTGGATTATAAAGCAGTGTACTGTGGTAAATAGAGCTCTCATTGGGTGGGTAGGAGTGTATATAGAATGACAGTGGTTGCTGATGTTGAAAAGAGAAAGGTTATTTCAAAAGACTGTTGAATGAGGAGAATATTGGAAAAGAGAGGATCCATTCCATGGAGACCAGACAGCAATGCTAGCTGTTAAATTTGACAGCTATATGGTCAAATTCAAGTCACTGAGCCATTGTCACATGGTAAATTGCTTGCATAGTTGATCAGATAGCACAGAGAAGGTCCATCATATTTAATAACTGGTTAGCAATATCATAATTATTATAAGGGCAAAAAGAATGCTGTAAAAAGAACCAGCTGCAAAGGCATCAACTGGACAAACCAAGGGATGAAAGTAGTGGAGAATTGGATGGAAGCACTCCGTCGGTTACGACAACGAGGGTTCCGGTTGATCCGATCAACGGAACAGCCTGCTCGTGAAATTAACGTGTAAGTGGCTGAGCATTCCACAGACAAGTGTACCCTTAACGTAGTTCTCGGGGATATTCAGCGTGACACAGAGAGTGACAAGGCCGGCCCTTTGAAATACAGGTACAACAGAAACAGGAAGTAAGAGCGAGAGAAAGTTGTGGTGAAAGAGTACAGCAGGGATCACCACCATCCCTGCCGGAGCCTCGTGGAGCTTTAGGTGTTTTCGCTCAATAAACACTCACAACGCCCGGTCTGGGAATCGAAACCGCGATCCTACGACCACGAGTCCGCTGCCCTAACCACTGGGCCATTGCGCCTCCACAGTGGAGAATTAACTTAGGTGAGATTGGTTCATATCTTCTTCCTTGTGTGATTACTACATAAGCTCTTAACCATGCTCTGTAGTCAGATGTTTACTAAGTAAATTAAATCTAGATGAATGTTTCTGGAGAGTTGTGCAAGCCATGTACAGAGATGTCAGCATGATGGCAGTAAGTTATAAGTTCAGTGAGGAATGGATGTTCATTAAAGTTTTGTTCTCAGCCGTCTCCTATTACAGTTCTCCAGGCCATAACAGAAGAGTTTAAGATGAGCTGTCACTGAGAACTTCTGTATACTGATGACCTAGTTCTCATAGCTGTATCTGTCAGTTATAGAAATTCCAAAATGTGGATGTACAGACTAAAATTGAGAAGCCTCAAGGTAAATTTATCTGAAACAAAAACTCCAGATTGTAGGAAAGAAGGCATGACTCTACTGTTATCAAGGAGATTGTCATGTTCAGTATGCAGAAAAAGAATAGGTAAGATCTCTGTACTGTGTACTTCATATGAACTATGGGCGCACAAGAGGTGCTGGGTCATCACGAGTAGGCCGATAGGTAAATGAAAAAAAAAAAAAAGGCTTGAAAGAGTACTAACGAAATAATTTTTTCAAAAAGCTCAAGGCCCTCAAAGTATTTCAATAGTTTTTGTTTCCTAAGTAACCTAATAGTTAAGGTAGGTTTCTGAAAGTGTAGTAACCAGAGTAAATATTGTGTAGAAAGTGTTCGGAGACCTGCTGGTAGCTTGAAATTCTCAAAGTGAAGGGCTGGTTATATGCTTGTGAACAAAGTGATGTTGCATGGCAGTGGAACATGGTTACTGAATATGGATGATATGTGAAGGCTGGGGAAAAAAAAGGAACACGCTCTGCTCAATGTGTAATGCTGGTTTGTATGAACAATGAAACAGTGGAAATGAGCAGAATAAAAGACTGAATGCAAGTGGAATCAGATGCAGTATACAAGAGGGAAGGCTATGCACTTAGGATATATGATGCATGTAGAGGATGACAGCTGGCCGAAGGAGTGTCAACTAATCTAAGTTGAAGGGTTAGGCAGAAGTGAGAGAGACTTGAGAAGATATGATAAAAGCTGATATCAAAATACTAAATCTCACTAATATCACAAAGGTCTGCAACAGATGGTGAGACGTGCTAATGAAGGCTCATGCAGACAAAATGATGATAACGGTTATAATAAAATTACCATTTTTCACATAGTATTGTCACCTCAAGATTGTAGTAAAAAAAAAAAAAACTTGCTCTAAAAGTGATACTAGAACCTAAATATATATTATCTTAAGTTTTTAATTAAATGTTAGAAAATTGTGTTTTTTGTAATTAGCTTAATATTTAAACAATATTTTTGTTATGCATTAAAAATAAAAGAATGCTTGTAGATACTAACATTCTCCTGAGATCTTGGCTGTCGTATGTGCACTATGTAAAGGTTCTATTATTTATTAGTAATTGATCAAATTTATAGCTGCACATGCTTAATTGGTTTTATTTTAATAGCTTATTGATTTACATTGTCTATATGTTGCTTGTACAGCAAATATTTTAGTTGTGACTACATAGTTTCTGTGGCATGCTTTATTGTAGTAATCAAAGTAGTTACAGGGGAATTCAGTTCACACAAAAGTCTGGGAAATACTGAATGCAGAAAACATAACTCTGACCCCTTGCATCGAGAAATTTCATGTTCTCGAAAATCTTACTGTTATAGAAAATTCTGTAACATGAAACTTATTTTCTCATTGATTTCCCTTTTATAAATTGAGATGTGTTCTGACATACCCCACCCCCCATACACAATTTTATGCATGTAAATAATTTTTAAACATGCTCAGTATCATATGTATAGTAAAGAAAGGGAGCAAAAATAATAATGGAATAGATAAAAATATTTTGGCTATATCATTGTAAAGAATGTACTCTTGATGTTGACCACTGTGTGATGGGAGGTGGTACATTGGCACATCTAGGATGGAAGATGGACAGTATATGCATCCCAGTAAATCATCAGCATCTACTTCAGAGTAAAGAACTTATACAAAGTTGTTTATTGTCATCCACCCATCACTTTCTTTATAGGTCTAAGTAGGAACTAAATTCATTTTAACTCTTCTGTATTTTTTTAGTTACATTTGCAATTAAGGATATTAATATTAAAGATATATAAATCTTCCTCTAAGTTCTAATCATTCACCATATTCTTTACAACCAAATAAAGTCTCTATATTCTCTTCTTGCACTGCAGGTTTCACTTATTCTAATGACATTGGCCCCTCATTAGATTAATTTTCTAAATAGAATTCTAGCAACTTATGCACATTATCATCTATGGTTTCTTCGAAACCTACATTAATTGTCTGTGTCATAGTATTTTGCTGAATTTAATGCAGACTTTCTGCTGGTGAAAAACCTGACAAGTCAAAGATACAGTCTGACCATATGTTTTTAAAAGCACCATCCATAACAGATGCCTTATTTCATCTTATGACTTGACTGTGTTGTCTACAGCATTCATGATGCCACACATTCTCCATTAGTTCCTAAGTGTGTATATTTATCCTCTTCAATTGTTTTTAAAAGTTCTTCTCAGATAATATTCTATGAAGCTAGCTCACCTTGATCCACTGGATGGAGCAAGGAGGCTATGTTCTTGGGGATACAGTCTATTCTTACATTATCAAAAAGACTATTTAAATTCACTCTGAGGCTTATTGCATGTCTAAAAGCAACTGCTTTGTTTGAAATAAACCTGGTACTATACCTTTTTACTATAGGACCGAAAGAAAAATGCTTTTAAGTCAATCTTGGAAAGCACTCATTGTCATCCAAGTCTTAGGACATTGTTACAAGTTAATTAAACTTAACATAACCCTTGAAAGCTCTTAGATTTTTAGTTTGATACATGAATGAGTGTTTTAATTTTATATCACCCACAGCATTTCCTCCCAAAAGAGTCATCAGATGAACCATCAGAAACTTTAGAACCAATTACTGATTTTTTTTTTTTTTTTATAAGAAATGTCCTTGCAAGCATGTGCTTCTAGAAAAGCTATTTTCATCAGTATTATACACTTGTTCTAATGTGTATTTTCTTCAGTTCCTTAGAATAATAGTTAGCAGGTTCACCAAAGCTTCTAACTGGCCAGAAAAGCATTTACCTCAGGATTTGCATCGTTCTCTCTCTGAAAATTATAGTCTTGTAACTTTTATTGGATTGACTGTTGTGTTTATCAGCACGTTGTCCAGTTTGTTGACCTACATACCACCCATTTTGTATTAAGCATCATATTAGATCTATTAAAAAAAAAAAGGAAAAAAAAAAAAACTGTTCAAGCAATTAATAGAGTAGCTGCTTGAGCACTTGACCTAATTTTATCTGTATTCCTTCTGTAGACACTGCAAGCTTTTTGCAATATGGCTGATTCTTTTCTCTTGCATTAGACTTTTCTAAAATATCAGGTTTACCGTTTAATATAATCTCTTTATGACTCCCTTTGGCACTACTTCTTTCACCTCCATTTGATGGCCTTTTTCCAGTCATGTGTTAGCGTAATGCACTATACTTTACATGTTTGTAGTTAAATCCAACAGCAGTGGAAATAAAGAAATCCATGCCAAATAATAAGGAAATTAGTGATGGTCTGTATTGGCAAGAAGTAATGTTTTTCTAACATCAAAATCAGAGGTGGAGAAGTGATGTCAAAAGGTGGGAACTGTACAATACAGGAGGAAGTGGTGTATGATTTAAATCTCTTGATGTTAACCACCCGAAACCAGCCCTGGTTGAATGATAACAAACTTCCTGTTTTAAAGTGATCTAAACCAAAACCTTCCATTCAAAATTTCATATTAATTTATGATCCAAACACTGTCTTTAATCTTCTAGTTTCAGCTATTAGATGGTGGCCATGCTGGGACACCTCATTGAAGAATTTTTAGTTGAATGAAGACACACACACACACATGCATGATGGGCTTTCAGTTTCTGTCTGCCAAATCCACTCACAAGGCTTTGGTTGGCCCAAAGTTATAGTAGAAGACATTTGCCCAAAGTGCCACAGAGTGGAACTGAACTCAGAACCATGTGGTTGGAAACGAAACTACTTACCACACACCAGCCTGCACCTAGCTTAATAATGACAGTTATATTACTAAGTTCTTCAATATTTTCAAAATTAGGTGAAACTTTTTCAACAGAAATATAAATTGAAATCAAGAATGTCAAGAACAATGAAACACAAGGTCAATTTAATTGATGCATGCACAAAGTAGAGGAAAGAGGGAGTTTGTTAGATGAGAGAGACTGGAAAACGAGGAGTTGAGCAATCAAATGTAATATCACACCAAATATATATTTTAAAAATAATTAATTTTTATACATATACATGCTGGTGCCACATATATTACTCCCATGCCAGTGCCACATAGTACGCTCTGTAAAGTGGTTGGTGTTAGAAAGGATATCCAGCTGTAGAAACCATGCCAAAACAGACAATTGGAGTCTGGGAAGCTCTCTCTAACCAGCTCCTGTCAAACTGTCCAACTCATACCAGCATGGAAACAGATGTCAAATAATGATATATAAAAATTAAGGTTTTAGAATTGTTAAGGTTTGCCTGAGTTATTGTATGGGCAAGATTACTGTCCATATCCTGAAATTAGTGGTTGGGTTACAATTTCCATAGACATCACATGGTAGTTGTAAATGAGCATCACCATTGAAAAACAAGATCGTTCCTAGTTTTCTTTGAAAAATTTCTCTGACCATGGGAAAATATAACCTTACTTGGAAACAAGTGAAGGTTAGCAACAAGAAAGACATCAGCCTGTAGAAAATCTGCCTCAACGAATTCTATCTGACCCATGCAAGCATGGAAAAGTGGGTGTTAGATGATAATGGTGGTGGTTAAGTAACCCTTAACTATGAAGGGGTGCTGGAAAGTTCTTGGCTTAAAAAGGGTATCACAAAAGGTCTGGTCGGAGGCCCAACCTTCCAAGTTCTTTTACAGGGCTTTGAAAAATTAAAGGATTGCTACAATAAGTGTGTGTATCTCAGAGGGGAATATCATCATCATCATCATTTAGCGTCCGCTTTCCATGCTAGCATGGTTTGGACGGTTCAACTGGGGTCTGTGAAGCCAGAAGGCTGCACCAGGCCCAGTCTGATCTGGCAGTGTTTCTACGGCTGGATGCCCTTCCTAATGCCAACCACTCCGTGAGTGTAGTGGGTGCTTTTTACGTGCCACCAGCACGAGGCCAGTCGGGGTGGCGCTGGCAACGGTCACGAACGGATGGTGGTGCCAGACGAGTCTGGCAAACGGCCACGAACGGATGGTGGTGCCAGACGAGTCTGGCAAACGGCCACGAACGGATGGTGCTTTTTTACATGAAATAAAATCATAATTAACTGATCCTCCTTTATTTGCTTTTACCCAAAGCCAGGAACTTTTCAGCACCTTCTTGTAGAGTTTCTATAACAAGGTAGAAAGCCTGTATAATACTTTAAGCACATGTCCAGATTATTTAGCATGTGAGATTCAGATTCTTTCATTGGCAATTTTGTATTTCAATTTACTCTGCCTTTCTTACATTTACCACAATCAGCTCCATCCAAAACACCAGCTTAAAAAGAGAAATGTTGTACAGATAATTGGATTGTGTACACACAACCAATACATTATTCTGCATACTGCATTTGTTGGTCACCACCAAACATTTGATCAGTAAATTGTTTGTTTGTGTAAAGGTGATTGGTTCTTTATATGAAAGAAAGGAATTTGACAAATTGAAGAGTAAAAAAAAAAGGACCAATTTAACATTTGGAATGGAGGAAATAATTTTGTGATTTCAACATCACAAATGTAAATAGGAAAGTTTGTTGTCTAAAATGAGATCAGTTGATAGATTAAAAACTGCTATTTCATATTCATTGGTCAGTGAACTTATGCTGTGTAAGTGAGGTGATAAAGTGTATCTTGTTATCTAAAGGACAAGTACAGTTTAAGATAGATGTCTCTAGGAATTGTTGCTGCTGTACTAAAGATATGAGGTTATAAATTTGTATTGGAAATATTACTGCAGGAAAATTGAGTTTATTTCTTTACAGGTTTCATCTATTATAAGATTAATTTTTGTGTTTTTTAATGTTTTTTTTAAAATTAGTTACTGAAGGTTATTATTAGTTTGGTTCTATTTTATTACATTCTTCAGAGGCAAGCTTGATCTAGTAGGAAAAAATATTTTTGTACTCATCACCTGAGATGGGAAATGATATTTCTGTTTCATTTGCCTTTTTTTTTTTTCTTGTTTCCACACAGAAGTCAAAACTGTTCTCTGTTGTTCAAATTTGATTTAATTATGCCAACATAGAAAAATGGGTGTTAGAGTGTAATTTATGATGCATAATACAATAAATACTTTTTAAAAATCATGATGAATCTTAAAAGCAACCTGTAATTTTTTTTCTGAATTTCTGGTTTACCATCTTGACTATTCTGCGATAAAAATCAGCTGACATATACTTGTAAAGTCATGAGATTACCTCAGTAATATTAATTTTATTAAATATCTTAAATCTTGGGTGACGTGTGGTAAGTAGTTTGTTTACCAACCGCATGGTTCCGGGTTCAGTCCCACTGCGTGGCACCTTGGGCAAGTGTCTTCTACTATAGCCTCAGGCTGACCAAAGCCTTTTGAGTGGATTTGGTAGACGGAAGCTGAAAGAAGCCTGTCGTATATATATATATATATATATATATATATATATATATATGTGTGTGTGTGTGTGTCTGTGTTTGTCCCCCTAGCATTGCTGGTGTGTTTATGTCCCCGTTACTTAGCGGTTCGGCAAAAGAGACCGATAGAATAAGTACTGGGCTTACAGAAGAATAAGTCCTGGGGTTGAGTTGCTTGATTAAAAGCGGTGCTCCAGCATGGCCGCAGTCAAATGACTGAAACAAGTAAAAGAGTAAGAGTAACAATAGCTTCAGAAGAATTTGCAAGCCTTTCCCCTAAATGTTTTGAATCATAAAATGACAAGATTAAAAAGCCTAAGATTTAAGGTCGTTTTGTATGAATATTCTTTAATTCTTTAAATTGCTTCAGCTTTAAAGCTGCGGTCATGCTGGGGCACCACCATTGGAATATGTTAATGATATAAAAATGAATTTTGAAACTGAAAATAATATGAAATTGTATTAACATAATATAGTATTTATGAAATTATTTATATTTTTCAGGAATCACCTCATCAATGTACTGAAACGTGAGTATGTATTTTATGTATAAATGCTTCTAAAATTAACATTTGAATAGTTATCTGCTAATTTAGAGATTTAAAAGAAATAAGTTTTAGATGTTTAAAGCTATTTTTCTTTCTGTTTCTTTCACAAAATGTGTTTAAAATATTGATTGTAGGTGGGATGGGGTGAGGGAGTCATGTAGTTAAGAATCTCACTTTGCAATCATGTAGTTGTAGGTTCAGTCCCACTGCAGTACCTTGGGTACATGTCTCCTAGTATGCCATTTGGGCCATCTGATACCTTGTGAGTGGAGTTGGTAGGTGGAAACTGTATGGAAGTGTATTGCATGTGTGTGTGTATGCATGTCTGTGTTTGTCTGCCTCCCCCTACTATTTGACAACGGGTGTTGGTTTGTTTACATCCCTGTAACTTTGCAATTCAGCAAAAGAGACTAATAGAATAAGTACCAGACTGAAGTCAATCTGTTTGACGAAAAACAATTAAAGGTATGGCTCCAGCCTGACTACAATCCAATGACTGAAACTCGTAAAGGCTCAAAGAATTCTTACATTTTCATTCGAAATAAAGTTATCGCTAAAATCTTTAAGCTTGCATTGAAGAGCTTATAATTCTTATCTTGATAGTATTTAATAATGAAGTCTTACAAAATATATAGGTGTGTGTTAGTAGGTATGATACTTACCCTAATTATGCACACGTGCATGTGTGTGTCATTAGGGCATGTTGCATTATGCACGTTTCGTTAGGTAAACAACTGAAAAATGTATTAATCATTTTAATGTTGAGCCATTTAGATTTTCTAAAGGTACATTTAGTTAGTATAGGAGTAGGGGTAATATGTTCCTTATGTTAAGGGGAGAAGGCTTAGCTATGCTTTCAGTCATGCATGATCATATTCCGAGGAGTGTCAAGTAAAATAATAGTTCATTTTGTTAGTGAGCAAGTGGATAAATGTGTGAATGAACACCACTTATTAGTTGTCGGCAATTATTTTTATAGCTTCGGTGAGAGGGTGTAAATAAATGGTGGATTGGAGATTAAGAGTTAACTGTTGTGTGGTGATTAGTTAATGTTTAGAAGCTGTTACATTGCGATTGGTTGCCAATTAATGGATAATATATAAGGTAGGTATCGGTTATGAAGTGGGACTGGGAGGTATGGGAGTGTGTTTGTGGTTAAAGTTTAGTTATTAATTGGAAATTTGTGTTGATGGTTTTTGTCAATTTATGTTGGAACAAATTTATTGAATACCTTATAAATGAAGGGATTAAGCTAGCTTTTATCTTTTACTTGTTTCAGTCACTAGTCTGATGTCGTGCTGGGGTACTGACTTTCAAGGCTGATAGAATAAGTTACAGGAACACCATTTGTTGGTAGGGTGCAACAGACACACACACGAAGATGAATTTGTGTGTGTGTGTGTGTGTGTGTGTGTGTGTGTATATATATATCATCATCATCATTTAACATCTGTTGTTTAAGCTGGCATAAGGACTTCTTTCAGTTCCTATCTATCAAATTAAATTTACTCATGGTTTTTGTTAGCCAAAGGCTATGGTAGAAGGCATTTGCCTAAGGTGCCATGCAGTGAGACTGAACCCAGAACCATGTGGTTGGGAAGCAACAAAATTTTTTTTTTTTGGCATTATTACTTTTGACGAGGACTTTGTTTACCCAAATACGCATAAAATTTTTTTGAGGAAAATGTGACTTTTCAACCTATTGCATGTGTCAGATTCCTTGAAAGGGTTTATGTGGAAATGTAAAAGAGCCTTGTTTAGTATATGGGAAAGGAGCAAGTAGGAACTTAATGTTGGTACTTAATGGTTACATGAAAGGAAAACCAAGATCTTAGATGCACAAGAATAGTGCCGTTCAAGAATTTGGACCTGGAGATCTCCATTTCCAGCGACTTCGAGGGCCATCTCCCAGTAGTGTTGGGCGTCAACGAAGAGCCCCTGACTACAAGACTACGACCAAAGTTTTTTTTCCCATGGTCTGGGGTCTCCCGCCCCTAAGCCCTAGACCATCACCTAATCACCCTTACCCATCTTGTTGCTTAACAACAACAACAAGAATAGCTAGGAGTAGGAGAACCCTTGAAATTAAATTCATGAACCACTCTGGTGATGACAGAAACATGACATGGTAGGTGAAAGTGGAGCAAGTGTTGGTAGGGAAAGTTCCCAACTGCCAAGAAAATCCCAGAAGTAAGTGTTAAGATGTTAGGTTTCAAGAATAAAATCATGAAGGATCATGACATGGGGTGGAGGTATGTTGTACAACAAAATCCTTTTAAAACCAACAGATGTGAAAATGACACTGATAACAGATGGGGAATTGTACTTTAATTTTACTGCTTGCATTCTTTTTTTTATATGGTAAAAATGGGAAAATTTTATCAAGATTGTCTGTGTTAGAGGTTTTTCATATACATCAGCAGGCATGGCTTTCTTCCTAACTACATGGTTCTGGGTTCAGTCCCACTGTGTGATACCTTAGGAAAGTGTCTTTTACTATAGTCTACGGCTGACCAAGAAATTGAAAGAAGCCCATTGTGTGTGTGTGTTACCCACCACCGCTTGACAACCAGTGTTGCTGTGTTTTCATCCCTGTAATTTTGCAGTTCAGCAAAAGAGACTGATAGAATAAGGACCAGGCTTTTAAAAAAATAAAAGTACTAGGGTCAGTTCATTCAACTAAAAATTATTCCAGGCAGTGCCCCAACATGGCTACATTCTAATGACTGAAAAGATAAAAGATATTACGTTTACAATGTTCAATAAAGCCACAAGAAATCAGTCAGTTGCAATAAGTGGTGCTCTGAATACATACATCTAAGATGCTAGTAGTTGTGTTCTGTGTATTTTCTTGGAGAGGTACTAGTATTCTTCATCAGAATCATACCTTTTGATACCAACCCACTCTCTGATTTCGTGATACAAAACTTTTTTAGAGTTCATCTTTATATTTAAACTGTCCACAGTTTTATGTAAGTTATCTTTTAAGACGTTCTAAACATTGGCTTGATAATGAATAAAGTTAACTATTTTACTAATTGCTTTCAAATTGTTCATTGTTTTCAAATTTAATTGAAATAAACAAACTGCAGATTATCTTAGAAATATATAACAAAAGATGTTTTCTCAGTTTTTTTTTTTTTTTTTTTTTTTGTACAGTGTTATATTATCTCTCAGTTCAGCTTCAATGTTTAGGCAACTAAAATTTCTTGTTCAATTTAAAGACTTTCATTAGTCAGATATCAGGAGTATTCACAGTTATTCACTCTTAATGTACAAACTAAAGAGTTTCTAGATCACTAAATAATTGATTTAGGAATGAAAAAAAGCTGTCTTAAAGACACTATTGATACCAGTTTGCCTAAAACATCTTCTAGTTCTACAATACAAACTTTCCTGTTTTAAAAGTGACCTACACAAAAGCTTTCTATCAAAATTTCATGTTATGTTCCAAACACCACAGTTATTTTACTCTTTTAGTTGTTTCAGTCATTTGACTGAGGCCATGCTGGAGCACTGCCTTTAGTCCAGCAAATTGACCCCAGGACTTATTCTATCGGTCTCTTTTGCCGAACTGCTAAGTTACGGGGATGTAAACACACCAGCATTGGTTGTCAAGCGATGTTGGGGGGAAAAACATATATACACATATATATACATATATACAATAGGCTTCTTTGAGTTTCCGTCTACTAAATCCACTCACAAAGCTTTGGTCAGCCCGAGGCTATAGTAGAAGACACTTGCCCAAGGTGCCATGCAGTGGAACTGAACCCAGAACCATGCGGTTGGTAAGCAAGCTACTTACCACACAGCCACTCTTATGCCTTTTATTAAATTTTTCATTATTTTCAAAATTAACTGAAACAAAAGCAGTGTATTTCAACAGAAATATTACAAAAGGGTGTATTAGCAAAGATTGACAAAGATATCTTATATTTCTTTTCAAATTTGTAAAACTTACATTACCTTCAGAGCTTTATTGAAGGATTAAAAGTGAATCTGTGAAAGCAGATGTTAGTATGCTTATTGTTTAGTTGGATAGATATTATGGAGGGTCAAGATGAAGACTAAATTTCTACATTTATATGAAAGCAATTTATAAAGGAGCCGGGGAGAATTAAGGGAAAACTATTATTCTACAATATTGATTGTAATTTCATATTGGGAATCTTGAACATCTGTATCAATCTACTTCTAGATTAAATTGAATGACAAGCAGGTTAAATTAATCTTTGATCATCAGTTTAAAATCATTAAAGATTTATCTTAATGATAATTTGTAGCATTTTTACAGCATGGTACAAAAATAAATAAATAGATAAAATAATAGAAATGCCCACATAGACACTATTTAAGGCTGGCTTATCTGTATGATGTAAATACACAATAGCAGCTTGTCTTTTAATAATTAAACAAAAGAGAGCAAAATGAGATTTTATCATGCAACTCCATGTCATTGACTTTTAATGTTCTACAAACAAGCTGTGTCGCTTTTTAACTCATTGGTGCTCTAGAGTTGTGAAACTAAACTTTTCAGCATTGACTAAAAGCAAATATTTTTCTAGTTTCTTTGTGTGTAAATGCAGTTTGTTAGGCTAAAATATATACGTTATCATATATACTTTGTGTGTTATTTAACTTGGCATATAAGCATTGTTTCGGTTTCTTTTCAATTGATCTATTTAAGATACTGCTATATGTGCTGTTTCTATTATGGCACGAAATCCATTAAGTCATTGTGTATGCTAATTGCCAAATTTTCTCTCTTTATTCAATATGTAATTTACAACTGCAGCAACTTGTAATTAGCTTTAGGAATAGCTAAAGAAAATATTTGACTAGTACATTTTTGTTTCAAAACATTTGAATGACTATGCTTTATTTTATGATAGTTACAACTCCCTTCAATTTGAAATGCGAATTTGCCTATGATATTTATTTTGCTGCGATAATTATTTTCTGCTGTTAGAGCTATGAGTAATTTTATAAATTATTCATACCAAAGTTTGTAAAGAAAAAAAAGACATTCTTTGAACATGAAAGTTATAACTTGATATGTAAAAGTTGCATAATTTTGTGTTCAAAGATATCTGAAATAATTAAATTTTCCTATATTTCCATTATTTCATGTAGACTTGAATTTATGCAGTTATCCAGAATGCATGCCCTGAAGTTAGCTCTGACTTTTGGTCAAAGACATACCGTCATTGATCAGCCTTGTCTTTTTTTTTTTTTTTTTTTTTTTTTTTGATATCCAGGACTGCATTATCCTCTGACTGCCTTCTTTTACTTTCCAAGATAGAAGAAATTTGGTTGCTATTTCTAGCAAGTCATATTATTGTATACAGGCTTCCCTTACTGGCTCATACTTTAATTACATCTGGAGATAACAATCAATTATTACATTATTTACATACTCTCTCCTGTTTGATAGTGGTACATTATTAAAAACTATCTTGCCTATAGTGCTCAAGTAATTATTGTTGCTGCAGTTAATGTTATCTGTTTCTCATTTATTGTATTGTCTAATTACCTTATTGCTTTATTCTGTATTCTTTTTGATAAGCCCTATGTACCCACTTCCTCATCAAATCATCATCATTTTAACAATACTATCATTTAGAACAAGCCAGCAGTTTGTCTTGATCTTACATCATCCCACAATCCAGCTTTTACTTCTTCCCAACTCTGGTCTACTCACTAAATTTATCACCCAAACTGTCTCCATTTACATTACCATAATAGCAGAATTATCTCTTCTCCATAGATTAGCTTTTCAACTCCACCACTTCAGATTATCAATGCAAATCCAATGGATTATTAACTTTTGACTTTTGTCAGCATATGCTACTATTCATATTTTTCCTACCACACATCATCATCCTTAATATACATCTCTTAGTTTTCCATTTATGTAATGAGAGAAATCCTGTTGCCAATGGATATAACATTTCCCTAGATTTTTTATAATGCTATCTATCCAACAAAAGAGAATTTATTAAAAGAAAAAAAAAAAAAGAATCATCTGAAAGCCAGGTTTTATCCATAAATACAGACGTTGTTAGCTATTTAAGTACATGGGATATTCTTGTTCTTCATCATTCTACCAATGATTTCTTTGGTGCTTCTGTTTGCACCCAGTGAGGCAACTCCAGTCTTACCCTACTGTATTAAAAAGGGGAGATTGTACCAAATAATGTGATCCTTATATATACTACTAGCAGTATCGCTCGGGTTTGTAAGGGAAATAACTATATAAGCATTTTTAGAGAGTTATAGCCAAAAAATGCATTAAAAATGGGAAAAAATGATGGTAAATTTTTTTAAATCGTTGACTCATCGTAGACATTTTTAGAGAGTTACTTCCCTTATATAATAGCGAAAAAATGCATTAAAATGGAAAAAAATGATGGTAAATTTTTTTTTAAATCGTAGACTCATCGTAGACGCGCGCTAATACCCAGAAGGGCTCGATATGAATCGCGACTATAAGATACCCGCTTTTGGTTAAACTGCACCGCAAAATGTGGGAGTAAGGAATCTAAATCGTAGGAGACAGACACACAACTTCTCTTTTATATATAAAGATGACTACAGCTATACAAAAACAACCACGATTTTAAGTACCTGTTAAATTCCCTCATATTAATGGACTTTTGTGGCTATGTTTTGGTACCATTGTCTTAGCTGAGTATAAACATTTGGTTTGGATATGTAATCCTGTTTACCTTAAATGACAAACACACACACTATATTTTTTTCATAATTGGAAATCTTAATAGTTTACTTTATATCATTGACTGCTAATATTTGTATGATGAAAAATAGTTCCAATCTTAACAACATGGAAAATTTTGGTGAAAACTGTTTCAAAGAATTTATAAAAAATAAAGTATTAAATGATCGCTCTTCTGCCAAGGATTAGATAACTACAAAGCATTGATAGTTGTCATGTTATAGACGAGATAGAAATAGTTTAAAAAATCTAAGTAGCTTGCTCTATGTCACTGTAAGGGTGCTAGTGTGAGTTGACTGAATATACTGGAGGTGCTTTGGTGTAATGCTTAGTACAGAAGTTTGGATTGTGGCAAATGTATAATGACATGGACAGTTTTGTGTGCATTTTTTGCTAATTTGAGTTTGTTTGTAAAATGTTTGTTTAATGTGTTTTCCAAGCTGCCATGGGTTGGACAGTTTGAGAGGGGCTGGCTAAGCAGAAGACTGCACCAGGCTTCACTGTCTGTTTTGGCATATAAATATATATAGCTGCGGCACGGAATTTTGTCAGTGAACAGGTCGTGTTCTCAAAGCAACAAAAATATTTTGGCAAATTAAATTTAAATGTTGAAGTGAATCTAACGGTTTTTGTGTGTTTCTTAAATAGCTTTATAAACACCTTCCACGCTGCAATTGTTTTCATTCCAGCGCACAATCTCAGATCAGGTCACTTGCTATGCAAGTACCTCTCTGTAATATATATATTACACACACATTTTTATCTTTGTCTCAGCTGAATATAGCTTATGAAGAGGCTCTCTTAGGATGAGTTTAATTGCTTGAGTTAATATACAACAGTTGCTGTACATGCCCCCTAGTCTTGATGATAAATTTGTTTTGTGTCATGTAAAATAATACGTCACTGTGTGTATGTACACGTATGTGTGTGCACATTTGTATGTTTTTATTTATTGATTTACTTATCTCAATTATATAAGAGCCAGAAACTAATACTTTAATTCTCTTTCTCTCTTCAATCGTTAACTCCTTCTTCATGCCTGAAGTTGAACTGGTTTATTATTTTGATTGTGTATAGAATTGGGAAGCTTTAAATAGGTCTTTCATTGGTATATTTATAAATACGTTTAATAGTTGACCCACACATTGCTCTATATAAATTATTCATGTTGATAAAGGTTAAAGATGTTTGTGAAATATGGTTGTCTCATTTCTGAGAGAAGAGAGCTATTATTGTTGAATTTACTAACAAAAGAAATGATAATATTTACTGCTCTGTAGGGACATTTTTTTTGTAGTGCTATGATGACTATGAAATTTCATTCGTGAGTACTACAAAAGAGTATGTTAGATGTCAGCTTTATGGGAGGATTTATTCTATAAATTCAAATTTAGTTGGTATATATGCTATAGCTGATTGAATGGTAAGTACCTCATGGATTCATCATCATCGTTTAACGTCCGTTTTCCGCGCTAGCACGAAAATCTATTACTAGTGAGCTGATGTACTGTAACTTAGTAGCGCTTGCGTCAGCAATCGTTTTAGATGAATTGGGTCAGCTCCAATCAGTGATGCCACAGCGCTGCAAAGGGAAACCAGCCACATGCAATTTTCAGACATCTAAATTGGAAATTGTCAATTGGTTGTGATTCTATATTGATGCTTTTGTAGCTAAGGGTGCATTTTCCTTTATTCTTTTAATATATGGGACAGACATAGCTGTGTGGTTAACTTGTTTGGTCACCCGACCATGTGGTTTCAAGATAATCTTCTTTCAGTTTCCATCTACCAAATCCTCTCACAAAGCTTTTGTCAGTCTGGGGGTTATAGTAGAAGACATTTGGCCAAGGTGCCACTCAGACTGAATACAGAACCATGTGGTTGGGAAGCAAACTTCTCAAAAAGTTTTTTAATTTGTTATATGAGATTTCAGTTTTCCTTATATGTGTGTGTGTGTGGTGTGTGTGTGTGTGTCTGTGTATTTGTGTGTTTATGGGAAGTTGTAAAAATGTTTTAATATTAAACTGATGGATTTATTTTTTGTCAAGTACAGCTATAAGTTTTACAAATAAAAGGCTAACAACTCTGAAGTTTCAGTTTGCTCACCTTTATCAGATAGTGTGACAAAGACGAGCAAGTTGAAACTTCTAAGTTGCTGCTAACCTTTTCCTTGTAATATATATATATATATATATTGCCAGCCTGGAAGGTGGACTTTAAACGATGATGTGTGTGTGTGTGTGTGTGTGTGTGTGTGTATGGTGGCACATAAAAACACCATCCGAAGACCCGGCGACGTAGTCAGTCCACCTGTGCATACCTTCCTACTTATGACACTTGTGAAGACCTGTTGAGGCAAGTGTGTGACACTTGTGTAGACCTGTTGAGGCAAGTGAAAATCAAAATCAAATCAAATCAAACCAAATCAAAATAGATGAACATCAATGGAATTTGTATCTTTGTGGTACCAGTACTAGTCAGGCCATAACCCGTGGCCCCTACTTGGGACGTAGTCAGTCCACCTGTGCATACCTTCCTTCCTTCTTGTGACACTTGTGAAGACCTGTTGAGGCAAGTGATCAAATCAAAACAAATCAAAATAGATGAACATCAATGGAATTTGTATCTTTGTGGTACCAGTGCCGGTGGCACACAAGAAAACCATCCGAACGTGGCCGTAGCCAGTACCGCATAGACTGGCCTCCGTGCTTTGGGGACGTAAAAAACACCATCCGAGCGTGGCCGTCTGCCAGCCTCGTCTGGCACCTGTGTCGGTGGCACATAAAAACACCATCCGAGCGTGGCCGTCTGCCAGCCTCGTCTGGCACCTGTGTCGGTGGCACATAAAAACACCATCCGAGCGTGGCCGTTCGCCAGCCTCGTCTGGCACCTGTGTCGGTGGCACATAAAATCACCCACTACACTCTCGGAGTGGTTGGCGTTAGGAAGGGCATCCAGCTGTAGAAACACTGCCAGATCTGACTGGCCTGGTGCAGCCTTCGGGCTCCCCAGACCCCAGTTGAACCGTCCAACCCATGCTAGCATGGAAAACGGACGCTAAATGATGATGATGATGATGATATATATATAAGAAAGAGAGAGATACCTGATGCAATAGGTTCTTTCTATAAGCCTATGAAACTTTAAGCTGCACAGAGCAACTGAAGTTGCATGCTTGCCTGTCTTATAAATTTGGGTAGTTAGTTACATTGATATATAGGTTAGCGCTTTACTGTTGAGTTCATAATTCATGGAGTGGATTCATTTAACTTTGGTTTTTGTTGATTAATTTGACATTATGCTTAATTTATATTACTAGAATGCTTAAAGCATAAAATAAAAATATATTTAAATGATACATTAAGATCTAATTTTCTTACCACTGACCCTCAGCTGCTGTCCTGTTTTATCTTTATCAGAAGTTCTTAATCCATATACCCTCTTCCTAAAATTACTGCTAAGCTTAAATGGTCTCTTAGTCTCTATAATCTAGTAAATGTGTCACATCAAGCTATTCATAAATCTCCATTTAAGGTTTGACTCTAGGCCATTATTGCACAGCTGTGACTCTTGTAAGCTGTATATCCACTAATTGTTTGTGTGATACCTGTACACTGCACATGCTTTCTTTAACATAACAATTGTTTATGACAGACTTCTGAAAGCCTTTTTTCTCTCTTTTATCTCAATTTCTGTTTGAGTAAGCTTATGTGGCCTAGGGATGTTAAAGGAACACTCTGTTACAGCACTGATATAGTTTTCTATTTTCCCATCTTAATGAAGGTTCGTTAGGTTTATACAATTCCCATTTTCATGGTTTCCTCATATCGTAACTGTTCTTTCCATTTTCTTCTGCATTACTTCATCTTTATCTTCTCTTCACCTGTTTTTATCTTTTATCTTGATTTGTTATCTTCTGTTGCCATCCTGACAAAGTATTATGGCTCCTTTCTAAACTTAGCTAGCTTTTTCTACTGGTTAAATTTCTGTGGTTTATATTAAATCTTAGAGATTATGACTCGCAACTAGTAATGTCATTTTAAATTTCAACTCTGTAATTCTATTTTTGAGGTTTCATTTTATTTGGAACTGAAAAATGCCAATTTCAAGATTTGGTAAACGAGAAACCTTAAATGGCTTGTTTTTCTTTGGTAAACTGGTTGTAACTGGCAGAGTTGACAGGGTTGTTGGTTAACCCTCCATGTTAACTCCAACACAGCAATGATCATTGAATTTTCAGTTGTGACCTTGTCTATTATTTCAGATGTAGTATATCTCCAACTACGTTGTCACATGTCCTTTTTAAGATGGTGAGGTGTAATCGGAAGGTTTAGCTGCTGTTCTACTAGCATCTCAACAAACACATAGAGGTTCCCTTGTTGGCTAGTTATAGGATTTCATTTACAAACTGATGGATCAGCACTTAATATTTCACCTCTAGCATTGTAATTGTTAGTTTTGACATTCTCTTTGATTTAACTACAAAGAGGTTCTGCACGATGGTACAGTTCACACTAAAGCAAGCATTGTTAGAGTACAAGTGCTGTATTCAAATCCTCCCTTGGTTATAACTTGGAGAGATATACTTAGCCAATGTCATTTGCATTAGATATATTACAGGAAGTCAAAAGACTTAAAATGATGGCTGCTACAATCTGAGTTTGTGGACAATAAGTAAATTGCATCTTTAAGAAAGATGAAGTTATCTAACACTATGCAAAGAGTACAGCTATACGCCCTTTGAATTTCTATGTTTATATATTTCAAATTGAAAAAAAATTTTTTTGTATTAGCTTTGCAACAAACTTCTTGTTATTTTAGCATTTATTTTTCCATGTTTGCATAGGTTGGAGAGGTCTTCTCTTGCACTGTGTCTCAATACTTGTTGCAGCTCTTTGTGATTTCCTTCATGAGATTCCTCTTCTACATCCTTCCACATAAAGTGCTTGGTACTTCTTTACCAAACTACCATCTATATGCATCACATTCATTTCATGGACACTCTTACTCACGCTTGTCTGTTACATACAAAGTCTATCTCTGTCAGTCTGCCACTGATGCAGTGGATCGCTGCATCTCTTGTGCTCTCTGTTTTCATTGAGTTGACCTTATAGAATTTCCATCTACTCCTTTTCTGCATAGCTACATTCCAGAAAACCTGAAGTCTTATTTTCTTTCCTGCTAACTAAAACTTGTGTTCACTATGTTTACTTTAAGGCTTGTCATTTCTAATACAAAAGAATTTTGTTTTTAATTTGAAATATATAAATAAAAGAAATTCAAGGAGTGTATGGCTGTATTCTTTGCATAGTATTAGATAGATAACTTCCTATTTCTTAAAGATGCAATTTATAGGCTTTGCTCCTACACTTAGAATTTCTTCTCTAAATCATCAAAGGATTCAACTGTAAGAACTAGTCATACAAAAGTCATACAAAAATTCTCATTCACAGCCAGTCTTAAACTTCTCAGTTATTACCTAGAGAATTTGTAATTAAAAAACAAGTGTTAAACTCTCATGTACACCCACCTGCGTACTAAATTCCTTGTTGTATTCATTGCTAAATCTCACTTTGTTGACAGCTTGCATGACTTTCAATATCTGTTCATCTCTACCTTACATCTCAAAGACTTCCAGGCAACTGAATGTAGTTAGTACCTTATCAAAGGCCTTCTCCAAGTTGACAGATATACTGTGACTTGCTTGTAGCTAAGAACTTATATAGTTTTCTCATTAAGGTGCCATCAGTAGTTCCCCAACTTAGCACAAACCTAAATGAATTCTCACCATAATCAGTTGTTACTTTTATTACTTGGTTATCAATTTGATGCCTTTAAAGTATTTATTTTTACTTAGTTACTGGTGCTATATGAAAAGCAACCATGCTATATTGCCAAGTAAAAATCTCTCGTGTAAGTTCCACGTAAAAAGCACCCAGTACACTCTGTAAAGTGGTTGGCTTTAAGAAGGACATCCAGCCTGAGAAACCGTATCAAAACAGGCAACTGGAGCCTGGTGCAGCTCTCCAGCTTGCCAGTTCCTGCCAAACTGTCTAACCTGTGCCAGCATGGAAAATGAATGTTAAATGATGATGATTAGTAGTGGTTGATTATGAAACTGCTTTGCTGGTCATTGGATTTACTGTACTATCTGATTGATTACGTGAATGACTGGCACATGTTCTGGTTTGCCAGACATTTTCAGCATCTTGGCAACTATCCCTGATGGTCCAGTTTCATTGATATTCTTAATAGTGCTTCCAACCTTATAATTCTCAATCTCAGTAACTGGTCCCATTATTGGGTCTATTTGGAGCAATTCCAACGTTTCCCATACAGTTCTTTGTCCAGCAATCTCTTTTAGTTACTTTTTCAAGTCTCTTAACAGCCTCACAAGTGCATTACAATAATTCAGTACACACCTTTCCCCATTGTTTTGATTCACCCTGATGCACTTTGCAATCTGCAACACCTCTTCCTTTTCATTACGGAATGTTGGCCGACTTCTTTCACTTTCTCTTCCCTACCTAATGTTTTCCATATTCCCTCCTTTCTCCTAATCTTTTTTGGCTTGTTTCTTGGTTTTTGTAACTCAACTATATTCCACTATCTTGATGCCGTCTGTCTGTTTATAACCTTACTCAATCAACAGATTTTGTTTTATAGCTAACCAATATTGTTTTCTGTGTTATGAGTTTATCTCTTCCTTCTCATCACATGTCTTGCCAGAGCATCTTTCAACTTCCATATCTTTCTTCAGACTGTTTTATGCCTCTGAAACTGCTTCTGTTGGAAAGAATAAAGTATTTATAACCAGTTGCCTATCCTGTCTTCTAGTGAGCATGAAGTATATGCAACTTACACCAGATTTCAAGAGTTTCGTTCCCTCTTCATTCTCTACTCTGTAACCATATCTTCGATGTACATTAGAATAGTCATCATGGTGTTGCTCAACATGTCCATTAAAGTCACCAACCATGATAATGAGATCACTGTCTATTGAGGGAGTCTGCCAGAGCCTCAGAGAAACAGTCCAATTATCTGCCAGTCTTGATTGTAGTGCATATGCAGAGATCACTGTTGCTGTAAGATTACTAATGATTAGTTTTTGTCTAATTATTCTGTCACCTGCTTTACCTTAATTATACCTATGTCTCTGCCAATAATTGGCATACTCTACCAAATCTAGTGCTGCTACCAAGCCAAAAAACTTTATCCTTGTGTTACTTGCCTGTGAGAAATCTGGCTAAGACTCTCTTCCGTCTTACTCTTTGTACATAACACATATCTACTCACCACTGCTCCAGCTTCTAAAATCTCTCCAGACATTTTGTTATACCATTGTTGATTGTGTCAGCTGTGAAGTTTGGCACCCTACAGGAAATGGAGGGTTTTCCAATGATGGGTCGGTTGTTCATGTTTGTTTTTTTACATTTGAAAGGAGCAGGTTATTTATTAAGTTTCCAAATGGCGCTTTTGTGATGTTCTTTCAAAATGTTGTACTTTGTGGCATTTTGACTTCAAACACGAATCTACTATTTGCAGTTATAATAGAGATGCTTGAAACTTAAAGGAAAGTTTATTATGGCAGGTGTGAGAGGATTTAGTGTTAATAACAGAGAATATGGATAGATTGAAGATGATGATAGGTGAAAGAAATGTATGAACGTAAATGGTGTCATCGTCGTCATCATGATTGTTTAACATCTGCCTTCCATGTTGACATGGGTGGGATGGTTTGGCAAGCGCCAGCCAGGCAGAAGCCTGCAACAGACTTCTGTAACTGTTTTGGCAGGAATTTTACAACTGGATGCACTTCCTAACATCAACCACTCAGCAGAGTGGACTTAGTGCTTGTTACATGGCACAAGCACAGACAAGGTCAGTTTTGGCAATGATTTTACAGCTGAATGCATCTGCACTGACAAAGTCACCGAGTACTTTCATGACAAAAAACTTGATTGAGAGGGGAAAGGGCATTGGAGGAGGTGATCTTGTGTCAGATGATGAAAGGTTATAGTGACATAGAGATACAGAAACAGGTGTCTTGCTGTAGAGGAGGTACATGGTTACCTGGCTGGAGAGAGAGATGAGGAATGAAGGCAGAAACAGGTATTCTGCCACAAAAGAAGTATGTGGTTACTCAACCTGAGGGAAGTGCAGAAGAAGGAGAGAGAGAGAGTGGGAGACAGCAGAATAGAGATGGTGGCTAAGTGCTGGGGATATGCAATGAAACAGTGAGACAGGGCGTGGGTGGAACACACAGGTTGGAAGCTAGTGGAGAGCAATGATACAGTGGTACAGGGTCAAGAGGACAGGATTGGGGAGTGGGAGGCAAGCCTAGTGCTTGAAGTGGAAATGTGAGGAAGAGAAGAGAGGTAGTTTGGTTTGTTATGATAGTGTGTATAAGAAATTTTCTTAAGTGTGGGTGGGACACACAACACTTCTAGAACTCAGTTTCGCCGACGTGGGTGAGTCTTCTCAAGAACTTAATATCGCCAGACATCTTGGTCCATTGTCATTTCATTCATAAGGCACAACATCCTGAGATCAGTCCTTACCACTTCAACACACTTCTTCCTGGGTCTCCCACTTTCGTGGGTGCCATATACTTTCAGTGATCGGTACTTCTTTATGCAGCTGTCTTAATTCAAATGCATCACATATCCAAATCAGGCTACATTTGATTCCTCTTATGCCCAACTTTTCTCTCAATACATTTGAACTTTGTTGTACATGTGCACTGATGGCGCCTACTACCTTCATTTCTCTCTAGTCTTCTGCATTCAGAGCCCGTACCTTTCTACCATGGAGTATAGCTGTTCACACACAAGCATCATATAGTCTACCTTTCACTCTGAGAGAGTCCTTTTGTTGCCAGCAGAAGTAATAGCTCTCTGAACTTCCATCCAATTCTTATTCTAGAAACAATATTTTCAGAACATTTCCCACCGTTGCTCATTTGGTCACCTAGGTAACAGAAACTATCTACAACCTCAAGAGAGCCTCCTGGGCATTTGAGAGAACCTAAAACCCATATGCTCTTAGTGATTATTGTTCTTGTACATCTGTCACATACAAAGACAACTATTTCTTCCAACTCCTTTCCTACATACTGAGCAGAGCGATTTACCTGACAGAAAGAGAGTTTTATCTTCTTTCTTACTAACAACAACTTTGGTCTTTGCCAGGTTAACTTTAAGGCCCTTTGATTCCAGGATTTGTTTCCATACCTGGAATTTCTTCTCCAGTTCTGCTAAAGATTCTGCAATGAGAGCAAGATCATCAGCATATAGCAGTTCCCATGGGCACCCAGTTCTGAATTCCTCTGTTGTGACCTGGAGGACCATAATAAGAGTGGGCTGAGAACTGAGCCCTTGTGAACCCCTACCTGTATGCTAAATTCATCACTATTCACGACCAACTCTTACGTTACTGACAGCACCACTGTACATGACTTGTATAGCTTCATCAAGCCATTTCTCTGCTCCTAACTTCCTTAGAGACCACCATATAACAGAGTGGGGAACTCTGTCGGAAGCTTTTTCCAGGTCAACGAAGTACAATGTCTTACTTTTGGCCAAGTACTTTTCCTGCAGCTGTCTCACTAGGGAGATGACATCTGTAGTACTTTTCCCAAGTTCAGAACCAAACTGCATCTCATCTAATTTAATTCTATTTTAATCAATCGAGCTATAACCCTCTCAGTAATTTTCATGGTTTGGTCTAGCAATATAATGCCTCTGTAGTTGTTTCTATCTAACATCACCTTTACCCTTGTAGCAGCTAACTGTAATAGTACTACACCAGTCATTGGGGATGGTGCCCTCCTGGTGAATATTAAAGATAATGGTAAGTGGTAAAGTATGTAGTAAAGCTGGAGAGAAAGGTATGTTTGCATGTGAGAGAAGTGCCATGGTTTGTGGGAGTGTAACATGAGTAATGAACAGAGAAGGTTGGAAAGAATGGAAATAAGAATAGTTTGGGGGATGAACAAAGTATTTCAGAGAGAGGAAGACAAGTAATTTATTGTTGAGAATGGTGAGAATAGTCAGTGATTGATGTGAATAGAAATGGGATAAGCTGGTTGTGTCATGTGCTGAAGGAGGATGAAAATGACTTGGTGAGAGAAGTGGGTGGAGATTAATGTAAAAGGAAGTAGATTGAGATGGGACGGGACAAGAAAGACACAGTTAAAGATGATGGAAAATATATATGAGGGCAAGAGTGTTCATAAGGAGAAAAGATAAGGACTCATTGGGGGTCTGCAAGGCTAACTAACAAGGAAAGTGACCTCAAAATACTTGTAGCTTAGCCTGTTCAAGCCCTTTTAATATTGTATCACTATTCTTAGAAAAAGTGCCCATTTCTCTTTTGCAGGGCTTCTGAGCCTGATAGGAGATAGTTATCCCCATGGTTGCTTTCAGCAGAGTAGTCTCCTGCAAGGACTGGCAGTGTATTACATCTTCCATATGAGATAAAGTTATGGTTTCTCTGATGGGTTTCCATTAAGTTTCCATCACTCATAAAGCACTTATTGATCCAATGCTGTGGTATAGGTTATCTGTCCAAGGTGCAGTGCAATGGAATCGAACCCAAAACCTTGTAGTTGCAAAACGAACCTCTCAATTATGCAATCATAGCTATACCCATAAACACACATAGGCATCACCATTTATGTCCATTTTCCATGCTGGTATTGGTTGGACAGTTTGACAGGATCCAATGAGCTGCAGGGTTGCATAGAACTCCAATAGTGACTTTGGTTTCTGCAGCTGGATGTCCACCCTAACACCAACCACTTTACAGTGTACTGCATATATATACATAAAGAAAACTAAAATATACCCATCCATCACAATATATATATCTGATAGTTTTTATTACTTTAGTAGATATTGGTATGAAATAGAACTTCAGCTTGTTTAAGTTTTCTCTTGAAGTAGTATTGCACTAATAACTACTTCAATATTATTTCACTAATAACTACTTCAATCTTTGAGAAGGAGCTAAGGTGTTGTAAAACTAGTTATTTATTAGTATAATCTAATCTTGTTTGATATATGGAAGATATTTATTAACCTTAATGACTGAAATTTCTGTCATATACCTACAGATATAGTGAGTGGCTGGATTGATAGAGTATCAGAGAAAATACCTTGTAGTATTTAGTGATGCCTTTCTATCTTTGAAGTTCAAATCCTGTTCATGTCCACTTTGCATTTCATTTGTCCAGGGTCATTAACCCATTCATTACTGTATTTATTTTGAGACACTCTGTGTTTCTTTTAATTACTTTAAATATAACAAAGAATTTAGTAAAATAACTTAGTTATCATTCAGCTAGTGTTAGGAACATAAATTGTTACTAAAGTTTGGTGGAGGATTTTTATTCAAAACTTATGCAAACAAGACATTGTGTACTCAGAGCCAGAGCCGTTTTCAGTCAGGTTGGTAATGAAAGGGTTAAATTAAGTTTTGTAGGTCCATTATAATTGTCTATACCTTAGAAAGCAGTACCCCAGCTTAAACACAGTGTTATGCCTAAAACCAGTAAATGTTAGAACCAGGCATAATTGAAATTTACCTTAGAATTGATTTTAAAAGAAAATATATTAATGCATTTTATTAAGTACAGCAATGTCTGATTTGATATTAGCTGGACAAGATTGGAATGAATCGTTTTAAACACTGTGATTTGATTAGATTCTAAACAGGGCTGTGAGTTAGAAGTAATTATTAGGTTTCTGAAGTTGGAGTCTGTAAAAATGTATCGATTTTGACTAAGTATAAATTTTAATATAATTCCAGTGGTGTTGTGACTTCACAGTCAAAAGAGATCTCTTGCTGGATAATCAAATCCTGTTAGTTGCTATTTACATCAGTTGAATGGACTGAATTTTGTTGAATAATGACCAAAATTACTAAACTCTTTGAAATATTAATTCACATGCAAAGGTTACAAGTACTGTCTCAAATTCCTGAGCTGTAATACAATGGAGCTTGACATATTGGTAATTCAGTATCATCCTCTTCAATTGAAGAATTAGACAGCGAAGCCTACTTGGACAAAATAAAATATTCAAAAATAAGAAAACAATCAGTTAATATCCTATTAAAAGAATTTTCTGTAAGATTTTTGGAAATTGGATTCAAAAGAGTGTGACTGTTCATTGAACTGAAGTTGTCTCTTTCTGTAGAAATTATTCATGCTGGAACCAGAACTGTAATAGTTCATCACAAAACTTAAGAACCTTGGTCGTTCTTTAGTCTGTGTACCAGAACCTCAATGTAGATCAGAATAACTGTCATGGTGTTACCCAACATGCCCATTAAAGTCATCAACCACTGTAACTAAATTGCTGACTATTGGGATAGTTTTCAAGAGATCTTCAGAGAAGTAGTCCCCTTGCTCATCTATCAGTCATGATTATGGAGCATAAACATAATTCACTGTTGCTGTAATGTTGTTTATGACTAGCTTAAGCTCAGTTATTTTGTTGCATGCTCTAACTACCTTAATTATTTTATTTAATCTATTTCTTTACCAATAATATTCCTACTCCAACGTTGATACCTAGCCAGAAGAATCTGTACCTATGTTTCTTGCTTGTAAGGGATTTTGTCTGAGGCACCCCACGATCTTACCGAAATCAGTATCGACAGACTGCTTTTGCACAAAAAATAATGAAATCAGATCTAAGGACTTCTTTAACCCTTTTGTTACTGTATTTATTTTGAGATGCTCTGTGTTTCTTTCAATTACTTTAAATATAACAAAGAATTTAGTAAAATAAACTTGGTTATCATTAAGCTAGTGTTAGGAACATAAATTGTGACTAAGGTTTGGTGGAAGATTTTAATTCAGAACTTATGAAAACAAGACATTTGTACTCGGAGCCAGGGTTGGTACTCAGCCGGGTTGGTATCAAAAGAGTTAAATGTAGGATCTAGTAGAAACAATTATTTCTAAGAACAAGATGTTTGTAAATGTAGGAATTGGCTTTTTGGTTTAACCCCTATTCTATAGATATGTTATTTCTTAATAAATTTTTTAGGAATAAACTTTTCAATCTTTTGCAATATAATTTTTATTTCATATACTATAATCTTTCATGTTACTTCACTTTAATTTTATATGTATGCAATGTTTTAATCTTTAAAAAGAAAGGGTATGTATTTTTTTAATGTTCATTTAAGTCGTTTTAGTTGTTCATTCTTTTAGTTTTAACTTTGATGTACTCCAGACTTTTGAACTTGTAAAGAAAAATGAACTTGAGTTTCTTTTATGGTATTTTTATAGTCCATTTCTTTCATAGCCTTTAGATAAAAACAGCCTCTTTTTAAAAAAAAAAAAAATTTTTAAGTTTTGAATTATGCTTAATTGTTAACTTTATTAAATAACACATTTTTCAAAAAACCACAAAAGCATAGTTATCTTTAGCTTTTAACCTAAACTTTAATGGGTTAGGGTCCTAAAATGTAATCTGATGATTCAAATTGATTGATCATGTATGTTGTGTTCTTTCAATCAATATATAAAAAATATATGATTGTTTAATTACAAACAGAGGAGTCAGTCAGAATCAGTGGCACTCTAAAGTGATGAGCTGAGGTGCAATCAAAGATTTTGTATGCTGGTTCCACAACCCAGACAGCTATCATTATCATCATTGTTTAACGTCCGTTTTCCTTGCTAGCATGGGTTGGACGGTTCGACCGGGGTCTGGGAAACCAGGAGACTGCACCAGGCTCCAGTCTGATCTGGCAGTGTTTCTACAGCTGGATGCCCTTCCTAACGCCAACCACTTCGTGAATGTAGTGGGTGCTTTTTACGTGCCAGGCGAGGCTGGCAACAGCTTATATAATAATGATTTCAAATTCTAGCACAAGGCCGGCAATTTCAGGGAAGTGGGTAAGTCGATTACACAGAGCCCAGTCTTCAACTGGTACTTATTTTACCAACCCTGAAAGGAAACCCAGGTTGATCTCGGCAGTATTTGGACACAACATAAAGACGGATGAATTGCTACTGAGCATTTTGCCCAACATTGTAATGATTTCTGCCAGCTTGCCACCTTCTCCCTATATGATAATATCTAGTGTAAATGTTGGTTAGTTGGTTTATCAATTGATTTATTCAGTCACACTTTACATCATAGAGAGGAGAAAAGAGAATAAAAATGAGATAAACTGATTGTTAACATAAGAGATTTTGGATGAGTATTATTATTAATAGTGTGTATTTATTGCAAATTAAAAATGAGAAATGTTTTAATTTTATTTTAAGGTAATATGTATATTTCTTTTGAAAATTGACCACTGAGAAATTTGATAAAAGTTTAATTATAGGTGTAGGTGTGGCTGTGTGGTAAAAAGTTTGCTTCCCAACCACATGGTTCTGTATTCAGTCCCACTGATTGGAACCTTGGGCAAGTGACCAAAGTCTTGTGAGTGGATTTTGTTGATGGAAACTGAAAGAAGCCCATTTACACACACACACACACACACACATTATGTATTTATGCATATGTGTCTGTGTTTCTCCTGCAACTGCTTCACAACTGGTGTCGGTGTGTTTACATCTTCATAACTTAGAAATTTGGCAAAAAGAGATTGATAGATTAAATACCAAGCTTAAAAAAAAATAAGTACTGGGGTCGAGTTGTTTGACTAAGTCTTCATTGCAGTGCCCCAGCATGGCCACAATGTAATGCCTGAAACAAGTAAAAAAGATAAGATAGTATATATGCTGTATTTTCTTATCTTACCCATGGTGGTAAAATATACACCCAAAGTTACCTGTCATTTGACAGGTAACACTAGTGGTAATATATTACTGTAAGCTGTCTTGTAGTCATTAAAATTGTTTCATAATTAACCAATCACAATAACTATTACAACAAAAGACTTCAATAACTCTAAGCAATAAACTCACCAGTTCATCTTCACCATTGGCTAGCTTCACTTTTTCCTTGCTAGTCTTGGAAGACAGGAATAAATTTTATTAGCAGTGTAATTACTTTCTGCACATAGTGACCTCTTATTGACATCTCATTTTCTTCTGAACATGTTTACACTCTATTTTGCTCTCAAAGCCAGTGGATCCTTTTAAAGTCATTTCTTTTTAGTTATTGCATACCCTCTATTGTATCCTAGATCTACTTTCCTTCAAGCATATTGGAAACCTTTGTTCATGGATAAGTTTTATCCACATTTAAATATTAAACTGATGAGTCTGAGGGAATAAAGGTTCAAGCTAAACAGCAATTTAATATATGTGGCACACTTTATTATTATCATTATCATCATCATCGTTTAAAGTCCGCTTACCATGCTAGCATGGGTTGGACGATTTTGACTGAGGGCTGGCGAACCAGATGGCTGCACCAGGCTCCAATCTTGATTTGGCAGAGTTTCTACAGCTGGATGCCCTTCCCAACGCCAACCACTCCGAGAGTGTAGTGGGTGCTTTTTTACATGCCACCGGCACGGGGGCTCGAGCAAGGTCATTGCCAGTACCTTATTACTCTTTACTCTCTCTTTACTCTTTTACTTGTTTCAGTCATTTGACTGCGGCCATGCTGGAGCACCGCCTTTAGTCGAGCAAATCAACCCCGGGACTTATTCTTTGTAAGCCCAGTACTTATTCTATCGGTCTCTTTTGCCGAACTGCTAAGTGACGGGGACAAACACAGACACAGACAATGTTGGGGGGACAAACACAGACACACAAACATATACACACACATACATACATACATATATATATACATATATACGACAGGCTTCTTTCAGTTTCCGTCTACCAAATCCACTCACAAGGCTTTGGTCGGCCCGAGGCTATAGCAGAAGACACTTGCCCAAGATGCTACGCAGTGGGACTGAACCCAGAACCATGTGGTTGGTTAGCAAGCTACTTACCACACAGCCACTCCTGCGCCTATGATAAAATTAAAAATTCAGTTTTCTCTGTGTACATGCTTCTCCTCAGGTTCTTAATATACTTGCAATTTGCCTTAGTTGTAAAAAGGTTCTTTCCTTTGCCCTAAAGAGGTGAGATCCTTTTTAGTACAAACAGAAACAATACTTCAAACATTTGGACAGTACCACTACGTTCAAACTGTTCTCGTATATTTCTTTGAACTCTTAAAAGATTAGATGCCATGACAGTGGTGAGCCAAGTAACAAAACCTGTGATTTATATTTCATGGTATTATAGTTTATCCTCAAACAAGATGTGTTGTTCCGTTCACTTTGTTCAAGTCAGCTTGTTCTTTGTTTCTGAGATAAAGCCAAGATTTAAATATTACAATAAGCTGAGAATCATGAAAAAATGTTGACAACTGTTAGACACAAGGCCAGCATTTTTGAGGGGAGGAATTTAATTGATTAAATTGACCTCACTATTAGACTGCTAAGTTATTTTATTGACACCCCCCCCCAAAAAAAAAACCGGCTGAAAGGCATATTTGAACTCAGAAAGTAAAGAGCTGGAACAAATATCACAAGTTGCTTTGTCCAGTGCTCTTAAAGATTCTGCCAGTCCACTACCTTCACTATTAATAAATGCACCCCTTTTAAAGCCTAGCCAGGTTCATGGGCCCGGTTTCCTGGTTTCAATGGTGTATGTATTCCTCAGCTGGAGGGGACGCCAGTCTATTGCAGTGTTACTCATTTTTGCCAGCTGAGTGGACTGGAGCAACGTAAAATGAAATGTTTTGCTCAAGAACACAACGCGTTGCCTGGTCGAGGAATCGAAACCACAATCTTACGATCATGATGCTGACACCCTAACCACTAAGCCACATGCCTCCACCCTTCACTATTAGTAATACTAATAATCCTTTCTACTATATGCACAAAGCCTAAAATTTAGAGAAAGAGGCTAGTCGATTACACCGACCCCAGTGCTCAACTGGTACTTATTTTATCAACCCCGAAAGAATGAAAGGCAAAGTTGCCCTCGGAGGAATTTTAACTCAGAACACAAAGACGGACAAAATGCCGCTAAGCATTTTACCCAGCGTGCTAATGATTCTGTCAGCTTGTCATATTATTAATAATAATAATGACAATCTTATCATAGCAATTTCATACATGCAGTAAAAGTTATATATAGGGATTTCATGCATGTTAGGAGGGATAAAACTAAAGTTATATAAAGAGAGAATTAGACATTATACAATAAATAACTGGACATGTTTTAAAAGTGTTTCAGCTTTAAAGCTGTGGTCATGCTGGGTGGAGCACCAAAGTTGGACATGTTTAAAAATTTGATATAAATTGACTAAAATAAATAATTATATAAAAGCACAATTATTAAAAAGAAAGATCTAATTTTAGAAAATCTTGGAAAACAGTAACACAACCACACACGACTGAGAATACACCAACTAGGTTGGGTCAGAACACTCCTTTGCACTGGCCTTCTGCCGTGCCTTGGAACTGATGCCTGTGAGCATATATGCTGAGCTACTCTAGAAATCTGTTGGAAATTCCATATTAGTAATTCATAGACTGCTCATGTGCTTTTCACTTCGTATCATTTGGGTGTTCCATAAAACTGGGGCCATTCTTTTATCTTCAGTTTAGTTGTTCTATCAGTTCTTCATTTGTTTTGCTAAGAACTGTGCAATTGAATTAAACTCAGTAAGAGGAGACAGGCTCCATCTTACACTTTGCTTGCTGTCTGCTACTGCTCATGTTAAAACATTTTTCAACCCAAAGGCACTAATGAGTTGGATGTGACTTAAGGCACCCCATGTCCTCAGGGATATTTTTAGGCTAATTGCTGTGATCACCAGTTTCTATGTCTTGTTTGAGTGTTTTTTAAATTCTGGCTTTTTCATCTCCAATAACTACCTCATCCTCATCATTTTGCTTAAGGTCTTTTATTAGAGAAAAACAGTGTTGCTTTGTGAAACCATAAAAAACATGTACTGGGAAAGATGCCCTTTCTTGTATATTATATTTGTTTGCACTTGGAGTAAACTTTTCTTTTTTAGAGCCTCTTCTTTTTCTACTTTTTTAAGTATGGCAGTTTGTTACCCTTGCTTGCTCTCCATGTTTTCCTTAGTGTTACAAGATGATAAGGTTGGTTGTAGCTGGGCAAGGAATGTCTCTTTATTGGCTGTTGGTCCTGGAAACAAGATAGGCTTTTTTTTTTTTACTTTACTCAGTCCTACAAGTGATGGGGTTGTTGGGACAATAGCATCTGTTTTTGCTGGTTCTGTTGCTATTCTCATCTTTCTCTCCATCTTTCTATTTCTTGGGGGTAGATAGCTTTCCAGTAGCATAATGCCACAAGTGTTATAGCTAGGTTTTTCTAATCCATACCTCCCAAACAAATATAATTGCTTGTGACTGCTGCACTTTAAAGATAACAACTTAATCAATAAAAGAAATATATCCTGCAATCAACGTACTTTTGTCTAATCCTGGGCAAAATCAAAATCATCATTGTTCCCATTGCGACTTCATAGCAAAATCTATACCAGGACTCAGATTACATTTATGCATCCATCGCAAATGGATGCAGCTTCTTTTATTTTTAATCCTTTCCTTCAAACAGTCATGCATCAAAATTGACGGGGGTGACCGTCATCATAATTTTTAAACCTATTATGTTATAAATTATATGCTAATTGGATGGTTGCTGGAATTTCAAGTGTTTTTGTAGTTTTGTCAAGCAGCAGGTGCTGTTAGACAAAACTATACGATTTGTGGGTAGTGGTTTTGACTAAGATAAATTGCCTGACACTTTTGAGTGTAGGTACTGAGTGGGAGGTCATTGGTGCTACTGTGTGATTATTTCACATTGAACTAGGTTACCTGTGATTAATCAACTAAAGCAGCTGTCAACAGACTCTTGACAAAGTGGTGCAGAATTTGATAAAATACCTGTCATATACTAGGGGAAATTCAGTTGACTATACCACTAAAAAAATTGAAATTGTCCTTATTTTATTGTTATAGTAAGTCTTTGAAACTGTCTGATGTCTAAAAGCAAACCTGTACTCATTCAAAAAACAAAAATAGTTTTTTTTGCTTCAATATTCTAATCCAGAAAGCTCAAGTGTTCTTGTATTCTTTTATCTGCTATATTAAACTTGTATTAAGATCTAGAGACCAGCTTATGTCAACATGAACATTTTAATAAAACAAGTTCTGAATATTTTTCTTGGTAGTAAAATATTTCAATTACTGAGTAATCTTTATATATTAATTTCATCTAACGAAATATTATGGAATGTTCATCTTCATAAATTCTATAAAAAATAATTTACACTTTAATATCTTCATTGCATACCATTGAGAATCCCTTTTATATATGTTTTGTTGATAGCATTTTGAGAATCTTTTATACTGCTTGCTATGGTCTATATTTCTATGTTCTCTGAGTATGCATTAACTTATCAGTAAGTAGGAAAAAAACAGTTTTTGGTGGTTTTTCTTTTCATTTCTGAACATAATTATATTTTTCATAAAAATTGTTCTATAGTTGAATATTTCTTGCTATTTAAGTATTGTTGATGCAACTTTAATATGCATTGCATTCTCCACTGAGGAGTTTTATGATCAAAAGTATGTTCCTTTGTGTTTGACGCCTTCTCAATCGCTGCGATAGTAATAATACATTTTGTTAATTACTACCTAACATTGGTAGGCAATATATCTAAAATTTAAGGTCTTTGATATCTTTTTCTGAGGTGTTATTACACTTTTCTGATCAAATGTTGCTTTTTAAACTGTTTTGAATTCAGTATTATTTATAAAAAATAAAAAAATAAAAATAATAAATTGAAATGTTTTTACTGTAGTCAAGATTAGAAAGAATGCCTCATTGTAAAATTTTTGTTGTATAATCAATGATGTATTGATTTAACTAATACATGGTTTGTGTAGTTAGTAGTAAACCTTATTTATTTTGTTCTACTTTGTCTAATGTAGAATAAAGTACCCAAAGGGTTAAAAGTTGATATTTACTTTAAAGTGTCTTAGTTTTCAAAATCGCTGGAGTTTATAGCAGATTAGTGAACGATACACACAATCAATACTCAAAGAATAATGTGTGTGTGTGTGTGTGTGTGTGTGTGTGTATGCCAAAACAGACATTGATGCAATCTTCAGACCTGTCAGATCTTGTCAAACTACTCAACCCATGCCAGCATGGAATATGGACACTGAAATGATGGATGGTATATCTTCGTTTCTTACATTATGTTGTATCCCCCTCCTGGGTGTCATGTAAATATTTGGGATTGTGGAACTTTAACAGAGAATAATAAAATTAGTGGAAGGTGTTTATAAGCCATTTAAGAAACACACAAAAACCGTTAGATTCACTTCAGCATTTAAATTTAATTTGTCAAAATATTTTCGTCGCTTTGAGACTGCGACTTGTTCACTAACAAAACTTTGTGCTGCATCCAGCACGAATTAGAGATGCAGCATGAAGTTTTGTCAGTGAACAAGTCGCGGTCTCAAAGCGACGAAAATATTTTGGCAAATTTAAATGTTGAAGTGAATGTAACTGTTTCTGTGTGTTTCTTAAATGGCTTATAAACACCTTCCACGCTACAATTGTTTTCATTCCGGCACACAATCTCAGATCAAGTCACTCGCTATGCAAGTACATCTCCGTAAAATAAAATTACACTTAAAATACATGCACAATAAAATTTGTTTATAAAATGCAAGCATGGAGTGGCTGTGTGGTAAGTAGCTTGCTAACCAACCACATGGTTCCGGGTTCAGTCCCACTGCGTGGCACCTTGAGCAAGTGTCTTCTGCTATAGCCCCGGGCCGACCAATGCCTTGTGAGTGGATTTGGTAGACGGAAACTGAAAGAAGCCTGTCGTATATATATATATATATGTATGTGTGTGTATATGTTTGTGTGTCTGTGTTTGTCCCCCTAGCATTGCTTGACGACCGATGATGCTGGTGTGTTTATGTCCCTGTCACTTAGCGGTTCGGCAAAAAGAGACCGATAGAATAAGTTTGGGCTTACAAAGAATAAGTCCCGGGGTCGATCTGCTCGACTAAAGGCGGTGCTCCAGCATGGCCGCAGTCAAATGACTGAAACAAGTAAAAAAAAAAATTTTTTTAAATGGAATAAAAAATAAACAATAATGGAACAAGTTTGATAGACTATTCTTGTCCTCTTTTGTGCAATGTTTGCTCCATAGTTGCATTTACACTAAAAATGATGACATTTAATGGCTGCTATATACTTTAAAAACTCTTATTGATGGCACAACACAAGCTTTCCAAATATAAGATTTCAGTATTGTCTTTTAAGGCAGTTATCATTATGTGTGTTTTACATATAGTCATAAAGTTTATAAATGCTTTTGTGAATGGTGTTAATGACGTTTATGTACAACCATGATTTTGAATTCTTAATCAGGAAATATATATATGTAGGTAATGAGTTGTGTCATAACAGTAAGTACTTAAGATAATTTGTTATAGTCTGTAATTTACTCGTAATATCAACAAATGATGATGCAATTTTCCTCCATTTTCCAAACTAACTTTATATTATACCTAATTATCTGTAAATAATAAAACAAAGTTTTAAATATTTTAACTTCAAATTTATTGTAGAATTTAAATACTTATGAATTTTGACTAATTTATGAGTTTAAGATTTCTTTTTAACATTCTTTTCAAATTATTAGATAGATTTTTTTAATATGTAGAATTAAACGTATCTCCCATGGATAAATGGTTAAATTTGTCAAAGAACACAGCAATACCACAAATCAAAAAGTGTGTGAGACTAGAAGCTGGTCCTGGACAAAAATGAGAAATATGGATTGACTTCAATTTAAGGCAGGAAGAACACTGTCCTGTTTCCTTTATTAAAAGCTGCACTCCATGCATACTTTTAAACTGGCTCCTGTTTGTTCCATAGTTGCATTTACACTAAAAATGATGACATCTAATGGTTGCTATGTACTTTAAAAACTCTTATTGATGGTACCATCAATAAGAGTTTTATTACTCTAAAGAGAGTAATAAAAATAAAGCATTTATTAGTACCTTATCAGTATGGTATTACTTTAAAATCAGTTTAAATGAAAAACTTTAAGCTCATAAATTTTTGGTGTTCTTTTAACATTTGAATTTTCAACTGTTACCATATAACAAATCTTCATTCAAACCTGATTCCAATGCTGAATGTTCAAGAATTAAATGAAAGGCAGATTTTCAATCCTCAGATCATTCTGATACCATAATGGTATGATATGTCTATGTAGACTGAGATAGAGGGTTTCTGGACAGACAGACAGAATATCATGTTTATTATCATAGATAGATGAATATTAACAACTGGAAGTATGAAGCCTGCTAAATTAAAAAAGGTGTTCTGGTACTTAATACTTGCTTCCTACACAGACAATTTTTTTCCTTTTTTTTTTTTTTTTTTTTTTGAAACCTCATTCACCAGTTTGGTTCAACAAAAGCATTTAAGACCATCATAGAAAACCTCATGCTTAATTACAAAAGGGAAGAAACCATATGTGATTGTTGATGAACTTGCATTGCTAATGGCATGAGGAATCATAAAAATTATTCAGAGGAAGACTTAATGAAGCATGAAAAGTTCCATTGTCAAATGATACAGTATGTAAAAGAATTGCAGAAATTAACAATGACCAATTTGTGCTACTTATTGAAAGATTTAAAGGAAATGCTAAATTTGTAATTCATTTGACTAAACTGACATCACAAATGTAGCTCATCTGTTGATATTTGTCAGATATTTGTATGAAAACAGTGTGCACAAGAGCTTAATGTTTTGTCAGGAAAACATACAAGTGAAAATGTTTTCCTCAAAGTGGGCTAAATTTTTTAAGGAAATTTATCTGAAACAGAATAACTGTGATGGTGTATGTATATACTGGTGACACTGAAGTGAGAGGTGGCGAGAGAATATAGAATTTCAAGCTAATGTGATATCTGCAGACAGTGCACTGACTGCATTTATTCAATAATTCATGGAGAGGCATTAGTGAGGGGGGGGGCACTTTCTAGGAAAAAGCTAAGTGTTGTAATATAAGATGTAGTTAAAATTATCAATTTCATTAGCAGTCATACATTAATAGCTGTTTGTAAACCTATACCAGGATGAATTCTGAGTTCACACAAACTTTTACTACAGACACAAGTGTAAGTGTAATGGTTGTTGAAGGGACAAGCGATGAGAGAATTAAGTAAACTTTAGTATTAAAAGAAAAAAAAAAGAAAGAAAGAAGTTATGCTCTTTATCAATAAAGCATTACTTTTGTGCAGAATTTTTTCACTGTGTGAATTTGATTTTGTAAATAGTTATTTTTCAGGCATATTTAAGAAACTTAACAAACTTAATATGTCTCTGCAAGACAATAAATATTTTCCCTTTGAAAAGGCAAGTTTGAAATAAATCTTTAGAAATATGCAGTGCAAAGTATTAGAATTGAGATGTTTTCATGTACTGATGTTTTCTCAGTAAATAATTTGACTTTTAACTCAGAGATAGAAAATAAGAAAACATTTTTGCACGTATGAATAAAAGGTTCCATAAATATATTTTACTAGACACAAGACAGTTGTAAATCAGATGGGAACAGGAGGCGTCCAGTTGCATTCATTCTAGCAGTGGAACAGGTGAAGCCCCCCCCCCCTTTTTTTTTTTAAGGTACAAGAATTTGCAGAATTGTCATGCAATCCAGTCTTCAAACTTGAATTTTAAAAGATAAGCAAGTATTTTTGAAGCTGAATGTGATATCAAGATTTCCAATGCCATTTGAATTAGCAACGGCAGCTTTTCTACCATTTCCTTCTACATGTGTATATGAATCTGCAATTTCAGCTTAAACAGTAATTAAGACAAAATACCACTCAACTATTAAGAATGTAAAAAAAAAAAATTCCCTTCAGAACATCACTGACAAACATCAAGCTACAGTTTGATGTATTTTGCCAAAATAAACAAGCACACCCCTCCCACTAAAAATAGTCATATATTTTTGCTGTTTGTAAAGTTGTGTGGTCTTGTAGCTATTTTTTTAATATAAGTTTTAGTTTGTAATTAATAATTTTTTATTTAATATACTTGCATTTCTTTTTTGTCTACTTAATTTTATAACAGTGAAGGTCGTGAGAAATTCTGTCTGATAAAAAGGGATTCATAAGGGAAGAAACTTTAAAAAAAACAATGTTCTATGTGTGTGTATTTCTTTCTTTTCCTCATTTAACACACTTTGCTATATTGGCATGGGTCAGATGAAATTTGTTGAGGCAATTTCTATGGCTAGATGGCTTCACGTTTTTTTGTTTTTTTTTTTTACAGAAGATTGCAAATAAACATCACTGTGTGTATGTGAAAATTATATTGATAAGCAACACACTATGCAGGAATTACCTTAAAGAGAGATAGAAAATAAAGAGTTGTTGCATAGATCAGTGGTTCTCAACATTGAGCTTGAGGCCCACTAGTGGGCCTGGGAAAATTTCGAGGGTGCCTGAGGAAATTTTGAAAATTGCGAAAAGAGATTTTTGCATTTCAAGTTGAACCAATCCTTTGAAGTTCAAATTGATAACCTAATTGAAAACACCAACTGCAATGTAGCCATTAAATTGCTTCTTCATTTCTTGTAAATAAAAATGTAAATATACTTTTCTTCCATTTTTGATGGTTTTTTTTTTAATGCTTGCAGGTTCCATAAACAAGAAGATATAACACTAGTGTAGTATTTATTTAACGATTGTCATTGTACTTATACATGAAGCTGGCATGTGGAAACAATTACTACTTTATGGGGTTTATATTCTGGAAGAGGGTCAGATAACTGGTTTAGAGGTCAGTGGGCCTGGGATTTTTTGATCATAAAAACATGGGCCCAAAGGTGAAAAAGGTTGAGAACCACTGGCTTAGATGGTACCAAGTTGACTTTGATTGAGCAGCCCTTTGTTCAAAAGTGTTCCACTATGACCATCATCCCTTTTTTTTTTTTTTTTTTTTTTGTATTTCTGAGATATTTGTTCTCTCTCCTTTTTTAATTATTTTAAACTGGTACAATGTGACTTAACCCTTTCGTTACTGTATTTATTTTGAGATGCTCTGTGTTTCTTTCAATTACTTTAAATATAGCAAAGAATTTAGTAAAATAACTTAGTTACCATTCAGCTAGTGTTAGGGACATAAATTGCGACTAAGGTTTGGTGGAAGATTTTAATTCAAAACTTATGAAAACAAGACATTTGTACTCAGAGCCGGTTTCAGCCGGGTTGGTAACGAAAGGGTTAAGGGAGATTTGGTTGCTTTACTTAGCCAGTTAAGTGATTGCATAGAGTCTCCTTCATTGCCTTGTTCCTCCTATATTTATATTCAATAGACTCCTATAATAATCTTGATAATTTAAATTTTTTGCAGTCATCTAGTTCAATAAGAAATTACTATTTAAAATATTTTTTAAGTGATTCCATTTAAATACACTTACCAAGTGATAATTGTTAACAACATGTCTCTTTACCACCAATGCAATGTTGGAAAACTGTTTTATTTACTTTGAAGTAGTCTCTTCTTCTGTGTGTACTAATTTTGGATAATGCTTCTTGCCTGTTGCTGTAGAGAAAATACAATGCTTTAAATTATTTTTATGTTCATGTACTTAATGTGAATTTTGTGTGTGTGTGGGGGGGGGGGCATGCACATGCATTTATTATTATTATTATTAGTAGTAGTAGTAGTATTCAAAGCTGAGTCACAATTCAGAGTTTCTTGTTCTTGGTCCTCAGATCACTAGTGTTGTTATTTTTTAAACTTGCTTATGCATAAAACGATCAATTGATTCCCTCAAAACAAATTTGATAGGGATTATTGATTACATAGACAAGTAACAAACTGTATAGAAAAGGAGACAAAAAAAGGAAGGAGAAGGGAGAAAAGCCATAGAGAAGAACTGGTGGGTGACGGAAAAGAAGGAAAATAATAGATGAGAAAAAAAGAAAAAAATGGTGTCAGTGTTCTCCCAGAATTTCAGCAGCTTTCAGTTAAGTAGTGTTTTATGGATGTCACAAGTGTGTGTGCGCGCGCACGCACGCCTTTGCATGCAAGTACACATATGTATTCATGCGGATGGATGCTTTTGACCTGTGGTAAGAGGGGGGGAAATATCATTTAATGTGTTTTATTCATTCTGATAGGGGCAAAGATAGCATATATAGTAAGCTCCCTTTTGTTGCGATTAGTTAGGTATAATAGATTTATACATATAAAAAAAAAAGCAGGAAAAGAGTAAAAAGGTATGTATGTGGAGATGGTGTAACAATTGCCCCTGCCAAAGTTGTTTTTCAGGATCACCTGATTAAAGTTAGTCAGTGGATTATGTTTATAAGCAAGCTTTGAAAGCTACAGTGCCGCTTGTCTGAGAACCAGCAGTGTAAGCTACTCATACAAACCCAGTTTGAAAGATGTCTCATTTATTTCATTCTGCCTTAGAGTATTGAGTACATTTTATGCTTAACTGTAACTTACACATGTATGAAACCACCATCTGCTACACACACATACACACATCCAGTCAGTTAATCAATCAATCAAAAATCAACCGTCTACTCTGAGTTTCACTCATGGCTGGATTGTTCAAGACCTGAACAGCTTGACCAAGGACAAATCTCTGAGTTGACTACCAATTTTTATTATAATTACATCTATCTGTTCTACTCAGTGTACTGAATTCTATGTCACTAAATAAATTACATCACTTTACAATTTTTACATTGATTGAGATAGATATATATATATATATATATCACCGTGACTGACCAGGCTATCAGATGTTGCTACACATCGCTGGTCATGAGGCGCTTCACATTGTTTTAGCCTTCAAATGACGCCACCCCGCTGGCTAAACGAGCAGGCCAACAGAAGAAAGAGTGAGAGAAAGTTGCAGTGAAAGAGTACAGCAGGGGTTGCCACCACCCCCTGCCGGAGCCTCGTGGAGCTTTAGGTGTTTTTGCTCAATAAACACACATACAACACCTGGTCTGGGAATCGAAATCGCGATCCTCCGACCGTGAGTCCGCTGCCCTAACCACTGGGCCATTGTGCTTCTATATATATATACATATCACTCACACCACACACCATTATTCACATACCCACACAAAATCTTCAATAGCGTCACCATACATACCACTATACAAGCTGCCACACATACTGTTTAACTCAGTACACATACTATATACCATCATGCACACTCACACATACAATCACATGATACCTGAACACAGACAATATATGCATGCAACTCGCATAAACACAAGCAACATAATAGACAGATAACTTTCGCCCACAAATGTACACTATACACATGCACACTATTTGATCACCCTTGTGCACACAACTGCTATACACACAACACGTTACATTCACTGACCCCCTTTCACACATGCACACTCACACACATGCTTATGCACCTTAGTTCGTTGGGATCATCATTACTATTATTATTATTATTATTATCTCCCTTTCATTCCACCTCTTTTTTCTGGTCATCTCGCCATGTTGGGCTGTTGACCTCTGCATAATTTTTCTCCCTCCATTTTTTCCCGCTTAATCCTTTCTGTTGAAGAGCATAGGCTCAAAACATAAAAGACTTTTCGATTTTTTTCCCAAGTGTTAAACTAATACACCTGTTTGTTGTTCCTACAACTGTCTGTCTTTTGTTTTCTGTAAATTTGAATTATATATATATATATATATATATATATAATAATAAATATTAGGGAATAAATCCAAATTTACAGGGAAAAAATCAGATTTAGGATTAAATCGATTTTATAGTAAAATATTATAAAATATTATTCGAGACAAAACCACTATTTTGCAAAACAAACAAGGAAAGACTTAATTAATACATTAAAATTTTATGTATTAATTAAGTCTTTCCTTGTTTGTTTTGCAAAATAGTGGTTTTGTCTCGAATAATATTTTATGTATATATATATATATATATATATATATATATATATATATATAAATATATAGATATATAGATATGCATACTCAGCACAAGAATTTGACCAATCAATTTAATAATATAGCTATATTTCAGATTAATAAGACGAAATAGTTCACAAATATCTTTTTTAAAAAATGACTGTGAGAAAAGAACAAGTAAATATAGAACTTACATTGTTGTAATTTTCCATATAAAGGTTTTTCTTTTTTCGTTTGGTACAAATCAATTTTTAGCTTTTGTATGGGTTAAAAATGCTTTTGTTATTTTTTAAAAATTTCTGAAAGTAATTGATAAATTATATGGAAATTTTTACAAGAACCTAAAGTCGTACCCCCATCCCACCACCTTTATTTAGAAGTGTATTTTTTAAAGTGACTTTTATGGCATATGTATGTATTCACATTTGCTTATAAGTTGGTGAACTGCCTGCCATAATTTATTTTCAAAATAAAATGTGACAGTATTGAAATAACTTACACCCCTCAGAAGTGATACTTGTTTTTATTTATATAACTATATATCTCTCTCTCTCTCTCTATATATATATATATATATATATTATATATATATATATATATCATCATCATCATCATCGTTTAACGTCCGGTTTCCATGCTAGCATGGGTTGGACGATTTGATTGAGGTCTGGCGAACCAGATGGCTGCACCAGACTCCAATCTGATCTGGCAGAGTTTCTACAGCTGGATGCCCTTCCTAACGCCAACCACTCCAAGAGTGTAGTGAGTGCTTTTACGTGCCACCAGCACGAGGGCCAGTCAGGCGGTACTGGCAACGGCCACACTCAAATGGTGCTTTTTATGTGCCACCTGCACATATATGTGTGTGTGTGTGTGTGTATATATATTTGTTTTTAATATGATAAAATTGCACAAAAATAAGGTTTGTAAAATTATCCAAATCAACCTTTCATTATTCTTCATAGTCATGGTAAAACAAAACTGGAAATTGTGGTGATAACACTTATTTCCTTCCCCTCTCTCTTTCTTTGTCAAATTTAAAATATGTGAAAAGGGAATTTCTCCTGAAATTAAGATTGAATTTGGTCTTTTTATGCAGCAGCAATTAGGAATATTCTAAAGTTCCTTTAGATCAGTGGTTTTCAGTCAGTGTCCATATGGCCTTTGGGGGTCCAAATAAGTTTTTGTTAAAATTTGTCTCCAATAAATCGATGATACTTCTACAATACACAAAATATTTCACTCTTTTACTTGTTTCAGTCATTTGACTGGCCATGCTGGAGCACCGCCTTTAGTCGACCAAATCGACCCCAGGACTTATTATTTTTAAGCCTTGTACTTATTCTATCGGTCTCTTTTGCTGAATCACTAAGTTACGGGGACGTAAACACACCACCATCGGTTGTCAAGTGACGTTGGGGGGGACAAACACACACATACAAACATATCATCATCATCATCATCATCATCGTTTAGCGTCCGTTTTCCATGCTAGCATGGGTTGGACGGTTCTACTGGGGTCTGTGAAGCCAGAAGGCTTCATCAGGCCCAGTCAAATCTGGCAGTGTTTCTACGGCTGGATGCCCTTCCTAACGCCAACCACTCCGAGAGTGTAGTGGGTATATATATATATATATATATACACACACACACACACATATATACGACGGGCTTCTTTCAGTTTCTGTCTACCAAATCCACTCACAAGGCTTTGGTCGGCCCGAGGCTATAGCAGAAGACACTTGCCCAAGATGCCCCGCAGTGGGGCTGAACCCGGAACCATGTGGTTCGTAAGCAAGCTACTTATCACACAGCCACTCCTATGCCTATTTTGATAATTTTTTTTAAAATACAATTTTTAATAATATTTAATTATAAAGATGTAATAGAATTTTTTAAACATTGAATGACTGGAAGGATCCATCCAGGTAAAATAGAAGTCAAAGGGGCCATGGGTAAAAAATGATTGAGAAACACTGCTGTAGATAATGAGGATTGAATAAACTAAGGCATTTAAGTGTTGGTGTTTGGAGAAAGAGATATAATTCTGAAAGGTTTTACCTTTCTTCATATTAGGCCAAGTTCCAGTACAAATTTACTGACCACATAATCTTGAGCTCACACCTTTAGTTGTGACCTACGTTCAGTGTATAACTTTGCTTACTTCATCCTGCTTAACAACAGGAACCACTCATATTACATAGACAGTGGTAAGCTACAGCATCCAGCTGTAATAACAGTTGCTGCAACAATATGCAAGTGTTCTAATTTGTGCTAAACTATTCCATTAATGCTAACACTTCATGTTTTTACTAATGCTAGTTTAAACATTTACAGTTTTGATACAAGCACAGTCATGCAGTTAGAAAGTTTGCTTTCCAACCACAAGGTTTTTGGGTTTAGCCTACTGCATGGTACTTTGGGCATGTCTCCTATATCCCTGGGCTGACCAAAGCTTTATGAGTGTATTTGAATTATGAAAACTGAAAAAAACCCATCGTGTGTGTGTATGAATTAGAGGGTGTAAATAGGAATGTGTGTGATTGTTGTAAATGAGCATTGTTCTAATATCTTGCAAAATCATGCCTGGCCATGGGGAAATATTACCTTGCTGGGAAATGGGTAAAGGTTGGTGACTGGAAAGGCATCCAACCATAGAAAACCTGCTTCAGTAAGCTTCATTTGACCCATGCAAACATGGAAAAGTAGGGGTTAAAACGATGATGACGATACTAAGTTATATTGAAAATTATTAAACTGAAACATTTTTCTGTATCTCTGCTCACCAACGAAGTTGCTCACAAGGCTAGCAACAAAAGTGATGTTCTTGAGAATGGTATGTAGATCTTAAATACATCAAAATGTTTATGGCTGATAGCCACTAATCATGAATTTTTTCAGAATAGCTAATTACATATTCTATCCATACCTATAATCACTTGAGCATATGTGACCAATTATATATAGTTATACCCGGCAGAAATATTCTTTAATAAGAACTAGAAAAAGATTTAAAAAAAAAAAAAGAAATTCGCATTACTTGTCTGTAAGTGCTGAGATTTGCAATAAAATCAAAGAAAAGTTATTGCCGTGCAATTGTAGAAATTCTGCTGCAGATAGGAGGTGGGATAATATTTTAAGTTCTCTAAGCAAATGTCAAAAGGAAAAAAATACTTTCCCATTTTTTTGATAATGCATTTATCTTGGCTAACAAATCTAACAATTTATCATTGATAATATTAGCTTCCATAAGAAAAAAACCCTGAAGAATGAGATGAGATTCTGGCTTGTATACTGGTAATAGTTTTCTTCCCCCTATTCCCAGAAATTATAGCATTCTTGATTTTAAAAAAAAATTCCTAATATGTTTAATGGAAAATTTAGATATTATCATACCTTGTAGAACATTGAAATTTAAACTAGTTTTCAATTTACTTATATGTTGTATATAATCAGATGGTTTGAGTAAAATATTTTTACTAAGAACTATGAACTCAAGTATAAAAGATGCTTTAGTTGTGCACTCAGTTACACTGTATAACAATGTCAGAATTTTTATAGTGATATCTGCTTGAATCTCTTTGCTGTAATTAATAGAATCACAAATTGCATCTTACAAAAATTTGGATAAAAATACGCTAATTAAATTAAACTACTGAATTTTTTTTTCCATATAATTGTGTTGTTTAATTTCTCTACAGTGTCGTATTTACAAAATTTTGAAATATTTAAAATGCCTGAGATGAGTTAAGATTTTTTTTTAAAGGGCTAAATATTTTATTCAGTTGGTTCAGTTGTGAATTATCAGGTGTCTTGTTCATTGGTTTAAACATAGTACCAAATTCTACTTACTATGGTCATTGTTACCTGCATTGATAGCCTTTGTGGATCATCATTATCATTTAATATGTTTTCCAAGCTGGTTTCTATGGCTGGATGCCCTTCCTAATGCCAATCATTTTACAGTGTCTACTGGGTGTTTTATATGTGGTACCAGCATGTGTGTTTTATACATGGCACTGGCATGGGTACCCTTATGTGGCACCAGCATAAGGACAAATATGAATTAAATTAGAAATAAATATTTGTAATTCAAGTGTGGTGCTGTGAATACATTCAGAAGTAAAGCACTTAATGCCAGAGATGAAACCAATTGCAAAGTAGTGATATAAAGATTGAAACCATTCATCTCTAAAGATAAGGTTAATAATTCAAAATGAATCCATTTAAATAGTTAGTCAGCTAATTACGACTAAATTGTAACTCAGAATGCATGCGTTAAAAATTCTTCTCTGAATTTATGAACCTCCATACATTATTGGCTTATCTGTCTGTATTTTTATTTATGATTAAAAAGATATCAGCAAAAGTACACTTCTGAATGCATAATTAACCCTTCTACAGTTTCTGAGCTGGTAGAATTGTCAGCACCCTGGGCAAAATGCTTAGTGGACATTTTGTCCATCTTTACATTCTGAGTTCAAATTCTGACTTTGCTTTTCATTCTTTTGGGGTTGATGTAATGATGTAATTGACTTACTGCCTCTCCCGAATTTGCTGACTTTTGACCAAAGTTTGAAACCAATTTTTAGAAATTCAGAAATATCCTGTTTTATTTACTTGTAAATGTTCCTGACACAAAATATGCAACCAAATAAAACAATGCTGCAAAGAATGACACATTCTTAATGTAAATGTTACTAATTCAAAAGAAAAGGTCATACATGTGTGTGCACGCGCATGCGTGTTCACAGCAGCTTAATCAAAAAAAATGTTCAATAAGCTATAAGTGGTGATGGATAACCCATTGAACAGGCAAGATACTGTTTCATGTAACAAAAAAAAAATATACATTACAGATGTGATCAACAGATGGCTGAACTATTGAGAAAGGCAGATAACTGCTCTAATTGGTTGATACCATTATTCTTCAGTGATAGCACTTGATCAAGAAAATTTCAGTGAATTACATCCATTATTGACTACTGTGGAATCATCATCCCCTCTCTAATCATGTTTTTAAAGAGTTTAATCTATTAGAAATTGCTTTTATAATTAAGATGTTTCATCTAATTTTATCAGCATTATCTTGCAGAAGGCAGGATAATCTGCCCTATTGACATGTTATCACCAACAGCTTATATACATCAACTCATTATCATACTCTGTTGCCAATACTCTCTTTGGAATTGCTGCAATTTACTCTGTCTCTTTAAGACTCCAGACCAGTACAATATTCAGCTCTTCATTTGGCCTTTTCTAGTCAAATTTCAATATATGTATTGCGTTGCTGCAAATGATGTAAGAAATTATAATTACATCAAGCTCTGAAATTTCAGCATTTCTAATCATTTATAAAACCTAACTTAATATGAATATATCTCTTTGTTGGACACACTCGCACACACCATATGTCACACTATATATATTCATATGTGCAAGTGTGTGCAATATATCTTGCTATGATATAACTAAGTATTGGTTTTTGGTATATTTGTGGAAATTGTTTTGTTTTTGGTTTCAACAAGCCTTATCATAAAATGTCCCATTGTTTCCTATTGTGAAAGATTATGGTTATCTATATTGTTCTATCACAAAAATTTATTGAATTAATATTTTAAAAACAAAATAGCCATTTATGCGTTGGTATTGTTTTAAGCTTAACTGTTCTTATCTTCAGAATGGCTTATTTGTAAATAGATGCTGCTACTTAATTATCTCCATCATAAGGAATATAATGGAATTTAAGTATAGTTGTACTTGAAATTGTTTTGATCATTAATATTAACTAACACTGCGGCCATCCGAGAAAAAGAGAGGAGATTATTTAATTCTTTTATTACCAACTTAGTAAATTAGGGTCATATTTAAAATAAAACTTCTAATAACATATATGTAATATATCAGCTTGTCAACACCAACATAATATAAAGTTACTTAATACTACTCACCAACTCCAAAATCTTGATTATATTTAAAATTAATCGAAACACACAGTCTGTTCATTAGAAATTGTCACAAAAGTGCAAAGAGAATTTTTTGTAGAATAATTTTCAAATATTATGTTGATATATTATCTAAATTCTGTACATTTTGGCTTTTATTTAATACAAGAAATGAGATAATCCAGTAGTTTGTGAAGTTTAATAAAGTGATACAGAATGGGTATTGACCGAAATGGTGGTGTAATGTGCATTTCTAAGTGGAACTGGCTGAAAATTAGGAAGTTAAGGTAGCCAACAAATCAAGAAGTTAGACAGAGAGAGGACATTGCTGAAAAGTAGATATTAGCGTCAGATTAGTATTTCTCAGATGTAATTTAGTGATTTATCGCTGAGATAGTTATACTATTGCCTGATCTAGAGTAGATATTGACCTTGTAAAAGGTCAATAAACTACCTATTGTACTGCACACTTATTGAAAAGACTATTATTCTAGGTGAAATTATAGTCATGTTGAGGATAGAAGCTGTTCAGGAGTGGTAATTAGAAATAGTTGTATGTAATATGTGTGAGGTGTATGAGATTTTTATGTGTAATTCATTGTAAAGGTGGATGTTTTTAGTGTTTGAAGATTATTAATAGCTACTTTGTTGTCAGAATTTGTTGATCTTTGTTGTATGTATAAACTTGTAAACTGCTAAGATTATAAATGGAACATAAAGTGTATTTTGTGTCAAGTCGTTTATTGATGACTAAATTGGCTCTCTCAATTTGCCTGATAGGAGGGTTCCTAAAATGTCCAGCAGGATAAAAACAAGGGATAATGGAGGAACTCAATATAGGGTCAAAAATAATCTGACAATAGCATGGTGACTTAGAAATTCCAGGTTAGTACAAAGAATGATGCTGGAAGACCTCAGGGATTAATCTTACTCTTTAGCTTTTGTTAGAGAGGAGTCAGTGCTGTGGCTACAGCTACACAACTGGGTGAATGATCTGTGTATGATAGCCTTAGAAGGCAACCAGACCAGGAGAAGGACAACTCTGAGCACAAATCCTCAGTACTTGTGAGTATCTACAAAGAGGCAAAGGCTAAGCAAGTCAACCCCGACAGTAAATTAGGTCAGAAGACCAATGACACATTCATTGAATCTTCAGGACCCTGGTCCTAAGCCACGACCATAGGAATATTCATATATTCAAAGAGTATAATGCCTGTATCTCACTCAATTTCAAAAGCTGAACCAGCTTAGACAGTGGTTCTTAAATTTTTTGACTTGGTAATAATTTGAAGTCAAATAATAATAAAAAAAAAATTTACTGCTGCACTTTCCATGGAAAGTTTAAAAATACTGTTTTAAAGTTCATTAAAAAAAATATATAGGTAATCATACTTGTATAAAACAAAATTATGAATTATACAGTTTTAAAGATAATCATTAATGTCAGTATCCTTAAGTCTTAAATTACATTTTTGATAATTCATGACACACTATTTGAGAACCATTGGCTAAGACCTACTTAGAATTTCCTTCCAGCTAATTAATCTTCCTAGTGAGATAGTGGCAGGAAAAGTACTTGACCAAAAGTAAGCCATTGTACTTAGCCTTCGTCAACCTGGAGAACGTTTTTGACTGTTCCCTGCTCTGTTATATAGTGGTCTCTAAGGAAGGTAGGAATAAAGGAGTGGCTTGTTAGAGCTGTATGAGCCATGTACAGTGGTGCTGTTAGCCATGAATACAGTGATGAATTTAGCATACAGGTAGGGGTTCACCAGCGCTAGCCCACTCTTATTCATTGTAGTCCTCCAGGCCATAACAGAGGAATTGCAATATGCTGATGACCTTGCTCTTATTGTAGAATTTTTAGCAGAACTGGAGAAGAAATTTCAGGTATAGAACCAAATCCGGAAATCAAAGGGCCTAGCAAAGACTAAAGTTGTTGTTAGTAAGAAAGAAGATAAAACTCTTTCTGTCAGGTAAATGGGCTTACTCTATATGTAAGAAAAGAGTTGGAAGAAATTCCATTTGCTGCACCCTGTGTACACATAAAAGGTGCAGTGGAATCACAGGTAGATTAACAGATAAAGTTGTCTTTATATGTGACAGATGTGCAGAAACAATAAGCACTAAGATTACACGAGATTTAAATTCTCTCAAATGCCCAGTAGCTTCATATGTCTCAAGCATTGTGCTAGGGAGCACATCACCAACAGAAGTGAGCATAACAGCAACTGTTGCACCCTTAACAAGTCCACCTCAGCTGTTACTACCCAAGTCAGTGGGTATACAGATACAGACTGGATGGGCAGCAAGGAAGTCAAATCTATACATTGCATCTCACCAATGACTTGCATGTCAAAAAGACTTCTATTAAGGCTGACCTGGGGCTACACAACAACATTAAAAGCATATCAAGAATTCAAGAATATTGTGAAACAATTTTGGCTTAAGCAGTAGTGAAGGCACCCACCCTCAATAGCACTCATGAAAATCTTGTGTTAACATGGAGTTCCAGAGAACAAAATGTATTTTCTCTTTGACTTTCATGTAATATGGGATCACTGAAGCTTGAGAGGGATACATCACTATCATCATTTAATGTCTGCCTTCCATGCTGGCATGGTTTGACAAGAGCCGGCCAGATAGAAGCCTGCACCAGACTTCTGTAACTGCTTTAGCAGGATCTGGACAGCTTGATACCCTTCCTAACACCAACCACTCTGCAGAGTGGGCTTAGTGCTTGTTGCATGGCACAAGCACAGACAAGGTCAGTTTGAGCAAGGTTTTTACAGCTTTCATTACATATTTTCATTAAATTTCTTTAAAATATTTCTAAATAAAAGGCAGTAATGAGACAAGGATTTCTTGCTTTTGAATCAAGAATTTTTTATTATTATAATTTTTAATTTTATTTGAGACATTTGCATGATGGGGATCAATAAATTATCAATGATTCCGTAAAGGAGTTAAATGATATAAGACCTCTGTTGTTGAGGGTTAGTAGATGTTTGAAACCGCCAGTATTTTCTGGTTCCAGATATGAATACCAGTCTTTGAGATACTATCTTTGCTATATCGAGGATATATGTTTACCATGAGAGATTTTCAGCAGAGGTGTAGTAATTGTGGGGGTTCTAGTTGTTCATGCTAGGAGAGGTGAAGTATAATAATGTTTTCTTAATATGTGCAGTGAGCGTTTTTGTTTGCTGTTGAGGTGCCAGAATTAGTATGACTCCCACCATTGGAGGATATTTTTGAGGTCTCTGTTCATAGACACTGCAGATTTGGTGTTGGGTGTCTAGATTGCATGTGAATAATACTTGGTTGCTAATTACTCTTATATAGTGTTTTACTGTTTGTTTTATATTTGGTTTGATATGTGTTATCTATCTGCTTTTGTATGTTTTATTTTTATTTCCTTGTTTAGCTGTTTGGTGCCTTGTTTTTATCTCACTGGTGCGTACTGTTTGACATGAGGTATTTTTGATATGTAACGGAGGGTATATTTGCTTATGTTGCCTTATTTATTTATTTTCCATACATCTTTAATTATCTTGAATATGTACAGTAGTGGTGGTTATGGTGTTATTAGATTCTGAACTCAGTATTACTGTTTCTTGGCCAAACTTGCTTCATTATGAGGTGTTTCTTTTTTTTTTTTTTTTTTTGATGTTTGTGAAAGTGTTTTGTTTTCCTTTCTTTCTTCACTGACATAAGTGTATTCCATTGATAATTGATGAATGGTCCGAAGAGAGTTGGGAGATTGTTTGCCAACTGTTTGTGGAGCAGAAGGTGATCACCAAAGAAGACTTATTGTAGTTGATTTGGTGAGTGTGCGTGTGTGTGAGAGCCTGGGTTAATTTGATGTAAAAGGAGTTCAGCTGTGATGCTTTTACGTTACCTCTTGTCGTAAGTAGTGCACTTCTTGAAAGTAGTACATGTTGCAGTACATTGAGGTTTCCCCCATTTATTGTGTTTGTGAAAGTGTTGTAGTTGGAGGAGTGAGTAACCTGGGGGGACCAATGGGTGTGATTGGTGATGTGATATGTTTAATTATTATATTAAAGTGCTTCATGTTGCTAATTTCTATATTGAAAGCTAGCATTTCTTGTACAGTGTCATCTCTCATTAGTTTATGAAATGTCATTTGTGATATCTATATCCTGAATGCACGATATTATACATGTTATAAGGCTTCCGTCGTGATAGGGTCTGTCAAATCTGGAGTGTAATTAAGAATGTGTGATATTCTGTGTTGAGTTAATATTGTTTCCTGAATTATTACTACGTGGAATGTCGTGTACAATGATAAAATCTTACTTTCATGTATTTTGATGCCATTAATGTTATTATTAAAAAAATTTTTTTTGTCAGTTTCACAAATATTTTTTTTATGTGGTGTGAAGTCTTGTTAGTTTTTTTTTTTTTCTCTTTTTAATATAATCTGTACAGACTTGTGATGTTGTGAAGTTAGATAATAATGGTATTTTCTGTTTTTACTGTTGCTGTTGTTATTGTTTCTATAATTTTGTGCATATTTTGTTGAGATTTTGTAAATAGTGTTATTTGATTCTTCCTTTGAGTATTTTAGAAAAAAAAAATTTTTTTTTATTTATGAATTTTAGCTTTTCATGTAGATATTGCATCTGTTGAATTCTGATAGTGTCCACATATGGAAAAGATACAAATTGACATTATTCAGAGTATTATTTAATGATTCGGTTGCCTGCTGTTACAGTTTAAGTAACTCCATAGAGGCTTCTTCATTGGTTTGTCAATTCCTGATGTTTTTACCCCCCCCCCAGGCTAAGCCTAATAGGGTAAATTTATAATCAGACATTCCAGCTATGACTATCCCACCTTTTTAGGCATATATGGGACAACATTATCCAATGTGTGTTCTTACATATGACAGTAAGATGTAAATTGAGGAAAATTGGCTGCTATTTCTAGCAGAGTTAGTATTGAGGCTCCCTTACTGGTCCTGATGTTTTAACATTTGATATTCCCACCCACCATTTGTCTTAATATATGAAATCTAAAATTGTTATTTAATGTCCATTTTTCCGTGCTTGCATGGATCAGATGGTATCTTTTGAGGTAGATTTTCTACTACCAGATGCCCTTCCTGTCACCAACCCTTACCTGTCCCTAGCAAGGTAATATTTACCCTGTGACCAGGCATGTTTTTCACAGAAGACTGGAAACAAACAAACCACACTTGTATGTCATTGATGCTCATTTACAAACATCATATGATATCAAGACAAGACAAAGGCGCACACACACACGACATGCTACTTTAAGTTTCCACCTCCCAAATCCACTTACAAGGCATTTTTCAGCCCTGGTTATAGTAGAAAACATTTACCCAAGACCTCATGGTTGGGAAGCAAGCTTTTTAACCATACAGACACAGCTCTGACAATAGCCATAGCTATACTTATATAAATTGTAAGTTAAACTATTCCTTTGTTTTCATTTTAATACATGAGGCAAGAATCATATTTATAATCTATCTGGTTCCAAATTTTGCACTCAATTGTTGGCTCTGGCAAGTTTTGTAATAAATGTTTCTTCAAGATTTTCACTTATCAAAATAGAGGGGAAATTGTTCTGTTTTGTAATTAAAAGGAAATGAAAAGCAACTCTAGATGAGAAAATATAACACCAAGTGTATTACTTTCTCAAAATCTTCTGTTAACTTTATGATAATTAGTTGTAACATGTAGAAGGTTGAATTTTATATCAATTGTAATCTAAAAATATACCAGAGTAATCTGAAAAGTCCATCTCATTAATTCCAGTTTAATTTATAAATTACTCATTAATGACTTTTTACATAGTCCCTTTTTAATAACTGCAGTGAAATAAGAGTCTCTTTTCTTCATACTGAAAGCTTCATTCTAAGTAAAAGGAATGTGACGCATGAAGTAGCTTCAGCTGAAATCTTTTATATTTTGTTGCCTACATAATTGTTGCAGGCTAAATTTATATCACACCCTATACATACCTAATGTTTGTGGCAGTCTAAATTTATCTGTATTCATTTAAAAATATTCATCTGCCTTAATATTCAGCTATTTATCACCTGATTTTAGTTGGAATGTTATAATAAATACATAGTAAATATTATATAATAAAAATATATCTTGTTTATATATTTCTTCATTACTGCTGAATTTTTTTAGACACTTCTACTTTTTTTTTTACATATCACGCATAAAGGCATGCATATACTTTGTTAAATGCCTCTGTGAAATGCCATTGAAATGAAACTTCACCTTAGTTGAATGTAGATAGCTAAGAGCTAATTAGTGGAGGTGGTTACTATATGAAAGTGAGGGAGTTTTTTTTTGGGGGGGGGGTTCTCTTCTTCCTTAATCTTTAATGCTATAAAAAAAAAAATGTTTGGTGGTGGAACAGAAAGTCAGATTTTTAAAATATTTCTAAGCCTGTGTTATAAATCACAGGAATACAGGATGTAATGTATGCGTGAACAAAAAAGTACTTTGTCACATACTACTCAGGTACCGTCACTTAAACAGTTGTCTTCTACTATTGAATTATTATTGTTAGATTATTCTTCACTTTGAACCTCAAATCTCCCCTTCTTGCATTATTGTAAACCATCATCGTCATTTAATGTCTGCTTTCTATGCTGGCATGGGTTGGACGATTTGACTGAGGACTGGCAAGCCTGAAGGCTGCACCAGGCTCCAATCTGATCTGGCAATGTTTCTACAGCTGGATGCCCTTCCTAACACCAACCACTCCAAGAGTGTAGTGGGTGCTTTTACGTGCCACTGGCATGAGGACCAGTCAGACGGTACTGGCAACAACCACGCTCAAAAGGTGTTTCTTTACATGCCACCTGCACAGGAGCCAGTCCAGTGGCACTGGCAACAGCCATGCTTGAATGCTGTTTTTCACGTGCCAACTGCATGGGAGCCAGTAAGGCTACACTGGCAACGATTATGCTCGGATGTTGCTTTTCATATGCCACTGGCATGGGAGCCAGTCAGCGACCCTGGCAATGATCACGCTCAGATGGTGCTTTTAATGTTTCACTGGCGTGAGTGCCAATCAGGCGGTACTCTAATCAGCCACATCAGTGATTTTGATTTCATTTGCTTCAACAAGTCTTCACAAGCAAAGTTTATTGTCCAATGAATGAAGGGTACTCATAAGTGGGCTGGTTATACACCACTGGTATAGGCCACGAGTTATGGTCTCACTTGGCTTGTTGGGTCTTCTCAAGCACAGCATGTCTCCAAAAGTTTCGGTCACTAGTCATTGCCTCAGTGAGGCTCAATGTTCGAAGGTTGTGCTTCACCACCTCATCCCAGGTCTTCCTGGGTCTACCTCTTCCACAGGTTTCCTCAACTGCTAGGGTGTGACACTTTTTCCCACAACTGTCCTCATCCATTCGCAACACATGACCATACCAGTGCAGTCGTCTCTCTTGCCCACCACATCTGATGCTTCTTAAGTCCAACTTTTCTCTCAAGGTACTTACACTCTGTCATGTCTGCATACTGACATTAAACATCCAGCAGAGAATAGTGGCTTTATTCTTTGCAAGCTTATGCATATCCTCAGCAGTCACAGCCCATGTTTCACTGCTGTGTAGCATGGCTGTTCGTACACATGCATCATACAGTCTACCTTTTACTCTGAGCGAGAGACCCTTTGTCACCAGCAGAAGTAGGAACTCTCTGAACTTTGCCCAGGCAATTCTTATTCTAGCAACTACACTTTCAGAGCATCCACCCCAGCTACTGACTTCGTCACCTAGGTAACGGAAGCTATCAACTACTTCTAGTTTTTCTCCCTGGAATGTGACAGAAGTTGTTCTCTGCACATTTTCAGTGTTTATTGCTCCTGAGCATTTGCCACATACAAAAACTATCTTCCCAATTAGCCTTCCTTTGATATTGCTGCATCTCCTATGTGTCCATAGCTTACACTGGGTACAGCTTATGGAGTTTCTCCCTATGCTTTTTCTACAGATCGAGCTAGGCCTGAAGGGATTTGTGGTTTGTCTGCCTTCCTACTTATTAAGACTTTGGTTTTAGCTAGGTTGACCTGAAGGCCCTTTGATTCTAATCCTTACTTCCACACCTGAAACTTTTCCTCTAGTTCTGGTAGTGACTCAGCAACTAGAGCAAGGTCATCAGCATAGAAAAGCTCTCAAGGGCATCCTGTCTTGAATTCCTCTGTTATTGCCTGGAGGACTTATGATGAATAAGAAGGGGTTGAGGACTGATCCTTGGTGGACCCCTACTCCTACTTGGAATTCTTTACTGTACCGACCAACCCTCACCTTACTGACAGCATCCCTGTACGTGGCTTGCATGTACTATAATAATAGATGAAGAAAATGAAATCATTTCAGAAATCTTGGTTGGTATTTGGGATGGACATGTGTAACAGGTGTGTGTTGGCTTAAATTCTTTTCATAAATTACAATTTCAAAAATCTTTGTAAAATTTTGGTCATTATCAAGTGGTTAAGCCATTGGTGCTTACTTGACATACTTCATTGGGTTATCGTTTGAAACAGTTCTAATATCATTATGTAAATAATATCTCAGTATGTTGGTCTATACTGTAGGTCACTCACAGATCAGATTTCTGAAACTAGTCCACTAGCAGAATCCAAAGTGCCAAAGATATTTCCAAAGATGGTATGACTGATGTTATGAGGATCACTTACAAATACTGTTGGATAGTTTCAGTGACCCCTATACATAGCAAGACATCAGGGAGTAGTGTAAATCTAAGTTAGCATTTATGAGTCAATTTTCTTTAGTACAAGATGATAGTCTGTCTAAAGTACTCCCCCCCCAATCTTGTCCGGCAAACAGTAAACACAATTATATTTTAGTTAAATTCAAGACAATAAGTTAATGTGTGTACAGTTTTAAAAAGATGTTTTAGTTGTATTTTCATACTATATCTATCTGCAGTGCAGGTGGCACGTAAAAAGCACCCACTACACTCTCGGAGTGGTTGGCGTTAGGAAGGGCATCCAGCTGTAGAAACATTGCCAGATAAGACCGGAGCCTGGTGCAGCCTTCTGGCTTCCCAGATCCCCGGTCGAACCGTCCAACCCATGCTAGCATGGAGAACGGACGTTAAACGATGATGATGATGATGATGATCTATCTGTAACATTTCCAAGTGTCTACAGCATCAGATATGCATGGTAGTTTTTTTTTGTTTTTCTTTTATGCGAACATGATACAAAACTAGAAAATGCAACTGTATATACCAGATAGCAATTATCAGCTTTTTTTCTTTTTTCATTTTTCTGTTTTTTTTACTCTGTTGGGTGGAAGACAGGATAAATGACATCCAAAACATATCCATATTTTATATTTAATATTTGAAATAATTCTTATTTTCTTTTATTCTCTAAGAATAGTTTATCAATACCAACAGATTTAATTCTTTTTTCAGATTTATTGATTTTGCATGGTTTGAATTTCCACTGATGTTCATTTTCTTTTTTTTTTTTTTTTTATTTCTATTTTCCAGTGAGTTGGTACATCGGCGACCATGGGGAAGTTATTTTCAAAGATATTTGGAAATAAGGAAATGAGGATATTAATGTTGGGTCTTGATGCAGCAGGAAAAACAAGTATCCTTTAATGTAAACGTTGCTGGTTTTAAGGATATTCTTTTTACTTATATATGTTTTAACTTGGCTGGGTTTTTTAAAACTTTATTTTGCATTTGTTATTAAATAAGCAATTTTTGTCCTCCTATATGATATCTAGAATTTCAGAAAAGCAGTATTGTACAAGTTACATTGTCTTTATTGTAGCAACCAAAACGTTCATTTCATGATTGTCAAATCCATGATTGAAATACTGGAAAGAAACAAAGCCTTAAAACTTTAATCTGTAAAGTAATTTCACTGTCTAAATATTTTCATTACTACATACCATTGTTATTCAGCACTGATGTAATTTCTTAATTCTTCATTATCAAGAATTAATATTTTCTTAAAATTTCGTTTTAGAAAGTCCTTTACTAATTTGGACAATATTCTAGTGTGTGTGTGTGTGTGTGTGTGTGCGTGTCTTTCTTTCTTTGTATTTTTCATGATTCAGGCACGTGAAAAGGGCAGTTCTTATGGCAATCAGAGACTGGCAACATTTATGTACATCTGTAATTCTAGATCTGCAGAAGAGCATGGGAAGAAAGGGAATTCCAGAGTCTAAGAAGGAAGGATTGGGTATTATGACTGGTGTGAGATTAAGAAAGAGAGAGAGATGCTGTATGGGTAGTAAAAAGGGATTAGTGGACATGGATTAAGTTTTGTGAACAGCTAGCTAGTTCAGAAGAGCAGAAGCTCTTATTGGGATAAAATGTTATAGTGATGTGTATTGATGAGTTAATCAGACAGATGGCCCTCTTTTGGATACTTTGTAGGATGTGTGTGTGGCAGCAACAACACCTTTGCAGAGGGTGAGAGCAGTATTTTACTGTTAGTCTTAGACTTTATTAAGAGTAAGAGTTAGCTGATCAAGTATTTCCTGATCTGGGATGCAGTCTTTTGATAAGTTATGTATACGAGATCACCAAAAGGATCATCAGAGATTGTGAAGGATTAGCACTTGTAACAACTGTTTAATTGCAAGATTAGAGATTAGAAATGGTGATATTATTCCATGCAGTGGTCATATCTTCATTCTATTTAAGAGACAATTATCATGCTCCCATTGGGGAATTCTGTTTAACCATTTAGCTTTCAGATTACTCTCTCAAATGAAATACTTATTTATTCACCTTGTTTTGAATTAACAATGTGATTGTCTTCTTTTTGAATGACATTGTAGGGTATGTGCAAGAGGTTGGACCTGGCCTTTTTGAACATAAAGCACAATATTTGGGCCAGTATATCCAGTTTAAATGCTAAAGGGTTAAGGTAGTGCTGGTTTAACATGATACTTTGGGGTTGATTGTGTGTGGATTGTGGATAACATCTGTGTGTAGAAGATTAAGGAGGACTGAAGAAAGATTGTTAGAAGTAACAGCAGTCAGGTTAATATACTGAAGGGAAGCTGGACAGTTCAAAGTTGCAGGTTAGAGAGAGCTGTGTGCATACATGTTGCAATTGTATAATCAGACAGGAAATGTACATATATACATATTTTCTGATTAGAGTTTTAGAGTTAATTTTTACCCCAACAGCTTGCTTGATCAACCTGAAGAAAACAAAAAAAAAGTTTTTTGTTATTTGCATGATGATTTATCCTTAGAGCTTAAGGCAGGAGTCTGCAAACTTTTTAGACCATCAACCCCCTGGCATGTACAAGAAAATAAATAAATGATAATGAAGTAGATGTGCATTTATTGACCCCTTGAGTAGTCCCATCTATCCCCAGGAGTCAATATTGACCATTTTGGAGACCCCTGGCTTAAGGTCTTGCAGGTCTCATCCTAGATTTAATGATCATATGTATCTTGGATTATGGAGCTGTTCTTTACTAAGAATCTAAATTTGACAATAAATTGTTCCCAGCAACTTGTATCTTGACATTTTAATGATAAGTTATAAGGCTATAAACAGGGTTTATAATCTTCTCTCTGCTTTTTTAAAAAAAAATTTTTAATAGTTTTTTTTTTTTTTTACTGCATTAATGGTCCTTTGGCATCTGGCTTCCATATCAATGTATTTTGTTTTTTTCTGGTGATCTAAAGCAATATAAGGCTGATTTATGTTTTAATGGGATAACTGTTTTTATTTTTATTTTTAGGTTATTCTCATATTCTTTTGATCTATTAGTCTTTATTTTTGTTTGTCTTTCATTGGTTATTTACTATTTTATCCCTGATTGCCATGGATACTACATCATATGTAATTGGGAAATAGGACCTTATCCTATCACAATGATGTGGCTAATGTCTTCAATTTTTACATACCTTGTATTCAGCTGTCAGCTGTTAACTTTTGTCTTTTGTTTAAAAGGTTTTTAGCGGGGACATGTTGACAGCCCATGGCAGTCTTTTAGTATGATTTACTCTCTCCATGTTATGCAATTTTCATTTCAATTTCTCATATACAACCTTTTCAGTGAACTGGTCTAGTTTTTGTTTTTATTGTTATATTAGGTAAGATTTATCCTTATAAAGTTGTTAGTTTCATGTTTGTATACTTCTGAAATATTGTTACTGAGGATATTTCTCTATGAAAGACGTTGCTTCTCTGTTACTACCAAATTAAGCTTCAGTCTATTTTCTTGTGTGGAGAATATTTGTCTACATCCCCATTGGTGTTGACATTTGCAGTGACTGTATTTTTTAAAACTTTCGACCTATTAATTTCTTGACTTCTCCTGGCCATTAAGGCTGATTATGTTTTAATGGGATAACTGTTTTTATTTTTTACATAATGTTATTTTGTCCAAGATACTTGCTTGCATTTGGCACAATTTTCTCATCTCACCTCCATGAATACAAATGTCACTCAATCATCTGTGGAATGCTGCATAATGAGATCCTATTGCTTTTGATCTTGGTCACTGCAGTTGAATTTCATCTGCAGAAAACTGCGGGCAATATTTCTAAATTCAGAGTATCCATTTCTACAATCAGCTTTTGTGAAATTGTATAATAATGGGTTCAAGGAAAAGACAAAGAGCACCACTGGTATGCAATCACCTTGCAGGACACCTTTTTTGGTAATGAATATATACATACATATGTAAATACCAATTGTCTTTATTTTATGAGCTGTAATGGATATTGTAATGCTAAATCACTTCCCGTAGTGTTGGTTATTCTGTTTGTCATTTTATATCTTTTTTATATTATTGAGTTCAATTTACTTTTCTTCATTTGTTTAGTATTACTTAATAGTGGATCTAGGAGTCAGTTGAGGTTGGTTTCTATCTTTATTATATAACTACAAAATAGTATTGTTTTGAGACAAAAGAAACCAGTAATTTAGATATCTTGATTGTTGATTCCCTTCGTGTAATATGTAATTTTTATATCTGCATTTTTTCTTTTATCATTGTTGTTTGCTCGTAAATCTGGTCAGTAAGGATGGTTTTTCCTTCATTGTCAATCTGACAATGCTAATGGTAAATGACAATGGTGATGCCGACGACGACAATGACAACTAATGGTTGCTATCAAGCTGAAATATTTGTAACAATATCCTGCATATCACATAGTTATTATGTGTGACATTTAACAATAAATGTTATAAAAATGTTGACATATTCCCTATTTTATTTGCAAATGTTGTTGTTGCAAATTCACATTCGTGTATACACACACAAACCAAAGACCTGGTTAAAGCATATGCATGCATGCACACATGCACGTGCATATGTGTGTGTACATGCACAGCCACAGGTGCATGTGCATGAATTCAACGATTGACAAAATTTGCAAAGTTCAAAATGCAACATGTTTCACTTCAAAAATATTTCTCTCTTGAAGTATTGTATTTACTAAAGTCTTAGCTATGAATCTTTGTTTATAATCAAGAAAAGTTTTTCAGGTCAGAGACAAATTTATCAAATATGGAAAATGAAAATAATTCATTTTACTTTTTTGCACTTGTTTTGGTTTTTGTCCCATTGGCCATGTTAGCTTAATGGATTACATCTCTCTCTCAATGCTTTGCTATTTATTTTATTGGCTTTGGTATGAAAGAAGGCAGAGTTAGCCTGGGCAAGATTTAAACTCAGAATCTGAAGGGACTTAACCATCAACCACAATGTGTCTGGTCTCAATAGTCTACCTTTTCTACTTTTCACCTACTGATGTGCTCTCGCATACAGTTTTCATCTACCAAATTTCACACTCAAGTCTTTATATCAATGTAAGGCTACAGTAGATCTTGCCCAAGGCACCATGTAGCTTTTTATGTAGCACCCAGTACACTCTATAAAATGGTTGGCATCGGAAAGGGCATCCAGCTGTAGAAATTGTACTAAAACAATGGAGCCTGGTGCAGTTCCAAGCCTTACCAGTTCCTGTTAATCTGGCCAACCCATTCCAGCAATGAAAATGGACATTAAATAATGATGATTACAGTCACTATATTAAATTTTCTACTTCACTATTGCCTCAATAATATTGAGGTTACTTCCTCTAGAGAATTGCAGTAGCTAAGTTACTCTAATATGTTGGTGGTGGTTTATTTTATTAATTGTGGACAGTCAGTGCAAAATATACCAGTTTAGGTTCAGAACAATGACACTAAATTAGGCTTTGTAAAAGAAAATTAAGTTTAGCTTTAGTTAATTTCTACACAAGAATTGCAAAAACTGTAATTGTATAAAATACTTTGTTTTATGATAAATACTTGAGATAACAAAGTGTTTTAGGTTAGAATTGAATATATAATTGTTTGAAAAATTATGAAATACTAGCACTATGACCCAGCAACGCTGGGTCATAGTGCTAGTGCATGCATATACAGCTGCGTGCATGCGCACATACACGCAAGTACTGTCCAAATTTCCGACCAATCACATACAGCTAGCTGGCATTCAATTGGCGTATCAAGTTTCGGGCATTTTGATTGGGTTTTTGGATAGAAAATTCACAAAAAAGTCACTTCTATTGATTTTTTTTTTAATGGCTTTGTGGGGTGACTGGGGAAATGTAAAGATGTGCACGACCACCCTTGGACGGTTTTGAATGACCATAGAAAGTGCGAGCCCTCTAACTGAAATATTGTGGATTTGTATAAAGGATATACACACACACAGACATACATTTTGCTGTCTATATATATAGAGAGAGATGGTAGCTACAGTTATTTTTCAAGCACTGTGATTAAGTAATACAAATATTGTATTTTCTTATACTTCACCATAGTCTCTCTAAATATAAATTAATTTGATATGAAGTTAATTCAAAGGGCAAGTTATTGAAGAAATATTTCTGTGGCACATTGATATGATATTTCACATGTTCATTGAACTATAATCTAGATGTTATTTCCTTTCATTTTAAATTCTAGAAATTGCTTTTTAAACTTTTTTTCATCTTTCTCTAATACTATTTTGAAAGAATTACGTTTTGGTTTTAATACACCAAATTTTAAATAAAGTGCGGATGTGATCCATGTCTTTCAATAACCAGAAATAAGATTGTCTGATCTTTAATGAATAGAAAATTATATTTTCCACTTTCGTTAGTGGATTAATATATTTCATATTTGTTCTAAGTTAGTGTTAGAAGGTATTCTTGTATAAATCAGGTTTGATAACTGACTGAGGTTTTATCAGTGCAACTTTATAGTTGGGTGGAGATTGTTAATAGGGAACATTTTAAAGTCTTTCGTTGCATGTAGAGATTGCTTTAAAAAAAATAAAGCCACTTTACAGTTCCTCTTTTTCTGTAAATTCTAAGCTGTTTATATTGAAATTTGAAAAATTGCATATTGTTCATCACCATCACCATCATCATTTAATGTCCATTTTCCATGTTGGCATGGGTTGGGACATTTTCACAGGAACTGGTAAACCAGCTGATTGTGTCAATCTCCACTTTATAGAGTGTACTGGGTGCTTTTTATGTGGCACCATCACCAGTGCCTATATTAGTATATAAAATTTGTGAGGTTCAACACCTTGAATTCAGCTTTCGCCACTCCTATCCATATTTTTTTTCCATGCTCTTCCTCTTCCACAGTTTTCTTTCATTTGGGATCTTCTGGCCTTTCTGTACTTCTATTTTATTATCCAAATGTAATTTAAAAAACAATTTATTTTTTTATCTCCAAAGACAAGCTTAATATTCATCGTCAACATCATTATTTAGCATCCAAATTCCTGAGTGTAGTGGCTGCTTTTTCATGTCTCCAGCACTAGTGATGTTGCCAAGTAGCGTGTGAAGCAAGACCATTTGATTTGAGAGATGGAAGTGGCTTTATTCCAAGTATTGAGGGTCAAGTGTATGATAGAGAGATAGGGACAAGTGTCCTGCCGTAAAGGAGATACATGGCTACCCCACTTAGAAAAAGAGAGATGATGATGATGGTGGTAATATGCCAGGGTGTACCTTCAGGATACAAGAGGGTTAATGTGAGTGGGGGATAGAGACTGAGGAATAGGTAGGCATATAATTTCATTAAATCATTTCAAATATTTAAACTGTTGTGTCTGGGGAGAGTCATTTTCTTTATCTGCCTAATAATGTAACACACACACCGTTAAAATTTCCTCTTATTTCTTATTTTTATTTTCCTAAAATTTTCGTTGCTTCTTGCAAACTTTTCAATAGTCTTGACTCTGTCAGTGGAAATTTTACTGGTGAGTGTGTTACATTATAAGGCACAAAAAGAAAATGACTCTCCCCAGACACAACAGAATATGCTTCAACACACGAACTCATATAAAGAATCTTGCAAACCAAATCCAAAAACGAAAAATATTTAAACATTTAATCTAAAATATTAATAACGACAAATCTATGAATAGATTTTGCCAAGATATTCATCCTTTTGATTAATTCGAATTAAATTATGTACTTGTATTAAATTACTTTGTCTAGAAACCATCTTATAAGAAGGAATAGAATAAACTACTGTAATCTTTGAAAAAGACTATAAATGCAACAAAGATTGGGAGATGATAGCAGCAACACTAGCTCAGATCAGAATATTTCTCATAAGAAAATGGATTCCTGTGTCTCTAAGCCTGAATATTTTGCCTTTTGTTTTCTCAACTGATAGCCTGTTTAACCACTCTCCAGTATTAATAGGTGATTTGTACCATTTAATAGCTTTGTACAACACATGCAATGTTTCTTTATATATACAAATAACATCCACTAAAACTGCTTTTGTAATGGGACAGTTGAATAAAAACGCTGGCATTTGAAAAGTTAAGGTCACAAAAGTTTGTTTTGCTTGGGTCTGGGGTGGGGAATTGAATAGTTTAACATTTTAAATATTTTATTTTAGTGTGATTTTAGCTTATTGAGTATTTAACTATATTTACTAGTATTATTACAAGCATTTAAGGTAGTGAGTCAGCAGAGTCATTTCTCTGCTCCAGACAAAATGTATAGTGTCATATCTTCTGGCTTTACATTCCGAGTTCAAATGCCGCTGAGGTCGACTTTGCCTTTCATCCTTTCAATGTCTATAAAATTAGTACTGGGGTTGATGATAATGACTTACTGCAGGCCTTGTGCCAGAATTTGAAATCTTTATTAAAAGCATTTGTATCACCAAAGACTTGGTTTTAGGATTTAACGTTGCTGTATTTCTTATAATAATGTATTCTCTTTCAGGTCTTTAGCTGTTTTTAAGCGTCAAAGGTTAAAAAATTGAATTTTTCTATTTATGTCAGAATATGAAGCGGTTGGGAGCTGTGTCAACTATCTGAACCGAAGCGGTTGGGAGCTGTGTCAACTATCTGAACCATCCTATTGATTGTAGTACTTTTGTTTTCCAGCTTAATACCACTAACCATTTATTGCATTTGTTCAAAATTCTTTTGCAAAAAAAAAAAATATATATATAAAGACAATATAACTCAATATTAAATGCTTGTGCAAGAAGCAAATATTTTTACGAGAGGTTAGCATTTCTTGATATGCTTAAACATGTTTAAGTGACCCCCGTTAAAATTATATAATCGTTACATTGCCTTCAAGGAATGCAACGTAAATTAATCCTTTCTTGTTTCAACTGACCATTTGTTGTTGATAGTTATTTTAATCTGCTGTTTTGTATCAATTTACTTACTTTTTATTTTTAGATTTAAATATTGTTGACCTATTTTTCTGACTATAAATTTCTTAACTCTGCCAGCTATATTATACAAATTAAAACTAGGTCAGTCTGTCACGACGATACCAACTGTAGGATTTAATGTAGAAACTGTAACCTACAAGAATGTTAAATTCAGTGTATGGGTAAGTATTTCACCTATTTCTTCTCTCATTTTCAACCAAGCAGATGTTTATAATTTGTATTATTTCATCTTTTACTAAATTTTCAAATCTATGGGCATTGTTTGTATGTGGCAGCAAAAGACTTTGTGGTAGAATATTAGTTTCTATATTACCTTTTGTAATTTAATTTTGGTTGAAGTTTGTCATTTTGTGGTTATATTCACTTGTAATTTTTTAGGGAGTATTAGACAAAAACTGTTCATTTGCAATTTTTAAATCATTCTATTATATTGATTGTAATAGTGCAGTCGCAACTTATAAAATGTAAATAACACCTTGTATTATTTTTATCCATTTCTTATCTGCCTGCTACGCTAGTCTTCATGTCTGTCGACACATAAACATCACATCTTTCCATTTATCTGTTTTTGTGTAAGAAATTATGAAAGTTTCTTGGCAAATAAACCCATGATCTGGTTTTATCTTTTGGACTTGGCTTCCACTAAATGCGTTTGGAAAAGGCATGGACATGACTTCAAAATTTCACTAGTTTATACTGAAAACTGTTATTATTACAAAATATTTTGTCCTGCTTAGGATACATGTATTCTATTCTACCAGTACCATTCTGTAATTATAAAATAATATTCATTTGTGGTTACCACTTTTTTGTCTTTGTTTTATTGATATATTTCACACTATATTGATAGTGTGGACGTCTGTATATACATATATCTTCTCAGATTTAAGGCGGCGAGCTGGCAGAAACATTAGCACACCGGGCGAAATGCGTAGCCATATTTCGTCTGCCATTATGTTCTGAGTTCAAATTCCACCGAGGTCGACTTTGCCTTTCATCTTTTCGGGGTTGATAAATTAAGTACCAGTTACGCACTGGAGTTGATGTAATTGACTTAATCCGTTTGTCTGTCCTTGTTTGTCCTCTCTGTGTTTAGCCCCTTGTGGGTAGTAAAGAAAATATATATCTTCTCAGATTTAAATACGTAGCTTTCCATGTAGTTTTTTAATATTGTTTTGTATCACACCTCATTGCTTCTGTCACTCATATAGTGACAGAGGCTGTTCTTGTGTCTTTATTCTACATTATTTCTGTTACTAGGTCTATATTTGGAAAATTTCTCAACCTACTTGTTATTGAGCAAGTTACATAATAGCAAAGTATCTGGAAAACTTGTCAATTAAAACATTATATCAGGGATATTCCCACCTGTTTCATCATTTCTGTGTTTATGCATATCTTTGAGGATGACAATACTTCTGTGACTGTCAGTCTTTAAATGTTTCAACTTTTATTGTTATGGCTGTTCTTTTTGGTTTGTATGGATGCTCAGTTCCAAATGTGCTTTAGTGTATCTTTCCCTTGAGGTGCTGAACAGGCAGAATCATTAGCATATTGGGCAAAATGCTCAGCAGTATTTCTTCGATGTTTGTTCTGAGTCCAGATACCACTGAGGTCAACTTTGCTTTTCATCCTTTTTTTGAGGGGTCAGTAAGTTAAGTTCCAATCAAGTACTGGGTTTGATGTAATTGACTAACCCTTCTCTTCCAAATTGTTGGTCTTGTACCAAAACTTGAAACATTTGTAATCAATTTAAAGAACAACAATACCTGTTTCTGTCACATTTTGCATTTGCTTATAATGGGTTGCCTTGCCTTTTCTAGAATTATGTGTACAACATAATGGTAATCTCTCTACATAGGCCATCTTTAATTGCACAAGATTACACGTTCCATTCTGTCGTGTAATGTATGTCAGTATTTACATGATGAATTCTCAATAGTGTAGCTTCATAATTTTTTTGTCTTGTAGTTGGATATCTTGCAACTTTGACTTCATGTTATTGAAACTAGTTTAATGAGACTGTTGTTGTAGAGTTTGTTGTTTCTTTGTGTGTTCGAAGTTATCAAGTTCACACTTTAGTATCATACTCATCTGGTAGTTGTGTATCCTTTTGGAGTAACTTTCTCGTTGTTGGCAAGTAATGTTTGTCGCTATTTCAGCACAGCTGTTCCATTCAAACAGACATTACTGTAATTTTTTTTTTTTTAACTCCCAAAAGATATTTCCTCTGGCTGGTTAACCAAGCACACCTGCATCCGATATATTGCAAGTAATATATCATGAAGGCGACGAGCTGGCAGAAACGTTAGCACGCCGGGCGAGATGCTTAGCCGTATTTCGTCAGCCATTACGTTCTGAGTTCAAATTCTTCCGAGGTCGACTTTGCCTTTCATCCTTTCGGGGTTGATTTAAGTACCAGTTACGCACTAGGGTTGATGTAATCGACTAAATCATTTGTCTCCTCTATGTTTAGCCCCTTGTGGGTAATAAAGTAACATATATTGCAAGTAATATATCAGGTGCCTGTGTGCATTGTTAACCAGCTAGAAGAAATGTCCTCTTGGGATTAAAACATCATAGTAACATCCATTCCAATGGAAAAGCTATGTTGAAGTGGCAACAAGCATTACTTACCAGTACAGCTACTGCATTCATCTCTGGCAGAGATTTTAGGTCTAGCTTATTGGCTTGTTTCTCATTATTGCCCCAGTTCAGCTTTGAGTAGACTTATGATCAAAAATATTACAGCCATGCTCATTAATATAAATAATAATAAAGAAAACAAAAACGGATGTTTTTGAAGGCATTTGGCTGCCTTTTCTAGCAACCATGATGGTGCTCCCTCAGTTTATTAACACTTTCATACGTTTTATTTGTTTGCTTTCATTGACTTCCAGATTTTCATAAACCCCTCCCAATGCATATTTTATTAGTACATGATTAGGTCCGTGGTCAGTGTTTACTAACTTGTTCAGGTTGCACGACTGAAGGCATCTCTTGCATATTTATCAACCTCAAATCCTGTATCGGTATTAGTTATAGATTGTTACAGTTTGCAAAACTATTTCCTGACTTCAGCTTTTAACAAGTAAAGTTTAATGTTGTCTATACAGGGGCTGAATTCAATTTTACAAACCTAATAGTCAGTTCCTCTAGAATTTAGTGAAATATTTAACGTTGTAAGTACCATACCCAGTAGAATTTGTGATGAATGAATGTCTCTGGAATATGATATTTTGGAAGTAAATTGTATGTTTTTACGGACTCATTCATTGTGATTTAGTTATATTTTTGTCCTCCATTTGCTCATAGTAGTTTTCATGAACCCTATAACTACTGCTAATAAATTATACATTGCTATTGATTTACAGACCCATGAATGCAGTTCAACACAATTATAAGCTTTAGCCTGTCAGTATGTTGGTTGGTCTCTCTTTTCCAGCCTGCAGTCTTCTAATATTTTATTTATTAATATCTGATCTTTTACAGTCATTATGAACCTCTTCTTCCTCCTGCCTTTCGTTTCGCAAATACATTTCTGCCTCGGTGTTGATATATCTCCTCACTTAGTGTTAATGTCGGTCATGTAGAAAGTAACAAGATATTTGATTCTTAAATTTTTGAAGTCACCCAATTCTCTTATTTTGGTTGGAGGATTGATTTTCCTTGTGTCAGTATAATGTTGGTATTTGAGACACTCATTATTTTGTTAAAACACTGGGTTATGTGTGTGAAAGAGTGACATACGATGTTTTACTGTGAAATTTTATATTTTGTCTATTCTAGGAACTCATAATTATCTTTTCTTTTATAGTTTCTCTTTCTACTACGATATCTCTCCATATCTATGTTAGTGTGTCTTCTGTATTACTACGTGCCTTCTGTTGTGTCTTCTGTATTATCTATATTAGTACATAAGGTGGTGAGCTGCCAGAATCATTAGCACACCAGGCAAAAATGCTTAATGGCATTTTGTCTGTATTTATGTTCTGAGTTCAAATTCCATCAAGCTCTACTTTTTGTCCTTTTTGGGGTTGATAAAATAAGCAGCACCAGCTGAGCATTGGGATCAGTGTAATTGCCCATCCCACAAATTGCTGCCCTTGTGTTAAAATTTGAAACCCATACCTGTATTAGTCCATGCCTTCTATAAAATATTTACTATATCTCTTCATATCTACATTAGTATGCGTCTTATATCTGCTATAATAGCTTATTTTATCTATGTTAGTACATTATGATACACTCTGCTGTCTGTGTTGAAGTACAAGACTAAATTTTTATTCTCTAGATTATTTCATTTTGTGAAATATTTTTCATCTCACATATTTTACTCCAACATATTTGTACAGTTTGTCTTTGGTGGTTCTCTGCTTTTTAGGATTTTTTTTTTTTTAATTTTTCATTTATTTAGTCAGGAGTAAAGTTAGTGACCATGAGTCATTACAAGGCCTGTGAGACTGGGTGGAAGGAGGGAGATGTCCTCAAGCAGGAAACCTGGCCCAGAGTGTTTGCAACAGAGTGGACTCTTCTAAGGACACCCATAGTGCCAGTTGGTGATCTTGACTTGGACAGTGGGTTAAATCTATCACTCAACTAGGAGGTCATGATGGTATTGGAACTCAACTTAAAAGGCTGGCTCAAATACTACCAAGTACTGGGGTTGATATGATTAAAACAAATTCTTGAAAGCATTGCCCCAGCTTGACCATATTTCATTGACAGTAAAACCTATATATATTTAAGCATTCTTATGTTTGGTTGTGAAGACATGTGGGCTAGTGGTTAGGCTGTTGCAATTATGATCATAAAATCATAGGTTCAATTCTCAGACTTGGTAATGTGCTGTGTCCTTGAGCAAAACACTTCATTTCACATTGTTCTAGTTCAATCAGCTGTGTGTGATTAACCCTGCAACAGATCTGTGTCCACTCAATGGGGACCATTGTAATCTGTCACTTATGCACTGTGGAAACAGTTAAGCTTCGGACATGAATCCCTAGGGCTCACGATAGGCCTCATATTTGGTAATTTTATGCTCTTCATTTGTGAACAATCATATACATATCACCATTTTCATTAAATTAGTCATTGTTACCTGTTGTTTTAATTTGGCTATAAAGAAGGCATGTACTGACTCTGAGTCCTTCATTTCAATTGACTTCTGCCCTATGTATGCTTATTATTATTATTATTTTAAACTTTCTGCTTTGTCTCTTCAGGATGTTGGAGGTCAAGACAAAATTCGTCCATTATGGCGCCACTACTATACTGGAACACAGGGGCTTATATTTGTGGTAGACTGTGCCGATAGAGATAGAATTGATGAAGCTAAACAAGAGCTCCATCGAATTATTAATGACCGAGAAATGAGAGATGCTATCATTCTTATATTTGCTAACAAACAAGACCTTCCAGAAGGTATGTAACAAAGATTGTTCTTAAAAACTCTGTACCCTCCCTCTTTTCTCTCACACCTTGTATATCATCTCCCTACTTAGTGATCTATCTACAGATTTATCTCTATTCCACCTGTGCAACCTCTTGTCACCCCTTTTTCTGAGCTACTTTGATCTTTTTCACCTTCTTCGCCCTTCCATACTGATATTTACCATCAACTACATCTCTACCCTTGTTTTTGAAGGTGTGGTTGATGGTAAATACCTACAGACACTTCTAATCGTGTGACACCCTCCTCTTATACTCTAATGAAATTACCCTCCACTATTTGTACTCGTTCTTACACTTACCATTTTGTACCTACAGAACAAGCCCTAGCCCACCCCACTGCCACCAATATTTTTATCTTCATTCTAGCTATTCTAACCCACTCCTATAATGTGGTGCAGCCATGTATCTCTCGTATCGCAAGATTCCCATGCTTATCCTTCTATCATGGTTTTGCTTTTGACGTTTGGCATAAAGCCACCTCCATTTCTTTTTCTTTCTTTTTTTTTTTTTTTTTACCCTGAGTCTTGCAACTAACTTAGCAACCTCACTAGTTTCGGTGGCATGAGAAAAAGTACCCAGTACACACAGTCAAGTGGTTGGCATTAGGAAAGGCATCCAGTCATAGAAATCTTGTCAAACTGCCCAACTCATCATGCTAGCATGAAAAACAGATGTTAAACGATGACATGAGTTGAACAGTGTGTAGTATATCATGTCACAATTCTTCTGATCTTGTGTTATATGAATGGACCACCATTCTGAGATCTGATCGACCTACTTGATCATCATCATCATCTGTCCAAACTCCAGCTGTCTGTTCTTAACATAGATTTTCTTTAGTCATTGTTTGCTGCATGTATCTTCCGCTCAGCAGTTTTTCATTTGTCAGGGAATCCTCTATTTTCATATCCTGTATTATCAATGCACCTACCTCTCCTACACACAGACATCAGCTGATCTTTTTTGATGCTCAGTCACTCTTTCAGCTCATGTGCTCTTAGTTTATGCAATTTGAGACTGAAGATTATATCTTAATTGTTGAAACAATAGTTGTAAAAAAAAAAATAATAATAATAAAATCACGTATGTGCTATTAAAACATCCAGCAATCACAGTTGTCAACAAAAAACAATTTCCACCAATTACACAGAACACAAAAGCACTTAGCTCAAATACAAATTAAACATTCTTTTTATGGAACATTCATAAAATATCTTAGGTTTCTATGATAATGAAATTGCTATACACATTCAATGATATAATTACAAAAACATCTAAAACCATTACATAGAATGAAAGGTAACGTGAAAAGAATACAACACTGGCTAGACAAGGAAACTAACCAGTTAATAAAAATTGGAGCCAGCTTTAGTGTGACAACCTTTAGTGCCAAAAGTTAAATGCCTTCAAAGCTCACTTTATCATTTTGAAAGCACCATTTGGGCGTGGCCGTTGCCAGTACCACCAAACTGGCCCTCGTGCCGGTGGCACGTAAAAGCATCCACTGCACTCTTGGAGTGGTTGGCATTAGGAAGGGCATCCAGCTGTAGAAATTCTGCCAGATCAGATTGGAGTCTGGTGCAGCCATCTGGTTCGCCAGACCTCAGTCAAATTATCCAACCCATGCTAGCATGGAAAGCAGACGTTAAATGATGATGATGATGAAGGATGTGCTAGATATCCTTGAAATGATATAATGGTCGAGCTGTTATGCCTTTTAATCAAAGGTTTACTCAATGCAGATTGACCTGGAGCCAAACAACCAGTGCCACACCAAAAATGTTGCAATAAAGAAAAAGTAAGCCATAAAAGAACATGGTTCTTTGTATGATAGTCCCAATATGCACTAAAAGTAATTTGATTTTCAAATGGTTTTACTTCAACTTCTTTTTGCCAATTCTTTTAAATTTTGTCTTATATAATATGATTGTTTTTCAAATATTAGTGTCTTTGTATCTTGGTAATGCAACTTGAATAAATTTTTACGTGTATGTCTTTTATTGTTTCTTACAGCAATGAAACCACACGAAATTCAAGAGAAACTAGGTCTTACTCGACTGCGCGATAGGAATTGGTATGTGCAGCCATCATGTGCAACAACAGGAGATGGACTCTATGAGGGCCTCACTTGGTTGACTTCTAATTTCAAATCCTGACTAAAGCCCAAGTTTGAGGGGCCCCAATGATAACTTGATCTTTTGTAAATTTTTGGACTTGAAGTAGGAAAATCTAAAATTCCTAACAGGAAAGGAAATAAATTTTCTGTTTGATTAAAATTTTTAATAAAGACATTTCAAACAAAAAAGACAACTATCAATAGATATCTATGTAATATCTATAGGTACATAGATATATAAACAAATATGACTTATAATACACATATACACATATTCAATTGCACATGCGCATTCATATGAATTAATATTTTTTGTAAGCCAGCCAATATATCTAAAGATATTTGGCCATCTAGTGTGTGCACATGTGTGTATGTGTGTTTGTGCATGCATACTTGCCATCCTGCTGTCTCTACAACAGATGTCCATTAAGTGCAGCCAAGCTAATAAACTCCATTGAAATTCTCCAATTTTGCAGAAAAAAAAAAAAAGACACCTCATTGCCAAGATTCCCTTTTAATATTTCAGTCTGTTTTATTAAAGGGATCTGTTGCAGTTGAAGGGAGGGATTTTGTTATATTTTTGAAAAATAAATAATAAAAAAAAAAATGTTACATACAAAAATATTCCTGAGCCAGGGATTAAAAGCAGGATTGAGCAGATATTTTTTTTTTTCCAATCTAAGTAAATAAAACAAATTACTTGGAAAAACAAACCAATTTAACATTGGTTTATTTTTCTAATCTGTTCAGCTGTTAGACAAGTTCTTTTTTTTTTCCCCAAAAAAATGCTGTTTTCATTTGATATTAAACAAGGCAAAAAAAATAAAAAAACCATGTTTGGATGCAATTGGTTTTCCTCATGCTAATTAATGACCTGCAAAACAAAAGAGAAATATTTCCTTTCTAGAAAGTAAGGAAAAAAGAAAAAGCCATGTGGGACCATGATATGTGTGTGTGTATGTATGTATGTTTGTTTGATTAGTGAATGAATTTTAAAATTACAACTCTTGTGATGGATAATAAACCGTCACCCAATTTCTGATCACACAGATTTGCAAGTATGTATAAAAAATGAGTAATTTAAAGCAAATTTTGAAGTAACCATTTTTTTTTTTTTTTCTAAGGACAACTCTTCTATACATAAGAATTACTTTCTGATGCTTCAATGCTGTTAAGTTCCATTTTGTTCAGAAGAAAATAAAAACAGATGTAGAAGTGACAATGATAACAATCAGCTGCAGTCAGTTCCTTAAATTCTTATGGGAACATGAAAAACGCATTCACATATTGTGTGCGTAAATATATATATATGTATATATATGAGTAAACTCAGTCCTATGAATTGAGTCTTATATGGCTGAACACTCAACAACATATACATATGTGTAAATGTAGATGCATTTAATTTGAAAATTAATGTGATTGCACCCTGTTTGTTTTGTATCAGTATATATGTGTACACAATTTAATTAATTGCAGTTAAGTATGTCTGTGGTAATATGATTAGTTTGTGTACACATGTTTACAGCAAAACCAATAGTCTTGAACTTCATACATCTTCCTCTATGATTCTGGTAAAGAATTCTCCACACTCAGATATTTGTCAGGGATTCTTTTGGATAATAGTATTAATTATGGTAATGGTAATAATAATAATAAGGATTTCTAACACTGACGCAAGTAATATTATAACAATTAGGTATTGTAATGAAAGTCTGGCATCAGGAAGAAATTCTTTTGTAGTTTGTCATCTTTTGTCCCACTTCTATTGGCAGCAGCCTTTCCACTTGGCTACATCACTTATTAATTTTATTACTAAGGTGCTTAACAACAAGAACAAAGAAAAAAAGAAAAAAAACATGCTTCATAACTAATGTCGACTTCCTTAGATATTAATTCATATTTTAAACAATTTTCTTTTTCATAATGAAACCCTAATAATGTTATGTTTTCTGCTTCCCTGTGCAGCTTGAGCTGTCATATTAGTTGCTGGAAGGTAACTTCTTGGCTCACCATTGGCTATGCTGCTGCTGCCACATCAAATTGTACTTCCCAGAATTTTTAAATGAATTTTTTTTCTCTTAAAATAAATCCTACATGATCACTTGAAAAAAAAAAAAGGAAAAAAAATATTTAAAAAATTAATATAAACAATATTGTTTATCGTTTTTTTGCTTTGCTACTAATATTTTGTTGTCAAGAAGTAAAGCCCTATTGTTACATAATTATAATTCTGTTTAAACAGCTGCTATTGATTTATTGAATTGCTATGGTTAAGGGCTGATAGCTTTCAGCTTCCTTTCTGTCTTATCTTTCTCATCAGAAAAAAAAAAATCAAAATCAAAATTTAAAAATTTTATTTGAAGCAGTATTTAGTTTATATTTCCTGCCAATAAAAAAAAAAAAATATTTTCAATTCGGTTTGAGGTGGGGAATTTGGCTGGTTGTAAAATCGTAACAAAACATATTGACTGGCTTATATAACGAAAACAAGATTATGATATTTTCTGGAATTTTACTGATTTTTATATTTTTTATATTCCTTTAAGAGATCATTTAATTTTTCTAGAAATTTAAAGGTTTTTGTATATGATTGTATATGTGACAAAGTTTTGTTAATTTAGATATGAGCTAATCTGAGTCAATACATGTTACACGTATCACTATGACAGTATATAAATCTCTTTATACATACACATTTATATGACACATACACATATATATATATGTGTGTTGTATCTTATTGCTTAATTAGATGACATTTTAGTCTTGCTTAGATTATTTCTATTTAGGAGATAAAATATATTCTGAACAAATGATCAAATAAAATAAGTGTTTGTGATTAGTTTTGAAGACTAATTATATTCTAATTAGAATATAAAAACATGGTTGCCTTGCAATTCAATGTACCCTACTGGTCCTGTAATTTAATTGAAAGATATTCTGTTATAAAATAAGCATTATAAGGACCTTAATTTTTTGTATGAAATGTAGATGCAGTTATGAGACCAATATAATTCTGTAAACAGTTATGACAATAACATTATTTAACTTATGTTTGGAAATGTTTAACATAAGACTTTTAGCTACAAAAGCTACAGAAATTCTATGACAAAAATCACGAAATATTTAACTTGTGTCAAACCTTTCTTTAGTGTGTTAAATTAATCATTTTAAATATTTTCTAGGATCTGCGTATGTTTAGGAAATCAATTACTTAATTATTTTGCGTTTTATTAAAAATATCTTTTTAAAGAGATAAAAATCTGTCGTTGAGCCCCCAGGTCAAACCTGATAAAGCAGATCTAAAATCAAAGGCTTTCCAGCTGTGACCTTCCCATCTTTTTTTCGAGTTATTTGGTACTACATTAGCAAATGTGTCCTTTAAGATGGTAGGGTGTGAATTGAAGGAAATTTCTAACTGACTGAGATATAACAAAGATCCTCTCATTGGTTCCAAAAGTTTGGATGCTATTTAAAAAGAATTAAAAATTTGAATGTGTGGTTATGTAAACAAATTAAGCATCAAACAGGTGAAATAAAGATATCAAAAGGATATATTTATTTAGTATCAGTTGTATTTTACCTGTAACTTATACATTTTTCTGGGTGAAAATGTCTGACCTTCATTTCATGTTAGGTTAATTTGTATGAAGGACAAAACAAAGTGGAAGCTATCTTTCACCTCTTTCCTTCATTCTTTTATTTTGTTTTAGCTTCTTGAAACTCCCAATAGAGATCTTAGGATTCAAATTTTTTCTGGAACTTTTACTTTTAACAATATTTCCCTGAATTGTAGTGGACACAACATATACTTTTTCTAGTTTCTCTGTGTTGTGTGGACATACATAACTTGACCAAAAAAAAAAAAAAAAATTAAATACTTGTAGGGCCAAAGAAATTTCCAAATCTCAATACAGCTGTATTTTCATAGTCCTTTATACTGACCGATGTTGAACTTGTTAATGGACCTGTGATTGTATTCTGTCCATTACTACCTGCTGTCCAGGAAATATTTTGTTTCTTTTCGCAATTTTGACTGGTAAAATATACTGGAGAGGAGACTGCAGACACTTGCTGCTGCTGCTAATTGGATGTTTGACCTGGTGTTTCTATAAGAATTGTGTCAAAAACATTTTTTTTTTCCTTTGAACATTCAGTAATTGCTCTCTAAAGATTGACTCATAAACTTCTCTATCACCCTAGATAATGTGATAAATAGAATGGTAAAATGGAGGGGAGGGGGTTATGAATATGGAATCAAACACTTTTGAATCTTGATTTCCTGAAATAAATGTCATGACTTATTGGATAGGTATTTTTGAGTTGGTCTGGGCTTTGATATTCTTTAACATTTTTCACATTTTGAGACTAACTACATCAATGCATTTAGAATTTATGTCAAGAAATAAATATATAAAAAGTTCAAATTTTATTGATATGAATGCCTTTTAAATGATTCATTAAACAATGTATATTCATTACTAGTATGCTCTTCTCTCTCTCCCGCTCTCTTTATTTGAACATGCTTCTTGACATACTATGTATAAATGCATTGATAAATGTTTTTGCATTTAGTGAGTAAACAGTTTTTAGACCATCGGCTTTAGAGTTTCTACCCAACAAGATTAACTCCAGTTTAAAGGATGTGGATTTTTATTTGGGGATGGTGTGATGGTGGGGTAATACAATTTGTCTTTCAGTCTTTGGAAACGTTTAATGTTTGTTGTTTCAGCTAATAATTTAAAACTGTTTTTCAATTTGAGATTTTGCAGCTACGTGCTCGATGAATAAAACTGCTCAGTAAATGCTCCGCAGTTAGTATCTTGTCACCATCACTGCTACACAATATGGACAATACACTTAATTCTCAAATGGATGGTACTCCCTTACAATTGTGAGATCCAGACCATCCTAGTTGAATGACCTGTGATCAAAGGCCAATTGTGACCCCCTCATCTGAGTCCTCTCCCCTTATGCATTAGACAATATCTGATATGTTCTTGTTTTAACCCTTTCAATACTAACATGCTGTGACTACCTCAGGTTCTTTAATCCAAAAACACAAAACTGTCCATTTTGAAGTGTTCATATTCAAATGAAAGCCTATCACAATTTTGCTGTAAGAATTTTCATGTAAATAATATATTCCAATCACCTGATTGTTAATAGCAAAATTAATTATTTTACTTAACACAAATTCCCTGAATATTCTCAAAACTAATTGAAATACATGACTTGTCTCATTAGAAATATACTCACAAAACATTACAGACACTAGAGCATAATTTGAAGGAGATTTAGTTGTTTGTTGCATATCAAGCAAACAAATAGCAGATTCCTCTATGGCTCATTGTATTTAGATGAATTATTAGTGTGTAACATGCTTAGTTGTTCAAACTCATGATGTCAATACTGGTGACTTAATGATACGTTGACACAAGTGGCTGGTCAACTTGCCACCAGTGTGAAAGTTATAATTTCTCTAAGTGTTTAATGGTTCTATAGGGAGTCTGTCTTTGCATCTTTACTTCTCAACAGGGCATGTTGTGATATTCTGTGCAGATATATGGTTGTCAGTAATCTACTTTCAGTTTAAGATATCAACTTACCAGTTGTCATTCACCGTTGTGGTTTTCTTACTGAATGCACGTTGACCGGGTCGTTTGCCAGTTCCACCTGCATCTGTCCAGGCACTTTGATTGGTCTGACAATCATTTGAAACAATGACATATTAAAGCTTTTCACTGTACTTGATGATGATCATGTTCTATATTGTGATTTTGTGTCAGGCTCACAGCCTCCAGATTAAGTTAATCTGCTGACTTTGTGTCACATTGCCACCAGAATTAGACACAGATAAGTAATTACTCACCTGTCTGCCAGCATTGGTGATAATGTAGGGTAGGGCAAATGTAATCCCTCCTAGAAAAGAGAGAGACAGAAGTCATGTCCAACTTTATGCAGAATTAACACTGGCCATTTTGTTGCTTGGTAATCGCCATACTCCAGTACCACTCCACATGATTATCTGCAAGCTGGTGATACATTGCTCCTATCACAGCCAGGGGCTGGCAGACTGGATAAATGAATGCTAACAATGGGATGATCACAAAAGCTAATTAAAAATCCAACCTGCAAAATTGCTTGTACAAAATAGTACTTTTTAATTAGAATACGAAATCAACATTACCAGCTGTCATAGAGGTAGTAGTTTTCTGAATGAATTGTCTCAGATTTACAACCTGAAGTCTGTCAGTATAAGTGGTGCCTCTATGGATGCAGTGTGTTATGTTGCTTAACATTTATTGCCATGATATAGGCGCAGGAGTGGCTGTGTGGTAAGTAGCTTGCTAACCAACCACATGGTTCCGGGTTCAGTCCCACTGCGTGGCATCTTGGGCAAGTGTCTTCTGCTATAGCCCCGGGCCGACCAAAGCCTTGTGAGTGCATTTGGTAGACGGAAACTGAAAAAAGCCTGTCGTATATATGTATATATATGTGTCTGTGTTTGTCCCCCTAGCATTGTTTGACAACTGATGCTAGTGTGTTTACGTCCCCGTCACTTAGCGGTTCGGCAAAAGAGACCGATAGAATAAGTACTGGGCTTACAAAGAATAAGTCCCGGGGTCAATTTGCTCAACTAAAGGCGGTGCTCCAGCATGGCCGCAGTCAAATGCCTGAAACAAGTAAAGAGTATATATGCTGAATAATATGTGGGTGCAGCTTAACAAAATTGAAAGGATATATTAATGAGTACATTAATTTTTATCTAAACTTAAATTCTGTATCTAAGTTTAATGGCAGGGGTGTCTGATTAGCAAATTTTTTTAAAGTTTTTAATTCTAGTAACCTGTTGGAAATAACTAAATTCACCATACCTGAGAGAAAAAAAAATGAAATTACAGTATGGCCATGGGATGGAATGTCTTTAGTCATAGGTTGGTTCAATCAGGGCTAGACAACAATAGTAAATTATGAAGTAAAAGGTTACAACCAACTTGCACATTCTGAAATCTATCTTTGACAACCTAGATTATAAGGCTTGTTAGCTTATCACTGTACATGGTTACTTAAATTATTATTTTAGGTATCGTTTAAAAAATGATGTCATTCAACAAATATTTGAAATTTTAATATAAACCCTAGGTTTAATCAGTGAGAAATAATATCTATGAGCACAAAATACTATTTTGTTGGTTCTCGTATAATAATAATAATAATAATAATCTGCACAAAGAAGGTGATATCTTCATTTTATTGAGAATATCATTGAATAATCTTCCTATTTGTTGTCCTGTGTTCTAAAAAGTTACAGGTAAATGAGGTTTGCAGAAATTCTGAATAAACTGCTCAAAAATAATTGTGTATATTTCCTTGTTGGATGTCAGTTTTTCTATTGACAGTTTGTAGTGTAGAGTGGCAGAAATAATGGAATATTTTGTCTTAAAGGTTTTCGTTATGACTTCTGTGATCTTGCCATATCAACTTTGCCTTTCATTGTTTTCAGGGGTCAATAAAATAAAAACCAGTCAAGTACTGGAGTTTGATTAATTCAATCACCTTTACTTTTTCTCTATAACTGCAATCTAATGAGAGAGCCTCTGAGTAGTTGCTCTATCTGCGAGAAATAGTAGCCAAATTCCCTCAAAATATAACTTTTGTCTTAAATCGAAAAAAGGGCACATTAGACAATGGAAGCCCAGGTACACACACACACAAAAAAAGAGGGTGAGGGATTGTTCAGTGAGAGAACATCTTTGATTTTAGGTATACCCAGTAAAGGCAGCTTGGAATAACTAACTTTTGGGGGAATTCATTATTTGGCTCAAGTTCAAACCACGTCACTTTATTTTTATCTTAAGTTATTGAAATAAATTACAAGTCTTGCTCTTGAGATAATACAATTAATTGTACCCACCACCCTCTCCTAAAGATTTAATATTTTGTATTAATGAAAGAAAGAATTTCTCATTCATTTTTATTTCTGTTTCATGGACACAGGGGAGAGAGTAAGTAAAACTGTCTCAGGTCTTTTCTTTTTTATTCTCTCATGGGGACAGTTCCCCACTCGCCAAGGTGTATAAGGGACTGAGATTGCAACGTTCCTCCTTAATGGGATGCCAGTTCATTGCAGGGTTATTCATTTACAGCTGAACGGACTTGAGCAATCATCATCGTTTAACGTCCGCTTTCCATGCTAGCATGGGTTGGACGATTTTGACTGAGGGCTGGCGAACCAGACGGCCGCATCAGGCTACAATCTGATCTGACAGAGTTTCTACAGCTGGATGCCCTTCCTAACGCCAACCACTCCGAGAGTGTAGTGGGTGCTTTTTACGTGCCACTGGCACAGGAGGCAGTACTGGCAATGACCTCGCTCAAATCTTTATACACATGCCACCAGCACAGGTGCCAGTAAGGCAATGTTGGTAACGATCATGCTCGAATGGTGCCCTTTTACGTGCCACTGGCATGGAAGCCAGTTGGTTGCTCTGGCAATGATCACGCTCGGATGGTGCTCTTGGCACCCTACCAGCACAGGCACAAGTGCCAGTAAGGCGATACTGATAACGATCATACTCGAATGGTGCCTTTTATGTGCCACTGGCACGGAAGCCAGTTAGCCACTCTGTCAGTGTCGAATGAAATGTTTTGCTCAAGAATACAAAAGCACTGCCTGATCCTTCACAGTGAGAAAGAGAGAGAGACTAATAATGATGATAATTAAAATGTAACTGAGGATTGGTTGACCATTGAGGTGTTGCACTTAGAACTTCAATTATAATCTCAAATATACACAAAAATATAAATCAAGTAGTCTTCTATATTTGTATTGATTGATTGATTGATTACCTCAATGTAACCGTTACTAACACAATTACAGTGTAGAAGACATATTTTAGCCATTTGAAAACCAGAAAAATTAATTTCACTTAAACTTTTGTTATTTGGTGTCAGAACTTTCATTGCACCAATATCATCATCATCATCATTGTTCGACCGTGGTCGAGACAATGGAATTTACTATGTTACACCAGACTTCATGGTCCATCATAGCACTACGGAGGTCCTGTTGCTGGATGCCTGTATCCCTGGAGATTACATCAGTGTAGGAGAGTGTGCACCCTCTGGTATCGCAAGCAGATGGCTTCCAGAGGAGAAGAGTAGAAATTACCTTGTTTTCAACCACTAGCACGGAGCCAGTTGGCTGTTCTGGCAACAATCACGCTCGTATGGTGCTCTTGGCACCCTACTAGCAGGGGCACAAGTGCCAGTAAGGCGACGCTGGTAACGATCACACTCGAATGGTGCCCTTTTATGTCCAGCAAACTAGACTCTTCTACCTTTCACAAGAGTTGATACAGGTGGTAATTTCCCATATATTTGCACCAACCATGACCTGGCCACTGACACAGTTCCGCTGGCACCAGTTGCAATGAAATTGTGTCAGTACCCAGGTTGCAACAAAAATTTTAACACCAAATGTTTCAGTGAAGTTAACAGTTTTTGTGTGTTTTTAATTGGCCAATGTGTGACCTCTGTGCAGATATTGTTTTAGTTTCCACATAGTTTTCAGAGATATACTTGTCTGGCAAGTGATTTGATATGAGACTATCACTAAATAATCTCAAAATCAAAGTTAAATAAAGGAAATTATACAGATCTATATGAGAACACCTTCCTTTGGTTTTATATCTGACAGTACTAGTGCTGGTGCTAGTAAAATGCACTTGGTGCCATATAAAAAACACAAGTGGTTGGCATTAGGAAGGGCATTCCACCATAGAAACCAAGCCAACAGACTGGAATCTGGTTTTGCCAGCATGGAAAACAGACGTTAAATGACGATTAAACGAATGATGGTATTCTTGTACAGTAAGTTGCTAATAATAGCAGCTGAATTTTCCCCTCAGTTTCACACACTACAAACACTGAAAAAAAAATTAGGACATGAGACAAAAGTGTTCCAGGCTGGAGGTGGGGGTGCAGATTAAAGATGGAATGGTTATGGTTGGGTTGTCTGCTCAATCAGAGCGAAACAGTAGTGACATGATACAAATTGTTTTAAAGTATTTGTATTTGAATTAGAATATTCCATCACAAATGTTATACTCCAAGCACCATCTTAGTAACAGAAAACTGGGTTATTTCTCTAACCTCCCCCAATACTTATTTTCAAAGATAATTGCAATGTATGGTCAGTATATTCCATTGGGAATATGTTTATAAAAGGTTTAAAGTATTAATTTTCGGCCTTCGTTTGTAATCTAAATAACTTATATATCGGTCTCTCTCTTTTTATTTTTATTGACTATAAAAACCAATAGAATCAGCAGCGGATGGGAAACAATTCTTTCCATTGATGTAAGTGAACAAAAGAACTCAAAAGTGTTAATTTGATGGTGAGTTCATGTACTCTGTGTACTTTGTGACATTGTGAAAAACTCTATTGTGAGGGAAAGTGTTAAGGGGACGTATAACGGACTCAGTACTCAACTAAACGAATAAAATAATTAGGAGTGTTTAACACTCATACACAATGTATTTATACACATATATATGTATATACATTTATATAAATATATACAAACAAATATGTGTAATATAAACTAGCAAAAAGGTAAAATTACTTCTTGTATTAATATAAATTCCTTTCACTGAATTTTCTTTTTATATCTGTAAAAGATATTTCTTATCTAAAGTATTTTAGTTATTTTACTTATTTTCTTTTAATTCCCTAAGTCAAGTAATGAACAGTAACATTGTTACAGGTTTCTAACTGGCCATTCATAGGTACAATACGTTTTTGGAGGTAAGAGTAACAAGAGTACAAAGCAAATATTTCAAGGGCCTTCATTCAAACTCCTTCAGCTTTTTTAGACAACGTTATATATATACATCCAGTGTCCAGGGTTTCATCACACTTGAGGGGAGAACCCTTCCTTGGACTCACTCCACTGCTGCTTGTTGTGGTCATCTATTAACCCTTTCGTTACCAAGCCGGCTGAAACCGCCTCTGGCTCTGTTGTACAAATGTCTTGTTTTCATAAGTTTTGAATCAAAATCTTCCACCAAACTTTAGTCACAATTTATGTTCCTAACACTAGCTTAATGATAACAAAGTTATTTTACTAAATACTGTGTTATATTTAAAGTAATTGGAAGAAACACAGAGCATCTCAAAATAAATACAGTAATGAAAGGGTTAAATAATGATAATAATAATGAAATTATTGTGTATAGTGCTCAGGTGTACTATAACTCATCAAAGATGCACGTATAGTATATAGAATTATGTACAAAAGTCAGGAAAGTGAACAGTGTATGAGTCATGATATACATGTGGAGGTGGGGATACCAGGTGCAGTGTTGGTGAATTTCAGGAAGCAGGGATGTCTTAAAGGGTGCAATGTCTTGGCAGATAGAGAAATACTTGACACAAAATATAGCATTCCAATGGACTAGCTTTAAAAGAATGTACAAAATTATACATGTAAAGTTTCTATTAGTGACACAAGGCCTGAAATTTGCTTGGGGGAAAAGTGGTCAAATTTTAATTCAGAATGTAAAGCTGAAAGAAACACTGTTTAGCATGCTAATGATTGTAGCAGCTCCCCATCTGTGTTTATTTTTCTGGACTTATGAATTCTTAGACCACCACCATCATCGTTTAACGTCCGCCTTCCATGCTAGCATGGGTTGGATGATTTGACTGAGGACTGGCAAACCAGATGGCTGCACCAGGCTCCAATCTTGATTTGGCAGAGTTTCTACAGCTGGATGTCCTTCCTTATGCCAACCACTCCAAGAGTGTAGTGGGTGCTTTTATGTGCCACCGGCACGGGGGGGGGGCCAGTCAGGCGATACTGGCAACGGTCATGGAAAAATTGTTTTTTTTTTCTTTTTAACGTGTCACCTACACATCGGCACAAGTACCAGTGACTGTATATATGTATAAAGGCAGCGAGCTGGCAGAAACGTTAGCACGCCGGGCGAAATGCTTAGCAGTATTCCGTCTGTCGCTACGTTCTGAGTTCAAATTCCGCCGAGGTCGACTTTGCCTTTCATCCTTTCGGGGTCGATAAATAAAAGTACCAGTTACGCCCTTGGGTCGATATAATCGACTTAATCCCTGTCTGTCCTTGTTTGGCCCCTCTGTGTGTAGTAAAGAAATATATATATGTATGATGGCATGAAAAATACAGACTTCCCTAGTGTTGATATCATGAAAAAGCCATCCGGGATACTCTATTAAGTGGATGATGTTAAGAAGGGCATCCTGCCATAGAAGCCATGACAAAGCAGGCATTGGAGCACAGGTGCACTCGTTAGACCCATTGTATCTTGACAAAACATTTAATCCATGCCAACGTTGATTTTAAATGATGATGATGACAATAGTGGACTGTCACATAGTTTCATTCCAACAAATTCTATTCTCCCAAAGCGATTGTGCAAGACACATTCCCAAGATGATGGAATCCAAAACCACCTGGGTGTATATTGAAATTTGTAACCATACATGCCTTAGGTCAATGTTAAAAAAATCTAATTTGTCATTACAACCCTTTTTTTTTTGTATGAATTTAGTAAAAGTTTTATTGTGACACAGAATAGTTAGAAATCTCACAATGTCTTCTGAAACTAACTTACCTGAACTACATTACAAACACATGAATAATTCTTAAGCAACATTCCTGACACATAGTTTCTGCCTACTTTGTGTTTAACAATAGAACTTCTGTTAGGCTATCCAATCTTGTCACCTCTCTCCCATTTGAATGAAACAACTTCAATATTATGAGCCAATGACAGAGCCCCTATGTGGTTATGAAACCTGTTAGAAATAACAACCAAATCTCCCTCGAAGCACACTATTATTTTGAAAGATTGTATTGGATAATTTAGTATTTGGTACAAGATGTCTTTTTAACCACATGGCCTAGTGGTTAGAGCAGCGGACTCGCAGTCGAGGTATCGCAGGTTCAAATCTCAGACCGGGCGATGTGTGTGTTTATGAGTGAAACACCTAAGCTCTACTTGGCTCTGGCATAAGGAAATGGCGAACTTCTGCTGACTCTTTTGCCACAACTTTCTCTCACTCTTTCCTCCTGCAACGGACTGGTGTCCCGTCCAGGTGGGGAACCTATACGCCAAGGAAACTGGGAAACCAGCCCTATGAGCCAGTCATGGCTCGAGAAGGAACAAACAAACAAGATATCTTTAAAGAAGAATTGGTCATTATTGAATAATTTTTGTCTTGGGTCTGCTCAACTAAAAACGACCTGGGGCTAAACAATGACTACTGCAGTTATTACATAGGTGTTAGAAATAGCAGCCAAGTCCCCACTCCTTACTGTCTTCAAATTCGAAAAATTCAGTGGATAAGTAGTCCCAAGTATGCAAAAATAATAGGATGGTCAGATTTGGAACATTTTTGACCTAAAAAACCAAAAGTTCTGGAAATAACAAACAAATCTCTCTTAAATTATATCCTAACGACGAGCTGGCAGAAACATTAGCATGCCGGGCAAAATGCTTAGCGGCATTTCATCTGTCTTTATGTTCTGAGTTCAAATTCTGCTGAGGTCAACTTTGCCTTTCATCCTTTTGGGGTCAATAAATTAAGTACCAGTTACGCACTGGGTCGATGTAATCGACTTAATCCCTTTGTCCTTGTTTGTTCTCTCTGTGTTTAGCTCCTTGTGGGCAATAGAGAAATATATATCCTAACATCTTGATGAAGTGTTTGTTCCTTCTCGAGCCACACCTGGCTCATAAAGGCCGGTTTCCCAGCTTCCTTGTCATATAGGTTCCCCACCTGGATGGGACGCCGGTCCGTCGCAGGTGAGCTGCAAGATGCAGGAGGAAAGTTGTGGTGAAAGAGTCAGCAGAAGTTCGCCATTACCTTCTGCTGGAGCCGCATGGAGCTTAGGTGTTTCACTCATAAACACGCACATTGCCCGGTCTGAGATTCGAACCCATGATCCTTCGACCGTGAGTCTACTGCTCTAACCACTAGGCCATGTGCCCCCATCTTGATGAATTATGTAGTGTTAAATACACAATGTCTGAACAGTAACAACGGAACTAAACAACATATTCTTAAACTAAGACTAGCTGATAATATGAATAGCTTGTTACCTTGCTCCCTAGATTTGTGTCTAAATGTAAGTATTGTAAGCATTGGGTTGTCCGGAAAGTTCATGCCGATTTTTAAAGGAAAGAAAAAGGTCAATAAATACTTGCCATTACATTTTAAATCAACCAAATAACCATTTTTTTGCACAATGCATCTCTATCTTTCCTTTAGCTTGAAAATACCCTCTTTTCAGAATTGAGGTGGTTTCATGGTAAAGAATTCATCAAGGTATCTTTTTACGTCATCCAAGAAATTGAAATTTTTACCATTAAGACTATTCTGCAGAGACCGGAATAAGTGAAAATCTGAAGGAGCAATATCTGGTGAATATGGAGGGTGGGGCAACACATCCCAGCCGAGCTGCAGCAATTTTTGTCTGGTTCCCAAAGCATCAAGTGTCGAAAATGAACTTTCTTATCTTCCATTTTAAAGGGTTACAGAAATAACACAGGTTATAGGAACATAAACCTTCTTCCACGAAAAGATAGCTTAAACTGTGCTCTAAATGGACTCAACCATGTTCTAAAATAAGTCGAAAGGTAAGCTACTATAAATCAACACGAACTTTCCAGACAACCAAATATTATAATTACATTATCACTATATTTTAATCCATTTATCTTTTACTTGTTGCAGCTATGCCTTGAAGAATTCATAGTCTTCCCCCTTTTTCTGATGAGAGAAGAGAAAACATGTTTGCTGGTTCAGAGCTGACTCTGACTTCAGCCATTTTGGTTATATAGCTGTCAATTTCAATAACTGGTACCTTTGTTGGGTCTATTTGTACTAGCCCATCTCTCTTCTGTACCTTTTTCTTATTTCTTTACTACCCACAAGGGGCTAAACATAGAGGCGATAAACAAGGACAGATGAAGGGATTAAGTCGATTACATCAACCCCAGTGCATAACTGGTACTTAATTTATCAACCCCGAAAGGATGAAAGGCAAAGTCGACCTCGGCAGAATTTGAACTTAGAACGTAACTGCAGACGAAATAACGCTAAGCATTTCGCCCGGCGCGCTAACAATTCTGCCAGCTTGCCGCCTTCTCTTCTGTACCTTTTTCTATTCAGTAACCTTTCGTAGAGCATTTTCATGCCCTTTACTTCTCAGTATCAGAGTGCAGTACCATACATACCTTTCACCTTACAACTCTGATTCTAACATCACTGTACTTTGGTAAGCACCTGACTTTCTACTTCTTTCTTTATCTTTGCTAAGTATATATGTGACACCAAGCTTTTCTAGCTGCCTGACATTGTTCCTTTCTTCTTAATTTTTCCATTCTTTCCAGCTTTGTTACTTAGCTTTTGTGACATTCTATTTGTTTACTATTCCACATCCATATTTCTTTCCACTTAGCTGAAACATTGCTCCATCTACATATCTGCTCTTTGGATCACAGCACAGGTTGTCTTGTAAAAAGAGAGGAAAGTTTCTGGTGGTGTTAGTATAACTGGTTTGTGCATCTGAAAATAGAGTTTGCAACCAAGAGAATACCCTCCATCAGGCATTTGCCATATTCTGAACGCCTTACTTCCCTGGGCATGGACACATTGAAACTCCAACATCTGGCAGCTGACTTGGCAAACACCCATAAAATTATTAACCATCTTACAAACAATAACTCTGAGCACCTTTTCAAATTCCACCTGTCTAACACCCGTGGACATGTTTACAAAGTCAGAAAACAGCACAGCTCCCATGACTTTCGGAAACATTTTTTCATGCTAAGAGATGCTGAAGTATGGAACAAACTGCCGGCATCAGTTGTTAGTTGTCGGAACACTGTATCCTTCAAAACTTCTATGCTTCCTGACAAGTAAAAGAGTAAAGAGTATATATATATATTTGTGTATATGAATCATTCCCCTCCTCACATTGCTTTCCTCCCTGCATTTTCCCCACTGCAACTCTTCCCTCCTCCTGGGACCATGAAATTATATATCTCTCCTCATCCACCATGCATGTCTATTTTTCTACCCAGTCACACCACCTCTTTTCTACCCTTGCTGATGGTGTCATTACTACCCTGCTGCTGACATCCCTCAAGCTTCCCCAACTCATGCAACCCTCTCCTCAACCCTTCCCACCATCTTTACAGATGTTGCCTACCCACCCCTTTCTCTCTCTCACTCCCCCTACCTCTTCCCCCCCTTACACTCATGCAAACTGCCTCCCACTACTAATCCTTCTACCTGAGGCACCACCTGAACACTTTATCACCACTATCTACCTCTTTGGAGATACCACTATTTCATTCTCACTCTCTCTCCTAAATATGAGAAGCCTTGTAGCTCCACTACAACAAGAACCTGCTCTGTCCTTACCTCTTAACCCTCAACTAACATAAGAAGGCAACAACCATCCACCATTACTTGCAAGCTACATGGTGTTGGTGGTATGAAAAAAGCATCCAGTAGACACTGTAGAGTGGTTGGCATTAGGAAGGGCATCCATAGAAATAGTACCAAAGCAGACACTGGAGCATGGTGTGGTCCTTGGGCTCATTGGATCCTTGTCGAACTGTCCAACCCTTGCCAGTTTGGAATATGGACCTTAAATTATGATGACGATGAATACAAAACATCTTACGTAAATGTAATTACAAAGGATGTCATAAAACAATTATTATTCTATTCGAAAAGGTATAAAGGTAACGTCACTTTTACTTGTTTCAGTCCTTTGATTGTGGCCATGCTGGAGCACCGTCTTTAGTTGAGCAAATTGACTCCAGGACTTATTCTATCAGTCTCTTTTGCTGAACTGCTAAGTTACGGGAACGTAAACACACCAGCATCAGTTGTCAAGTGATGTTGGGGGGGGACGAACACAGACACACAAAGACACACACACACACATATATATATACATATTCATATATGTGACGGGCTTCTTTCAGTTTCTGGCTACCAAATTCACTCACAAGGCTTTGGTCGGCCCGAGGCTATAGTATAAGACACTTGCCCAAGGTGTCACGCGGTGGGACTGAACCCAGAACCATGTGGTTGGTAAGCAAGCTACTTACCACACAGCCACTCTTGCGCCTATAGATTGAATGTGTGATCCAGTTTCAAGCTGGTGTTAATGCATGTACACAGCATTCATTGTTGTTATTTAGCCTAAGTTCAACTCTAATCACACAGCTCTATGATGAAAGACATTCCAGCCATAACCATCCTTTCTTTTATTGAAGCAACGTATTTACTGATTGTAAAGTCAGAGGCGAGAGAAATTTGGCTGCTATTTCTAGTCAATCAGGCAACCATGTTGAGGTTCCCTTGTTGGCTCATACACAACTGCTTTTGTACTTAGGAGAGACAACATTGCCAACTTTTCTCCTAGTACTGCAGTCAGTACTAATGCCCAGTTCAAGCAGAAAAGTAAATAAATAAATGTAGGTGACTACAAATATACTGCAATAATAACAATGTGTCTGTCACTTCAGTGTTTACCAATGCATGTGGGGGGGGGGGAATTAAGCATCGAAGCTGAATGCTGTTGATAGCCTTAGGACAGTCACCTCACTGAGTCACCCTATGATTAAAGGCACTAGCTGTTACCATCCCATCTTTCTGGATATCTAGCAATAATTTAGCTCAATGTCCTTCCTATTTTATAATAATAATAATAATGAAATTATTGTATACAGTGCTCAGGTGCACCACAACTTGTCAAAAAGTGCATATAAAGCATATGCAGTAATGTAAAAATGTCTGGGAAGCGAACAATGTATGAGTCAGATACATGCCTGTGTGTGTATGGAGGGGAGAAAATCAGGTGTAGTGTTGGCGAATCTCAGAAAGCATGGAAGTTTTGAAGGATGCAGTGTTCCGACAACTAACAACTGATGCCGGCAGTTTGTTCCATGCTTCAGCAACTCTCAGCGTGAAAAAATGTTTCCTGAAGTCATGGGAGCTGTGCTGTTTTCTGACTTTATAAAATATCTGCGTTGGGTGTAAGAGATGAACTCTATAACTGGTTGAAGTCCTTTATTTTCAACCAAAAAGAGGTTGTCACAGTTCTAGGACAGCACTCTTCGCCCTATGAGATGACATCTGGTATAGAGGTATTTTAAGGCACCAGGTTTCAGTTTGAGGAGTTTTACTCTTTACTCTTTACTCTTTTACTTGTTTCAGTCATTTGACTGCAGCCATGCTGGAGCACCACCTTTAGTCGAGCAAATCGACCCCAGGACTTATTCTTTGTAAGCCCACTACTTATTCTATCGGTCTCTTTTGCCGAACCGCTAAGTGACGGGGACGTAAACACACCAGCATCGGTTGTCAAGCAATGCTAGGGGGACAAACACAGACACACATACACACACATACATATATATATATATACATATATACGACGGGCTTCTTTCAGTTTCCGTCTACCAAATCCACTCACAAGGCTTTGGTTGGCCCGAGGCTATAGTAGAAGACACTTGCCCAAGGTACCACGCAGTGGGACTGAACCCGGAATCATGTGGTTGGTAAGCAAGCTACTTACCACACAGCCACTCCTGCGCCAGTTTTGACTGTTATTTTAAGTAGGCTGAGTGACTATAAACAGGCTTCCTCTCATTGGCTTAATTTATGAGTAATTAGACTAATAGGTGACTGATTCAGACAATTAATGTAACAGTCTACACTAAGTGTAAGTGAATAACGGAGAAAAAAAATGTTTTATTAGAGCAGAATCACTAAAGTATCTATTTATATTACAGGCAAAAAAAAAAAGAAAAATCTATTCATAACTTGGTCTTAATTTAGCAATTAAAATAAATCTCATTTTGGTGGTAACATTATTAAATATTATTGCTTTTCCAAAAGTTACATTTACCATTTATTTATATAAGGAAAGGTTATTTAAATACAAATTACGAAAAATATAACTGAAATTGATGATAAAGGAAATGTATATTCCAGGTATAGTTTTTCTAGGACTATATTATCCAGTGTGCCCTTGCCATTTTTTAAAGGTGTTCAGGTAAGATATAATGGAGATTATGCAGGTGTGATATAAGGGAAATTATGCTGCTATTTCTAGCAGGTCAAGAAACTTATTCATTGGCTTGGATATTAACCCTTTTGATACCAACCTGCCTGAGATTGTTTCTTATTTCTTTATTGCTCACAAGGAACTAAACAAAGAGGGGACAAACAAGGACAGACAAATGGATTAAGTCAATTACGTCGACCCCAGTGCATAACTGATACTTAATTTATCGACCCTGAAAGGATGAAAGGCAAAGTCGACCTCGGCGGAATTTGAACTCAGAACGTAGCAGCAGATGAAATACCTATTTCTTTACTACCCACAAGGGGCTAAACACAGAGAGGACAAACAAGGACAGACAAATGGATTAAGTTGACTATGTCGACCTCGGTGAGTAACTGGTACTTATTTGATCGACCCCGAAAGGATGAAAGGCAAAGTCGACCTCGGCGGAATTTGAACTCAGAACGTAACGGCAGACAAAATACCTATTTCTTTACTACCCACAAGGGGCTAAACACAGAGAGGACAAACAAGGACAGACAAATGGATTAAGTAGACTATGTCAACCCCAGTGCGTAACTGGTACTTATTTAATCGACCCAGAAAGGATGAAAGGCAAAGTCGACCTCGGCGGAATTTGAACTCAGAACATAGCAGCAGACAAAATACCTATTTCTTTACTACCCACAAGGGGCTAAACACAGAAGGGACAAACAAGGAGAGACAAATGGATTAAGTCGATTATATCAACCCCAGTGCATAACTGGTACTTAATTTATCGACCCTGAAAGGATGAAAGGCAAAGTCGGCCTCAGCAGAATTGAACTCAGAACGTAACACCATACAAAATACCTATTTCTTTACTACCCACAAGGGGCTAATCACAGAGAGGACAAACAAGGGCAGACAAACGGATTAAGTCGATTATATCGACCCAGTGTGTAGCTGGTACTTAATTTATCGACCCCGAAAGGATGACAGGCAAAGTCTACCTCAGCGGAATTTGAACTCAGAATGTAATGACAGACAAAATACCACTAAGCATTTCACCCGACGTGCTAACGTTTCTGCCAGCTCACCATCTGAGAGTGTTTCTATGATACAAGCCTCATATTTAAAGTTATCTAAATTAAAACTTTACTTGAAAATTTCATATCAATTTATGTTTCAGCACCAGTCTGATAATTCTTTTAATTATAGGCACAAGGCCTGAAAGTTTGGGGAAGAGAGAAGGTCAATTTGTTTGAACCCAATACTTAACTGATGCTTATTTTATTGATCCTGAAAGAGTGAAAGGCAAAGTCAACCTCAGCATAATTTGAATTTAGAATATAAACTGGAAGAAAATCTGCCAAGCATTTTGTTTGGTATGCTAATGATCCTGCCAGCTCACTGCCTTAAATACCTGCTTAATAATGGTTTTAAATTTTGGCACAGGCTCAGCAATTTTGGGGGAAGAATAAAATCGATACAGGCAAAGTTAGTCTCAGCAGAATTTGAACTTGCAGAACAGACTTTGAGAGGATTATAGGGAACATTACCTCTTCCCTTTTCTTGAGACATATATATATATATATACCGGAGTAAACACATAAATGTGAAACAAGGTGGTAAAAAGAGTACTCAAATACCAGTGGTAGAGTAATATGCTTTATTTAAAGCAGCAGAAAATTCAACAAAACCTGTTACTCTGAGTTTCCCGTTGCCGTTCATCGGACAGTTTTTCTAGCAAAAGCTGTCCGATGAACGGCAACGGGAAACTCAGAGTAACAGGTTTTGTTGAATTTTCTGCTGCTTTAACTAAAGTATATATATATATATATATCAAAAGGATAGGATTTTCAACAATTAGCCAAAATAATGTCAGTAACAAACAGTTACTATTTCATCACAAATTAGTCACCTCTAGGCAAGTGTCTCATGTCTTTGGTCATGAGACAAAACTCTCAGCTGTTCAGCTTACTTTGCAGTATCAGCTGACAAGGATGCTGGACCTGCTAAAAATAGCAGCTAAATCTCCTTCAAATGGCACCCTACTGTTTTAAAAATGGAGTGATATGTTAGACAAGCAGTTCTCAAGCAGTTCTCAACAACTTTTTATCTATGGACCCCTTTGATTGCTATTTTATTCTAGTGGATCCCCATAGCCATTTGATGTTTAAAAACTAGTTTTGTAGATACTTCTTTCAAAATTCCTATTTTATTTTTCACACATTCACTTGTTTAGGGTGAATTGTGTAAAATGCTAAAGAAACCTAACTGTTTCTTGCAATAAATACATCATCATCATCATCATCATCATCGTTTAACATCCGTTTTCCATGCTAGCATGGGTTGGACGGTTTGACCGGAGTCTGGGAAGCTAGGAGGCTGCACCAGGCTCCAGTCTGATCTGGCAGTGTTTCTACAGCTGGATGCTCTTCCTAACGCCAACCACTCCATGAGTACAGTGGGTGCTTTTTATGTGCCACTGGCACAGGGGCCAGGAGAGGCTGGCAAACGGCCATGATCGGTTGGTGCTTTTACGTGTCACCGACACAGACGCCAGTCAGGCGGCGCTGGCATCTGCCACGTTTGGGCGGTGCTTTTTACATGTCACCGGCATGGTCACGGACCCTTAAAATATTGCTGTGGATTCCCAATTTACTATTTTGCTAGTGTGGACTCCCCAAGGATCTTATATGGACTCCTGAGGGTCATATGGACCCCATTTGGGAACCGCTGCATTAGACAAAGTGGTCCCTGATACTGTAAAAGACACCATGATAATAGCTGAAAAATACCATCTTTGATTATAGGTCTGCACAGAGCTGACTTGTTGGGGTGAAACAATAACCCTGCACTAAGTAAATACCATATGGTGCTATAGTTTACCATAGTAGGCAGCAGTGTAACCAAGAGACTTGTATTGTTAAGTTTCAGTCCTCATATGACCATGGCATAGTTCTTGAGGAAAGAGAGATTAGGATGAATGCTATAGAGGTCAGTGAAATAAAGTCTGTGTCATTGACCTTGTATATCTCAATGTATTTAATGTATAGGCACGATCATGTTGATGATAGAAAAAAATCATGACCTGCAAGTGAAGATTAAAGCTAATGAATTTTATCACTGGATCAGTAGAAGAAGGATGACATGAGTGGCTCTTTTCAGAGTACTTGAGACTTGTGAAAAGAAGTTATCCTTAGATCAGAGACCTAACCTCAATTTATCTGAGTGGGCTCAGGTACATAAGACAATTTGATTCGATTTCAATTTTACTTGCCACAACAGGTCTTTGCAAGCAGAGTTTTGTGTCCAAAGAAGGAAAGGTATGCATAAGTGGGCTGGCTTTAATGGAAGCACTCCGTCGGTTACGACGACGAGGGTTCCGGTTGATCCGATCAACGGAACAGCCTGCTCGTGAAATTAACGTGTAAGTGGCTGAGCACTCCACAGACACGTGTACCCTTAACGTAGTTCTCGGGGATATTCAGCGTGACACAGAGAGTGACAAGGCCGGCCCTTTGAAATACAGGTACAACAGAAACAGGAAGTAAGAGTGAGAGAAAGTTGTGGTGAAAGAGTACAGCAGGGATCACCACCATCCCCTGCCGGAGCCTCGTGGAGCTTTTAGGTGTTTTTGCTCAATAAACACTCACAACGCCCGGTCTGGGAATCGAAACTGCGATCCTACGACCGCGAGTCCGCTGCCCTAACCACTGGGCCATTGCGCCTCCATGGGCTGGCTACACCCCTGGTAAAGGCCACGGGTTATGGTCTCACTTGTCTTGCCGGGTCTTCTCATGCACAGCATATTTCCAAAGGCCTCGGTCACTAGTCATTGCCTCGGTGAGGCCTAATGTTCGAAGGTTGTGCTTCACCACCTCATCCCAGGTCTTCCATATATATATATATATATACATATATATACACACATATATATATATATAAATGTATCTATATAATGTATATGCATACAAGTATATGCTTTTGTTAAGTAGAAACATTTGTGTAAGGGAGTTAAAATGTATAGAATAGTTATAGGCACAAGCATTGCTGTGTGGTAAGAAGCTTGCTTCCCAACCACATGGTTCTGGGTTCAATCCAACTGCATGGCACCTTGGACAAGTGTCTTCTACTATAGCCTTGGGCCGACCATAGCCTTGTGTGTGGATTTGGTAGATGGAAACTGAAAAAAAGCCCATTGTATGTGCGTGCATGTGTGTGTGTGTGTGCATGTGTGTGTGTGTGTGTGTGTGTGTGTGTGTGCATGTGTGTGTGTGTGACTGTTCCCCATTACCACCTGACAACCAGTTTTGGTATGTTTAGCTCCCCATAACTTAGTGGTTTGGCAAAAGAGAACGATAGAATAAGTACCAGGCTTTACAAAAAAATTCAAAGTACTGTGGTCAATTCATTTGATTGAAATTCTTCAAAGTGGTGCCCCAGTATGGCCACAGTCTAATGACTGAAACAAGTAAAAGATAAAAAATAATACAGATTACTATTTTATCCCAGGTTCTACCTTGTTGAACAGACCAATGGTAAAAGATATTCCAGCCATGAACATTCTGACTCTTTTAATAACATGTGAAACTATATTATATAATTACATTCTGAGTTCAAATTCCGCTGAGGTCAACTTTGCCTTTCATCCTTTCAGGGTCAATAAATAAAGTACCAGTTTCGCATTGGGGTCGATGTAATCGACTTAATCCGTTTGTCTGTCCTTGTTTGTCCCCTCTATGTTTAGCCCCTTGTGGGCAGTAAAGAAATATATATTATATAATGTCTTTTTCTTATTTAAAACAGAAAGGGTATGATTTGAAGGAGATTTGGCCTCTATTTCTAGTAGAATAACTGACCATATTGAGGATTCCTCATTAACTTGTAGATTACAGATAGTGTGATATTGAACAGCAGATGCCGTATGTCAGGTGTAGAAGTTTGCAAATAATAGATGTTTGAAAATAATTGGCACCACGAGAAAGCTAATCAATGTTGTATGATGCCTTATGAAAGTTTGGTAAATTTAATTGCCATGATGTTAGAAGAAACTCTTCGAATGAGAGAGGGGAAGAGAGAGAAAATAGTGACGCTGCTTTGGTTGTGACCAGGTGAAAAAGAAGAAATCTGTCCACAGCCGAAATGACAATGCCACTGCTTTTCTTTTCCTCATTCAAAGATGACAAGTGAATATAGCATTAGAGACAGTATTCCTCACAGCAATTAAACTCTTCTGGAAACTCTGCTATGGACTAATTGTTGCTCTCTCTCTCTCTCTCTCTCACACACACACACACCATCACTAGTTACTTCAGATTCTGGAGGGCATTCCATATGACAATATAGAATTAGAAATTTAAGAGACATTTCATGAAACAGCTTTTCAGCACTTCCTCTATGAGTGTCCTTTAAAATATAAAAATTCTACATTAAAGCAGAAGAAACTGAAAAGAAGTTTGTTATATATATAGGCGCAAGAGTGGCTGTGTGGTAAGTAGCTTGCTTAACAACCACATGGTTCCGGGTTAAGTCCCACTGCGTGGTATCTTGGGCAAGTGTCTTCTACTATAGCCTCGGGCCAACCAAAGCCTTGTGAGTGGATTTGGTAGACGGAAACTGAAAGAAGCCCGTCGTATATATGTATGTATATATATATGTGTGTGTGTATGTTTGTGTGTCTGTGTTTGTCCCCCTAGCATTGCTTGACAACCGATGCTGGTGTATTTACATCCCCGTCACTTAGCGGTTCGGCAAAAGAGACCGATAGAATAAGTATCGGGCTTACAAAGAATAAGTCCTGGGGTCGATTTGCTCAACTAAAGGCGGTGCTCCAGCATGGCCGCAGTCAAATGACTGAAACAAGTAAAAGAATATATATATATATATATTATATATATACATACATATACATACATACATATACATACATACATATATATATATATATATGTATGTATATGTATATATCATCATCATCATTTAACATCCGCTTTCCATGCTGGCATGGGTTGGATGGTTTGACTGGGGAATGGTGAGCCAGAAGGCTGCACCAGGCTCAATCTGATCTGGTAAAGTTTCTGCAGCTGGATGCCTTTCCTAACACCAACCACTCCAAGAGTGTAGTGGGTGCTTTTATGTGCCACTGGCATGAGGGTCAGTCAGGTGGTTCTGGCAATGACTACACTCAAAAGGTGTTTTTTACATGGTACCTGCACGGGAGCCAGTCCAATGGCACTAGCAATGACCAAACTTGAATTTTGTTTTTCACGTGTCACTGGCACATGTGCTGGTATGGCGATGCTGGCAACGATCATGCTTGAATTGTGCCTTTTACGTGCCACCGGCATGGGAGCCAGTCTGTGGCCCCAGCAACAATCATGCTTGGATGTGCTTTTAATGTTCCACTGGCACTCGTGCCAATCAGGCGGCACTATCATCAGCCAAGTCAGTGATTTTGATTTCACTTGCCTCAACAGGTCTTCACAAGCAAAGTTTATTGTCCAATGAATGAGGGGTACTTATAAGTGGGCTAGTTACACCCACTGGCATAGGCCACAGGTTATGGTCTCACTTGGCTTGTTGGATCTCCTCAAGCACAGCATATCTCCAAAGGTCTTGGTCACTTGTCATTTGCCTTGGTGAGGCCCAATGTTTGAAGGTCACGCTTCACCACCACAACCCAGGTCTTCCTGGGTCTACCTCTTCCACAGGTTCCCTCAACTGTTAGGGTGTAACACTTTTTCACACAGCTGTCCTCATTTATTTGCAACACACAACCATACCAGTGCAGTTGTCCCTCTTGCACACCACATCTGATGCGTCTCAAATTCAACTTTTCTCTCAGGGTGCTTACACTCTGTCATGTATGCACACTGACATTACACATTCAGCGGAACATACTGGCTTCATTCCTTGTAAGCTTACACATATCCTCAGCAGTCATGGCCCATATTTCACTGCCATGTCGCACGGCTGTTCATACACATGCGTCATACAGTCTACCTTTTACTCTGAGCGAGAGGTCCTTTATCACCAACAGAGGTAGGTGTGTGTGTGTGTGTGTATGTACATATCATCATCGTTTAGCGTCCGCTTTCCATGCTAGCATGGGTTGGACGGTTCTACTGGGGTCTGTGAAGCCAGAAGGCTTCATCAGGCCCAGTCAAATCTGGCAGTGTTTCTACGGCTGGATGCCCTTATATATATATATATATATATATATATATATATATGCATACACATACATATGTATAAATGTATCTATATAATGTATATGCATACAAGTGTATGCTTTTGTGTGTAATATTGTCTTGACATCATGTGATGGTTGTAAATGAGCACCACTGTCATACAAGTGAGGTTGTTTGTTTCCAGTCTCTTGTTAAAAAAATATGTCTAGCTATGGAAAACTACCACCCTGCTTGGAAACAGGTGAGAGTTGGTGATAAGGAAGGGCATCCAGCCATTGAGAGATCTGCCTTGATAAATTCCATATAACCAATGCAAGCATGGAAATGTTGACATTAAATGATGATGAAGTAATTAAGAGTCAATGTAATTATTTCTATTTAGTGCTAGATTCAGTTTTGATCAAGAAGATATATATCAAAGGTGCAACCAAGCGAATACCCTCCATCAGGCATCTGCCATACTCTGAACACCTTTGATATTTTATTACCGAAAGAATGCCGGTTCACACATACAAACATTCACATACTTCCCTTGTACATGCAGACACATACATATACTCACACAGAGTTGAAACGCTGTTTGATTTTTCTTTTCAGTATTAAATGTTCACCATTTCACTTCCCTTGTACACACACATTCACATACCTCCCTTTTACAACCATACACAGAGTTGAAACGCTGTTTGATTTTTTTTTTACTGTAGAATTTCCATCATCCCACTACCAAGTTTGCCATCACCCCTTCCTTTCTCATTCATATGTTGTGACAGAGAAAAACACAAGAGTATTATCATTATTAAGGTAAAGGCAGAAAGTTGGCAGAATCATTAGTGCACTGGACAAAATGTTTAGTGGCATTTCTTCCATTTCTTTATATTCAAGTTCAAATGTTAATATCAGCTTGCCTTTCAACCTTTGGAGGGTTGGTAAAATGAAGGACTGGTCCAGTACATTGGTTGATGTAATCGACCCCTTCCCTTAAAATTGCTGGCCTTGTGCCTGTAGTAGAAAATTATTATTTTGATAGGGTGTGGTCTGAAAGAATTTGGTTACTATTTCTAGCAAAGTAAGGTCTTTGAGCTTACGTGAGTATTTGTAGAGCCGTAACCCAGTTCTTGCTATCAAATCTAACAGGAATTTATTCAAGAAACCCTAAGGCTGGGCATAATTATACAGTACCTCACAAGTTAAATTAGATATGACACTTTACAATGTGAAATGCAGCTAGACAATTTAATACAGATACAATAGCACACTTTGTGACCCAGTTTAACGAGTTACTAATGAAACGATACCTTACAGCGTAGTACAACTAAACATGACGTTGTGGTTATTGTTGTAGCTTAGTCCAGGTGATACAAATAAATAAACAAAGTCATTCGTTCATATGACTTTATGTATCATCTTTCAATGTGACCTCATGCCTCTTGCTTTTTTTTTTTTTCTATGTAACCTCATATAAAGACATGCTTCATTGACCTTGTTTCACTGATCGTTTGCCTTTATACTGTAGTAGCAAATTTATGTTAACAAATGCTACTATTCCAGTGCTTTTCTCTGTATTTTGACAATTACTGCTCAGTACAATACAATTAGTGGAGGTGCAATGGCCCAGTGGTTAGGGCAGCGGACTCGTGGTCGGTGGATCGTGGTTTCGATTCCCAGACCGGGCGTTGTGTGTGTTTATTGAGCGAAAACACCTAAAGCTCCACGAGGCTCTGGCAAGGGGTGGTAGCGACCCCTCTTGTACTCTTTCTTCCTGTTTCTTGAGTAACGCTGTGATGGACTGGCATCCCGTCCAGCTGGTGGGAACACATACGCCACAGAAACCGGGAAACCGGGCCCATGAGCCTAGCTAGGCTTGAAAAGGGCGCATAAATAAAATAAAAAACAATACAATTATATTAACAAATTCACTGCCATACATTAACAATTTTAATTCTAGTAATTGGTGTTGGGATACAATTTTAAATCTTTGCATATGGATATTTCAGCAAAAGGCTACTGTGGACTATTTTAAGCATTTCAAATGTTTTATGACTCAGAATCAGGCACAACAGAAGTAGCTAAGCAAGTTACATTTATTTGGCAGTAAAGAAATTTATTCCTTTGCCAAGCTCAAGGCATTTCCAGTTACTTATTTCTTTATTGCCCACAAGGGGCTAAACACAGAGAGGACAAACAAGGACAGACAAATGGATTAAGTCGATTACATCGACCCCAGTGCGTAACTGGTACTTATTTAATAGACCCCGAAAGGATGAAAGGCAAAGTCGACCTCGGCGGAATTTGAACTCAGAACGTAACTGCAGACTAAATACCTATTTCTTTATTACCCACAAGGGGCTAAACACAGAGGAGACAAACAAGGACAGATAAATGGATTAAGTCGATTACATCGACCCCAGTGCGTAACTGGTACTTATTTAATAGACCCCGAAAGGATGAAAGGCAAAGTCGACCTTGGCGGAATTTGAACTCAGAATGTAACGGCAGACGAAATACCACAAAGCATTTCGCCCAGCGTGCTAACGTTTCTGCCAGCTCACCGCCTTCTAGGTCTTCAAGGGTCTTGGATTTCTTTTGATTGACCAGTCTGTTGCTTCTACTTGTTTTATTTCATTTTGTTGTATCTTGGGAGGGTCATTATAATAATAATAATAATAATAATAATACATGTTTGTGAATTTACAAGCAGTTTACTCGAGAGATTGATATATGCATGATGAATTTAAGTGTTGTTTAAAGTTAATAACAAATTATGACTGCTGGTTCATTTAGGACTGTTGAGCAACAACTTAGCAATATGAACCTTCTTTTGGCATTTTGTGACAAACACCTTTATTATGTTACTGCCTACAAAATTGGCATGATCCATACCACTGTTGTGGCTTCCAGGAAGTTTTCTTTATTGTCATTCAGTTGGTAAAATATCTAGCCAACTAACTAATCATTTGTTTAATGTACTGGTTAAATGATCAATTGTTTGTTAGTCGAAGTTCTTTTGTTGCTGTTTACAACTTTTTCAGTGACTTCCTTCTCTCTTGATCTGCTCTGTATCTGTCCAAGAATTGGTCTTACGGCTGTGTATATGTATGCTTGTATGTAGATGTGTTTGGTTAAAAGCAGAAGTGAGAGTAAATGAAGAGTGAGTGTGTGTGAATATTTGTGTTTGTGTGCAATAGCCATCTGTGACTTTGCTAAATTCTACACCAAAATTAGTTCCTTGTATATTTCAAGTCACTCAAAATAGAAAACCGATATTGAATCTCAAAGAGACATAAGCTTAAAAGTATCCTTGTCTCCTACCATTGAGGTATTTTCCTTTTCTGACCAACCCACTGATCTTCCATCAAAATGCAGCTCTACAAAGAGTACAATGTCATCATCCTTTTTTTTTCTATGCTTGTATGGGTTAGACAGATTTTCTACAGATGCCCTTCCTATAGCCAAGCTTCACCTGTTTCCAAGTACGGTGATATTCCCCCATGATGAACATACTTTCAAAGGAACAACATACATGTATGATAGTGACATTTGTTTATAATTATTATGCAATGTCATGACAAGGTAGTACAAACACACACATCCGCACAAACACAAATGTGTGAGTGTATGTATATATCTGCTTTTATGTGCCACCTGCACAGGCGCTGAACTGGTCCCTGTGCAGGTGGCACATAAAAAGCACGATTTGAGCGTGGCTGTTGCCAGACCTCAGTCAAATCGTCCAGCCCATGCTAGCATGGAAAGCGGACGTTAAACGATGATGACGATGATATATATATATATATATATATATGTACATATACGAGCAAGCACATAAATGCAAAACAAGGTGGAAAAAATAGTACTCGAATACTAAAGATAGAATAATATGCCTTTTTATTAAACCTGCAAAAACATCACAAAAAACTGTTACTCAAAGTTTTATATTCCTGTTCATCAGACAGTTGTGATAAAGACTGGAATAAAATTGTTATGGTTCATATAATGTATGATTTAATATATCAAGTCATATATTACATGTACCATAACAATTTTATTCCAGCCTTGATCACAACTGTCTGATGAATGAGAACATGAAACTCTTAACAGTTTTTTTGTGATGTTTTTGCAGCTTTAATAAAAAAGTATATACATATACACACAATGGGCTTCTTTCAGTTTCTACCTACTAAAACCACTCACGTGGAGGCGCAATGGCCCAGTGGTTAGGGCAGCGGACTCGCGGCTGAAGGATTGCGGTTTCGATTCCCAGACCGGGCGTTGTGTGTGTTTATTGAGCAAAAACACCTAAAAGCTCCACGAGGCTCCGGCAGGGGGTGGTGGTGATCCCTGCTGTACTCTTTCACTACTCTTTCTTCTGTTGGCCTGCTCGCTTAGCCAGAGGGGTGGCGTCATTTGAAGGCTAAAACAATGCGAACGCATTGTGACCAGCGATGTGTAGCAACATCTGATGGTCTGGTTGGTCACGTAAAAAAAAAATTTTTTAAATCACACTCAAGGCTTTGGTCAGCCTGGGGCTATAGGAGATACTTGCCCATGGTGCCACTTGATGGTACTGAACCTGAAACCATGTGATTGGGAAGCGAACCATACAATGGAGCAAATCTTTTACAAAAACGTGAATGTTGTCTTAAGGCTTACATGATCTTGTCAAACATGTACCCAATCATTTAGTACTGGATAAAAAGAAATCGTAACACCTGTTCTGTCTTCAAAATTGGCAACACCTATTGAGTGGCCCTTACAAAAGAAGTCTGTGGAAAATTCTTTACAACATTAAATAGTGTGGCAGAAATATTAGCAAGTGTCACAAAGAATGAAATATAAATTGATGTGGTTAGGGTGTTGTACTCACAATTATGAGATTGTAGTTTCAATTCCTGGACCAAGTGTTGCATGACATCATGTTGTACAACAGTTCTTTGTATGGCGATTTCACTCTGTTTCTCTGTCAGTAATTAGGTTATTCACTCAAATACAGAAGCATTTCTCATGGCACCAGCAGGCAAAATGGGAAAGGCATTGCCCTGGATGATAGCAAGGGGGATGCACTGAAACAGCCACTCTGACTTGTGGAGCTTGCACTTGCAGAAAGCAGTCTCTGCCCCAGTAGTGGTGAGTAAGGTTATGGTCTGGGGACCAAGAATGCTGGAGGTCTCAACTGCCACAGGCTCAATTGTAAACGTGTCGGAGAATGATGTTCTTGGGCAATATATTTCTTTTTCAGGTTGCTCCTGTATACTCAACTCTAAGTTCCAGCAATAGCTGGGAAGTTAACCTTGTGAAGGACTGACATCCCATCCAGTGGAAAGTGTTACAATCTTAGTCACTTATATGTTAAGAATAAAGAAATTATTGTATACGGTGCTCAGATGCACCACAACTTGTCAGAAAGTGCATATAAAGTGTATGCAGTAATGTACAAATGTATGGAAAGCGAACAGTGTATGAGTCAGATAGATGCTTGTGTGTGTATGGAGGGGAGAAAATCAGGTGTAGTGTTGGCGAATCTCAGGAAGCATGGAAGTTTTGAAGGATGCAGTGCTCCGACAACTAACAACTGATGCCGGCAGTTTGTTCCATGCTTCAGCAACTCTTAGCATGAAAAATGTTTCCTAAAGTTATGGGATAGAAACCGGGTCAAGCCCTGGCCTTATGAGCCTTAGGGCTCACAACCAATCTATGTAAGTTTGTTTACATGAATCACCCCAACTGATGGAGCCTGATTGACTTGCTAAAACTGGTAGTCTAATCTTTATAAACTTAGGCCATACCATCTTAAAATAGAAAAGTCTTGACTGAAAACCATTTTTGGACCGGTTTGCAAGAAAGATTATATGAATTCGTCTGGTGAAACAAATTTTGTGGTGTCCAGGGAAAGTCATTATGTCAATATAATTAACACATACACTGGTTCAATCCCACTCCTTTATCATTAGTCAATTGGTTAAATATCCGAACTAAATGATTGTTTAACTTGGTTAAACAGTCAGTTGTTTGTTTTGTTTGCTTTTTGTCAAAGCTCTTTTGTAACTATTTGTAACTTTCCTTTTAGTCTGTTATGGATATTTAACCAGTTGACTAATAACAAAGGATGAGGAAATGAACCAGTGTATGTGTGTTAATATTGGAGTAAGGACTCTCTCCCTAGACACAACAAAATTTACAATTGAATGCTCCCCTTCTATCACGGCTAGAATATGTTTAATCATTAGTCTGCTCAATCAGGACTGATTTAGAAGCTAATGAAAAGCAATATGAATAATACACTTTTAAGTGAAAACTTCAGTTCTAATTTAAATTTGAATACTTACAATTACAATGTGGTTGGTGGTTGTCTACATTTTTTAGTTTCATGCTTTTGTTGTCTCGTTGGCACCAATATTTTAAAAATGAGTAAAAAAATTAATTCTTTTATTTGTTTCGGTTATATGATTGCGGCCATGCTGGAGCACTGCTTTTAGTCGAACAAATCAACACCAGGACTTATTCTTTGTAAGCCTAGTACTTATTCTATCAGTCTCTCTTGCTGAACCGCTAAGTTACGGGACGTAAACAGACCAGCATCGGTTGTCAAGCGATGTTGGGGGGACAAACATATACACACGCACACATACATATATATATATATGCGAGGGGCTTCTTTCAGTTTCCATCTACCAAATCCACTCACAAAGCTTTGGTCGGCCCGAGGCTATAGTAGAAGACACTTGCCCAAGGTGCCACGCAGTGGGACTGAACCTGGAACCATGTGGTTGGTAAGCAAGCTACTTACCACACAGCCACTCCTGCACCTAATGTTTAAATATGCATAAAATCTTCACCCTTTTTTTACCATATTTCAGTTGAAAAACACTGCTTTTGTTTCAATTAATTTTGAAAATAACAAAGAACTTAGAAAAATAATTGGCATAGGCATAGGAGTGGCTGTGTGGTAAGTAGCTTGCTTACGAACCACATGGTTCTGGGTTCAGTCCCACTGCGTGGCACCTTGGGCAAGTGTCTTCTACTATAGCCTCGGGCTAACCAAAGCCTTGTGAGTGGATTTGGTAGAGGGAAACTGAAAGAAGTCCGTTGTATATATATATATATATATATATATATGTTTGTGTGTCTGCGTTTGTCCTTCCCTAACATCGCTTGACAACCGATGCTGGTGTGTTTACATCGCCGTCACTTAGTGGTTCAGCAAAAGAGACCAATAGAATAAGTACTGGGCTTACAAAGAATAAGTCCCGGCGTCGATTTGCTCGACTAAAGGCGGTGCCCCACCATGGCCGCAGTCAAATGACTGAAACAAGTAAAAGAGAGAGTAACAAATCATGTTTAATACAAAGTAAGTGAATAGGAAAGAACCCAATATTATGACCGGTATACTCCAAAGCACACTTATGATTGTCAAAGGTGTTCCAACAGTGTCTATCACATCTTCAAACGACTGGATATGTCATCCAAGGTGTACTACCACCTGTATCATCTCTTGTGAAAGGTAGAAGGGTCCAGTTTGCTGGACATTGTTGTGGAGCTGAAAATGAGTCAATTTCTACTCTTCTCCTCTTGAAGCCATCTACTCACGAAACCAGAGGGCGCACACTCTCCTACCCTGATGTAATCTCCAGGGATACAGGCATCCGGCAACAGGACCTCGGTAGTGCTATGATGGACCGTGAAGTCTAGCGTAGCATAGTAAATTCCATTGTCTCGACTACGGTCGAACAATGATGATGACTATATTTCTAAGATTTCAGAGTGTAATTTGAGGAAGATTTTGTTATTTCCAGTATGCTACTAAAAACGTAAAAAAAAAAAAAAAAAGACAATCTTGTCCTCTCCTACTAGCATTAGATAGAGTGAGTCACATAAACGTCTTATTGGCAGGATTTTGTCTTAGCAATGCAGCTGGCAGTGGGTACATGCTACTGACAAAGTCCAGCAAGGACGATATTCACATCAAGCATTCTTACCATCAGTGCTGGAAATGTTTAAAACAAGTGTTTGAGGAACCTGTTTGTAATTTCAGCTAAGTGGATGCCAACTGAATTAGAATCTTAATCTGATGCTGATTAACTCTTGAAATGGACAACCAGGTAAATATTTTCCAGGTATGTATATACAGCTTCCAGTTTTTGTGATGTTAGGTCAGAAGCAGCTTTTAATCTATTTCGTATACTGCATCGTTAGACACTGATATGTTTGTGTCTTTAAAATGGGGGCGCAATGGCCCAATGGTTAGGGCAGCGGACTCGCGGTCGTAGGATCGCAGTTTTGATTCCCAGACCGGGCGTTGTGAGTGTTTATTGAGCGAAAACACCTAAAAGCTCCACGAGGCTCCGGCAGTGGGTGGTGGCGATCCCTGCTGTACTCTTTCACCACTCTTTCTCCTGTTGGCCTGCTCGCTTAGCCAGCGGGGTGGCGTCATTCAAAGGCTAAAACAATGCAAACCCATTGTGACCAGCGATGTGTAGCAACATCTGATGGTCTGGTCAGTCACATGATGTTTATGTCTTTAAACACTATATCCACAAAAGATGTTAACTTTGGACAAATATTGCAGTTAATCTGCCTATTTGTGATGTGTTTACATTAAGTATGATACACAGAGGGCTGTGTATTTTAATCTAATACTACTTCTGTTGCATATAACACATACATACACACATATATTTCGAAACACGCATTTAGTCGAAACAGGGGCAGCTGAAGAAGGGGAATGTTCCTTGCGTTGGTTGTCTTGTACTGTTTTTTTCGTTGTTAAAAAAAAGTCCGTTTCCTTGTTTGGTTTTATGTTTTCGTTTCTCGTTGTGTTCTACGTTTATTTGTGGTGTCCTGTACTCATATATGCATGTATATATACATATAGATGTAGGTATGTACATATATGTATGTATATATGCATATGTTTTATTTATTAAATTGTTATTATATATATATATATATAAAATGAGATAGGGGTTATAAATTCAACCCTCCATGGGATAACATATATCCAATGAGGAACTGTAACATTCAATATAGAACATCATTATGTTTATTGACTTATATTATTTATATTATTATGTATATGTATATGTGTGTATATATATAAGGATATGAGTATATATGCACTCTTATTTATATGTAAATGATTTTTGGGTATGTACTCATACTTATATAGGTATATGTGTAACTTGTTTTATACATTAGAATCCCCGAAGAGGCCGTAAGATATTTTTGTTAATGTGGCTAATATAGGTTAAATGAGACATACTTATCTGCATGGCCGAAACAGCTGCCAGTTATAATGTATATGTATTTTATATCTTTTTATATTTATTTAGTTATATCTCATTATATTGATTGTAATTATTGTACTGTATTAATGTCTAATCTTAATGCTCTTGTGTAGTGTTTTAATAAAGTATGTGATTCAGTATTATCTGATAGTTGATGAATGATTTAGATATATATATATATATATATATATATATGCAGATAACCTGTAGATGTATAAGGATTAAACGCACATTGGTACACATTAAGTGTATTTAATACACAAGAGAAACAGATGGTAGTGTGAACAAGTTATTTGTCAGCCTTGGTCAAGCAGACTTACGAAAAATATTTCAGTCATGAACACCCTGATACAAAGTGCTATATATTTTCTAAAATGGAAAGGTATCTGATTTAAAAGAGATCTAGCTACTATTTCAAGTAGGTCAACAGACCACATAGGCATTACCTGAGCCTAGGTGGATGGCGTTACCAAGAATGAAGACAACCCAGCTGAGAGGTGGCCAGTTTGTATCATGACACTGGAACAGTATTGTGATGAAACATATAATGACAGGAAATTTGGAATTATAAAATACCTACAAAACAGGTAAAAAGACCTAAAACTTTTCTTTTCAGAATGGAAAAAATAGATGGTGCTAAAAAATATATAAAAATAAAACAAAATAGAAAAGTCATGTGACTGAAAATCATTTTTTAATGAACGAAATGGTTGTCTTTCAAGTAAGATCCACAGTTATTTTTTACCCAATTACTATCAACAGGGATTTACGAAAGCTGGTTACAGAGCCATGGGTAGGCTGGCTTTCCGGAAGTTGAACTACCCGTTGTTTTGTTTTCTATATCTTTAAAAAAAAAATATAGAATGAACCAATTCTGCAGCAGGTGAAAAAAAAAAAAAAAAAAAAAGATATATGTATGTTTGTATGTGTGCATATATATATATATATATATATATATATATACACATATATATATATACACACACATACACATACATATATATATCTTATGATGCAGCACAGAGATATTGTGAGTCTAGCCAATATATATTTTTAAATTGGAAAAAAAAAAAAAAAAGGGCTATTTTTATGGGAAAAAAAATGCAAAAACTTCATAAAGTTTTAAATAGCTATAAACTGCACAACCTAATAAAGCTCAGTTTTTTTTTCTTTTCAATTTGAACATCTCTACCTGGAAAGTTACTCAGTAGAAATAGGAGTTAGTTAAGGAAGAATAACTAACCCTTGACCCGGAAAAATTGACCAATTGATAAACGAAATTGGTCTTAGCTGATGATGATAGTGACATCAAGGACAGCAGTTGATGCTATTTCTTTTGCCAAGATTTTTTTAATTCAACTTTGAAAATTATATTTTGAAATTTTTTGACTAGTTTCACTCCAAATGATTGGTTTGGGGGACTCATTTCAAGAACAGTTTTACAAAGGGCAAATCTACTCATATGTTTGGGGAAATAGCACCTCAGAACAATAAGGCCAATATATATGCTTGAGAAGTGAAGGCAGGCATTTCAGTTATAAAGATACTAATCAAACAAGTCATATGCATAAGTGAAATAGTTGAAATTCTTTCTATGCTAAACAAATTATTATTATTTAATAATACAGATGAAAATAATTGTTTTATCAATTTGGAAGATATATTAAAGCCCTTATAGTTTTTTTTTTTTTGTTGAAATTTTGTTCAATAGTCTATTCAAAGATACTGAATATATATTTAAAGAAAACATATATTTAAATCATTAATTAAATTTTAAGTTACCTTAGATAATTAATGAACAAAGGGTTCAATGAAAAGAAATAAGATAATGGCTTATTTTTAGTGAATTTTCATACATTATACTTTATCTATCACAGATAATGGCAAGCAGTAGGAAAGTTTTCAAAATCTTTTCTGATTTATAAGGAAATCCTAAAAATTATTCCCAAATATGCTGTTTGTAAGTTTTGTGAACGGACCTTTCAATCAACTAGACAAACTCTATTTATAAACATTTCATAAACTTAAATCTGTTTTGGTTTTTCTATCCACATAATAAATAATTACAAATTGATAACATTTTCCATGTTTTTAGAGTTTAAAATATCCCAAAATATTCTATAACAGTTACTAAAAAAAGCTAAAGTAAATAAAAAAAAATAAAAATAACGATTAAAAATCTTTTTTCTCAATCATATTTGAATATAGAAATAATACTTTCTTACATAGCACATGGCCACGACTTTGAGAGAGGATGGAATAGTCTGGGATATTGAATCCAGCATTTGACAAGTTCTTTATTATATCAACCCCAGGAGGAGGAAAAGTGAAGTTGACTTCACCAAAATTTGAACTCACAACATAAAGGGATTGCAAACTAAATACAGTAGGCATTTTGTCCAATGCTCTACAGATATGCCAATCTGTTACCCTAATAATAATAAAAATCCTTAATGAAACAACCAATAATTCAAAGATATTAAAACTGAACATAATTCAGCAGTAAAAATACAGGATAAAAATATTGTAACACCTGCTTATTATTGTAAGTAATGGAATACACTGGAACCTTTTGTAGTTACAGTGGCATTGACAACTACAAGTTATGTATATGATATAAAGATCAGTGAAAGTTTATATCACATTACTACAAAACAATTCGCTGATTTAGTGAGGGGAGGGGATAAGTAAATAAGCCCTAATGCACATTATCTCATTATCTTTGAAAAGTTCTTTTTTTCTGGTTGGAAGATAGGAAATACAAAAATTTCAATTTTTTTAAAGCATTTCTTTTTTTTTTTTCTTTATTATTATTAATTTTTTTTTTTTCAACTTTTTCCTTTCAATTATGTGTGTAAGTAAAGATTGAAATATTGCTGTCATTGCAATAGAAGCAATCCACAAATTTCAAGCAGGCCAAACTCTTCGGCATCGAGAATGTTTCTAAGGTGGTATCATCCATAGTAAAATCTAGCCAAAGAATAAGAATACTTGATAAGTTGTTTTCTTGTGCTGTCTTTTTTTTTTTTGGAAATTTTTTCTTTTTTAATTATTTTTTGGCAATGTTTCTATTCTTTAGAATTCTGAATGCCACATTTAGTAGTTCCATCTATTGTTACCAATTACTCATTAAAAAGGAGATAAAATATTAGTTTATAATGTGAAAGGAGCAGAAAGAAAATAGTTATATTGTCACAATATAAGTTATTGCATTGGAAATATACAGTTGTCTGATATAATTGATAAGTGAGGAGGCCAAAGCATACTACGGACAGTCAGCTTTAGAAAGGAGAGACTAGATTGTAGTTCAGTTAAAGTCTCAAACAACTAAAAAGATTAAGATCTCTTCAGTCTCTGTCTGCTTCAATAATTAAGTTTGGATGAAGAGCTTGGATTTTCTCTAGATTCTTCACTCGCTTGCACCCGTACAAATGTAGAGTTGTCAATCTGGAAATTTAAAGAGAAGTATCACAACTGGTCAAAATATTTGTCAACTGGAATGTTCTGGAAAGATTTAAATAAAAAGAGAAAAAACCAAACTACCCATTATAATTATCTCACATCATTCTAAAAAAAAACCTGAAAAATGTTTATTCTTTGTGGGACCTGTTTGTAATTTTAGCTAAGTAGATGTGCCGGTGGCACGTAAAAGCACCCACTACACTCTCGGAGTGGTTGGCATTTGGAATGGCATCCAGCTGTAGAAACTCTGCCAGATCAAGATTGGAGCCTGGTGCAGCCATCTGGTTCGCCAGTCCTCAGTCAAATCGTCCAACCCATGCTAGCATGGAAAGCGGACGTTAAACGAGGATGATGCTAACCAAATTAGAATCTTAATCTGATGCTGATTAACTCTTGAAATGAACAACCAGGTAAATATTTTCCAGTAATGTATATAAAGCTTCTAGTTTTTGTGATGTTAGCGCAAAAGTAGCTTTTAATCTACTTGGCATACTGCATCATTAGAGCAGAGAAAAATATCAAGGTACTAAAATCTATGAAATAAATCATATAAATCACTTGGATTTTTATAGCATAATCATTAAACAATTTCCCAGCTCATCTAAGAACAACAATTATCTAAGATCAAACCTCAGTGTATCCCCATAGCTTCTTAGGCATGCCATTGTCTTTGCCACTTGATATTATCTCACAAAAGTTCTACACAATAATGCACAATCTCATCTTCTGTTTTACTTGTTTCAGTATATAAACTGTGGCCATACTGAGGTAACTCCTTGAAGAATTTTAATTGAGCGAATCAAACCCTGAGCTTCCTTCTTTTTTGTTTTTAAAGCCTGGTACTTATTCTATTGATCTCTTTTGTCAAACCATCAAGTGACAGGGATGTAAACACACCAACACTGGTTGTCAAGCAGTGGTGGGGGACAATCACAGTCACAAAGATGTGCACAACACACACACACACCTTATATATACGACAGGCTTTTATCACTTCCTATCTACCAAATCCACTCACAAAGCTTCGGTTGGTCTGAGGTTATAGTAGTAGACACTTGCCCAAGGTGCCACACAGTGGGACTGAACCCAGAACCATGTGGTTAGGAAGCAAACTTCTTACCAAGCAGCCACTTCTAAACAGTTGTCTTCAATACCCAGTCACTCCTTCAATTTAATGACAATCAATATTATTTATATGAAGGACTGACAGCTCTGCAATCGTCAGGTAAATGCAAATTCAGTTGCTGACTTTGGAGAGAGAGTTCAAGAGACCGTGAAACTGCCCAGGGGTAAACAGGTAGGACCGCTCACCGCAATCGCAAGGGGACTCAGTCCGCTGCTTCCTGCCGAGGCGCCATCGTTGCTGACGAACGTGCCGGTGGCGGCCGCTCGTCTGCAGCCTCATCAGTGTTCGATTTCTGGGGTGCCAGCATCGGACACACTTCCCCTCCGATCCGTCATTGCGACCCGTTCCTGAGTGAATGTACGGGTCAGACCACGCTGGACAGTCACGCTCTAGGTGACCGTCGCACCCCAAGGGGTTCTAGACTACATTATACATTATTATAAGATTAATTCTTTCAAGACTGGAAATCTAATCACTCAAAACATACAGAAATCATGAAAGACATACAGAGAAATTTTAGAAGGCGAAAAATTAATTACAATACTAACCTTTTACAACTATTAGTGAGTTTTGTTAGACTGGTCTCAGTAATTCCAGTAATAAAATTAAGTTTTAAAGTTTCAAGATCATTTGATCCCTGTTCAGCTAGTCTGCATATACTATTTTAAAAAGATAAAGAATGAAAATACAAAAAGAAAATAAATAAAAAATGAAATATTAGAAATACTAAAATAAAATTAATGCAATTGTAACATGGAAGGTGTTTATAAGCCATTTAAGAAACACACAAAATCTGTTAGATTTAAATTTAATTTGTCAAAATATTTTCGTCGCTTTGAGACCGCGACCTGTTTACTGATGAAATTCCGATGCAGCACGGAATTTTATCAGTGAACAGGTTGTGGTCTCAAAGCAACGAAAATATTTTGACAAATTAAATTTAAATGTTGAAGTGAATCTAACGGATTTCATGTGTTTCTTAAATGGCTTATAAACACCTTCCACACTGCAATTGTTTTCGTTGCAGCACACGATCTCAGATCAGGTCACTTGCTATGCAAGTACATCTCTGTAAAATTAATGCAATAATCCCATATTAAAGAAAATAATAGATCATATTAATTCTTAAAATTTTATTTATTTCACAAAGTATTCTCCTAATTCATTTTCAAACACCTGTTCTTTTACGTAATTTCAGTTTTTTGAGAAAATGGTACTTATGATACACCACTTGATAAACTCTTATTTTTTTTATAATCACAATGTGAAAAAGTTTGAAGAAAGTAAATTGAACATTTTGATACATAAAATCTATATATGTACAACAGGCTTCCAGAGTTTCTGTCAGCCAAATTCACTCATAAAGCATTGGTTGGCCCAGAGCTATAGTAGAAGACACTTGTCCAAGGTGCTGCACTTTGGGACCGAACCTGAAACCACAAGGTTGTAAAGTGATTTTCTTAACCACAGTCATACCTGTACCTACAAAATTTTAAACACTTTTATGTTCCTTTTTCAAACTTGTGGTTTATGAAGTAAATCATTAGGTTTCATTCAAAGTGCTGTTTGCATTAATGCCTTACAAAAATCCAAATAATGAAATCAATCATTTTTATTTATTTATGCGCCCTTTTCAAGCTGAGCCAGGCTCATTGGCCCGGTTTCCTGGTTTCTATGGTGTATGTGTTCCCCCCAGCTGGATGGGACGCCAGTCCATTGCAGTGTTACTCGAGAAACAGGAAGAAAGAGAGAAAGTTGGGGCGAAAGAGTACAACAGGGGTCGGGTCGCCACCACCCACTGCCAGAGCCTCGTAGAGCGTTAGCTGTTTTCGCTCAATAAACACACACAACACCTGGTCTGGGAATCGAAACCGCGATCCTCTGACCGTGAGTTTGCTGCCCTAACCACTGGGCCATTGCACCTCCATGAAATCAATCATGCTTTTGTAATTTTTCTGAGAAATAGATATTGTTCAGGTATGGAAATTGTAGTTGTGATACCAGTGCCGGTGGCACGTAAGAGAACCATCCGAATGTGGCCGTTGCCAGCGCCGCCCTGACTGGCCTCCATGCCGGTGGCACGTAAAAAGCACCAACCGATCGTGGCCGTTGCCAGCCTTGTCTGGCACCTGTGCCGGTGGCATGTAAAAAGCACCCACTACACTCTCAGAGTGGTTGGCATTAGGAAAGGCATCCAGCTGTAGAAACACTACCAGATCAGACTGGAGCCTGGTGCAGCCTCTTGGCTTCCCAGACCCCAGTTGAACCGTCCAACCCATGCTAGCATGGGAAGCGGACGTTAAACGATGATGATGATGATGCTGATGATAAATTAAACCTAAAGCATTCACTTTATATTACGAAAAAGAACTTTCCTGAACAATGATGGTTAAAATTCTTACCTTTTGTATGTGCAGCCTGTAGAACTGATATCTAAATAAACAAGCTGGCGACAGTTGGTAGCTAATCGGTTTACACTCTCGTCTGTGATTAGCTTGCATCCACAAACATCAATACTCCTTGAAGGGGAAAAATGACAAGAACAATTTAAATGAACAACATAAGACTATGTTTGGAGATAGAAACAATCACTTGGAACATGATAAATCAAGAATCTTTCAGAACAATTGTTCTATCTGAAGAGTTGTCAGACCTTGATATTTCATCTAACTTAAGGATTCCATTTAAGTACAGGAAATATTTTTAAAAAAAGTTCAGTAATTATAAAGAATAAATTCAAATAAAAATGATCTGAAAATAATAACACCATCTAAATATTTACATTATTTACAATTGACGGATATTTGTCCTCATCTTGTTTGTTGTTAACACAACATTTCGGCTGATATAACCTCCAGCCTTCATCAGGTGTCTTGGGGAAATTTCGAACCTGGGTTCTCATTCCTAAGGTATTTTTTGATGTTGTTATTATTATTATTATTATTATTATTATTCAGGTCACTGCCTGGAATCGAACTCGGAATCTTAAGGTTAGTAGCCTATACTCTTAACCACTACGCCATATGCCCATGATGAAGGCTGGAGGGTACATCAGCCGAAACATTGTGTTAACAACAAACAAGATGAGGACAAATATCCGTCAATTGTAAATAATGTACATAATTCCTCATCTCTCAAATATAGAACTGTATTATCCAAATATTTGTCTTGGGAAATTTCCGAAACTATTGTCTGATTAAATGTAATTTTTTTTACATTGGCATAAGACATGCATTGTAGAATAGGGAAACAGTCTACTGAATAAAGTCCAGTTTATGACTGCATCTAATTTCATCTATCTTATACGGATGAATGCAGAATACAGAGGAATGAAACTACTACAAGATATATAACGACAATGATACTGATTTAATTATTTTGATGCATTAATTATGTTAGAAAACTGATGGTCTATAACAAAACAAAGTCATCAGTGAAAAGTAAAATTTGGAAATTGGTGGTGAAGTTAAATATTTATATTTTAGTCCACTAATTCATTTTGTTATCTTACTCCGCTTTTCATATCATTTAAAAAAAGTATTTATTTAAATTAAACAAGGATAAACTTATTTGCAGTTGACTGACTTAGTTATCCGAATCAGGGGCTGTTAGTTGTATGTGAATGTGCATGGATTAGCCAGGTTGATAGAGTTTTTGACAATCAAACAAGAAGTCTATTTCGAAATACAAAGTTCATAGAATGGTAAAGATCAATATTCTTTTCTATACTAGGCATAAGGCCCGAAATTTTTGGGGAGGAGGCCAGTCGATTAGATCAACTCCGGTACACAACTGGTACTTAATTTATCGACCCCGAAAGGATGAAAAGCAAAGTCGACCTTTGTAGAATTTGAACTCAGAACGTAAAGACAGACAAAATACCTATTTCTTTACTACCCACAAGGGGCTAAACACAGAGAGGACAAACAGATTAAGTCGATTATATCGACTCCAGTGCGTAACAGGTACATATTTAATCGACCCCGAAAGAATGAAAGGCAAAGTCGACCTTGGCAGAATTTGAACTCAGAACATAAAGACAGACGAAATACTGCCAAGCATTTCGCCCGGCGTGCTAATGTTTCTGCCAGCTTGCCAGTTTAAAGTAAGACCTCAAAGTGGTACCATTTCAGTAAAGCAGCACCAGCAGTTGTTAGTGGAACTGCAGAGTGGTACAGATCACAATTGCAAGTTCTAGCAGCACTATTACATTGACAAGTGTCCTTTTAGCTGGCAGTGTTGAATTCAACTCCCAAACACATCAAATCCTGTCAAATTATTCAACCCATGCCAGAATGGAAGCTGGTTATTAAATAATGAAGATGTACTTAGGAACATGAAGTCAATTATTTGACAGTGTATAAGCCCATAGATTCAAACAGCCCTTGTATTCTTATTTTAGCGACTCAAAGGATGACAGGCAAAGCAAGCACATCAAGATTTGAACTTGGGGCCTACTAACATCTCTATGAGTCCATCACCCAACTTAATATGCAGTGTTTGTTGAACCACTATGTTCACTCAATCAGTTAATGCTTTACAAATGGAACATCAGACAATTTCCAAATTCTGATAAAAATTCTCAATATCTTTTTTTATTTTTGTAATTGTGTATAAATTTATGTCAAAACGGACTTACCGGATACCTGGAAGAGTGGAAGCTATCTTTTGCATAGCATTGTTACTAATATTTGGACAATTGGCCAATGCTAAAGTGTGTAACCGGGAACAGTTAGCAACAATCTTTTCAATACAACTATCTTTGATCTAAAACAAAAAGAAATAAACAAAGAAAATTAAATAATTCCTCATCATTAAATTTTTATGATGCAATATTATTCCTACTGATGAGTAAAAAATAATGTAAAGATAGATGAAAATAATTTTGATATGTATTTATATTTGTTGCTTAACTCCAGATCATCTTCAACCCTTTGATCAAAGATATTCCAGCTGTAATTACCCCTTTTTTTTACTAATTATATTTAAAAGTTAACTTTCTTTTATTATTACCATTGTCAACACCAACATCAAAATAAAAATCAAATGGAAATTGTAGTTAAGATACCCGTGCCAGTGACATGTAAAAAGCACCGCCCAAACGTGGCAGATGCCAGCGCCGCCTGACTGGCGTCGGTGACACGTAAAAGCACCAACCCATCATGGCCGTTTTCCAGCCTCCCCTGGCCCCTGTGCCGGTGGCACATAAAAAGCACCCACTGTACTCATGGAGTAGTTGGCGTTAGGAAGGGCATCCAGCTCTAGAAACACTGCCAGATCAGACTGGAGCCTGGTGCAGCCTCCTGGCTTCCCAGACCCCGGTTGAACCATCTAACCCATGCTAGCATGGAAAATGGATGTTAAACGATGATGATGATGATTGTATGATTTGAAACAGATTTGGTTATTACCTCTAATAGGTCAAGTGATCATGTAGGGGTTAGCTCATATTACTACTAGTAATTACAGATGTCTTTAGTGTTTTTTTTTACCTGAACTGTACTGAGCCACATAGACATGAGAATCTACAGTCACCTAATCTGCAAGAAATAGTAACCAAATTTCCCTCCAAGCCAAACTATCATCTTATAAAGGAAACATCAGATAATATGAGCCCTTACCCTCACCATAAATATGCCTTAAAAAAATTAGATAGTCATCACTGGAACGTCCGTCCCTTAACCCTTTCGTTCCCAACCCGGCTGAAACTGGCTCTGGCTCCAAGTACAAATGTCTTGTTTTCATAAGTTTTGAATTAAAATCTTCCACCAAACCTTTGTCACAATTTATGTTCCTAATACTAGCTGAATGATAACTAAGTTATTTTACTAAATTCTTTGTTATATTTAAAATTAATTGAAAGAAACAGAGAGCATCTCAAAATAAACAGTAACGGAAGGGTTAATCAAGTTCTGTTTAATGAAGACTAACTTAAGGCTAAACAAATAACTTATAGACGTTTCTGAATCCCAGATACTTTATTTCTTTAAAGAAAACTGAAATTATAATCATGTCAAATTGATTGCCAATAAAAACTGTAGGATGAAGTTTTATTTCTAAGGTGTTCCAATAAAGTTATAACTTAGCAAAACAAATTTTAGATTTCTATGTGAGTACAACGAACTAAAGTCACATAAAAGAAAAAAAGTTATTACCTGCTTACAACCCCTGAGATCCAAGTTTTGAACGCAGCATAAACTACTTGATACTTCAGCAATGCAGGAATCTGTCAGCTAAGCAATAGAAAACAATAATATCAATTAGAACCATCATATCTAATAATGCCAATGTATTCCATATTCTGTACATGAAGTACCTTGAAACAGCAAAGAAAACAACACATGCCTTGATCATCCCCATATACAACAAATCTTTTGTGTTTCTTCAAGAAGCATACCACATTCTTCAGAGACAGTTGTATATGAGTGTTCTCATTAAAAACACTTCAATTAAAAAAAAAAAGAAAGTAATTCTGATAGGCAATTAAAATAAAAATGAAAAGGTTTGCCATTGTGCAAGTGTAGCATATTTCTCAATGTGAAATACTAGTTAATGTTCATAATATATACATTAAAATGAAGTATAAGCAACTGGATGTACAAAGGCTGCATGCAGGCCTTTAGGAATTTTTACGTGGCAAATGTAATATGATTTATCATCATCGTTTAATGTCCGCTTTCCAGACTAGCATGGGTTGGACGATTTGACTGAGGACTGGCGAACCAGATGGCTACACCAGGCTCCAGTCTGATCTGGCAGAGTTTCTACAGCTGGATGCCCTTCCTAATGCCAACCACTCCATGAGTGTAGTGGGTGCTTTTATGTGCCACCGGCAAGAGGGCCAGTCAGGTGGTACTGGCAGTGGCTGTGCTCAAATGGTGTTTTTTACATGCCACCAGCACTGGCAATGACCTCGCTCGAATGTTTTTCATGTGCCACCGGCACAAGTGTCAGTAAGGCGATGTGATTATATTAATATTTCATCAAAATTGTAAAAGAGACAATTTCATTTCTTTCCGTCTTTCTCAAAATATCTGTATAAATGTCTGGTGATGCTTCTCAGTTCCTCATGACTTGTAGTTAAGAAGCTTACTTCCCAACCACATGATATCCAGTTCAATCCCACTGTGTGACATCTTGGAAAAGTGTCTGCCACTATTGTCCCAGGATGACCAAAGACTTGGAAGACTTGGGAATGGATTTGGTAGACAGAAACTGAACGAAGCCTGTCATATATGCTTCTGTATGTGTATTTCCTATCTTGACATCACATGATGGCTGTTAAGGAAATATAAGTGGTTTTGTTCATTTCTTTCCAATATTCCATGAAAACTGTCTGGCCATGGGGAGATATTACTTTGCTTGGAAACTAGTCAGAGTTGGCATTTGGAAGAAAATCTGCTTCATAAAATTTTATCTAACTTATGCAAACATGGAAAAGTGAATGTTAATTTACTCTTTTAAAGGTTTGGTTCAATTTATGATGGGCAATACATCTCTCAGAAACCTTAAGCCCGTATCAGCCTAAAATATTTTATGTTGTAGTTTCTCTTGGCAAATCATGGGCGACAACTCTTACCAAAAATTTCACTGTTTGGTTCTATCAGTGGGCTTTATTATTTATCATTTTTTAAAATTTCCGTCTCATAATTTCCTTTAGATTTCTCTTCTGGCAAGATTGTAGTTGAAACCATCATTGTATTGTTTACATATGGCTACAAATAAGCAGTCTACTATAAAACTGGTAAATTAATGTTTATATATATATATATATAATACAAAATGGGACAAGAACGCAAAACATCCAGATAGATTATACAAAAAACAAGGACGGGTCATTCAAAGCTTTCTATCCTCAGTCAAGAACCAGATCATCCTCGCAATTTCGGCAGATTAATCTTGAGATTGCTCCAATCTGACCAGCCCCAAGGAAAAACTAAGCTAAGAGCATTAGATTCCTTGGAAGAAAGCATTGAATGTATACAAAAACAAGGACAGAAAAAAACAATGTTACACAAATATAAATACAATATATACACACACAAATATACATAAATATATATTTTTTTAATTTGGTTATCACCACAACTGTCTAGTGAACGGTCTCATAAAACTAGGTACCATTTTGTGAAGATTTTTTTGGTTTTAATAACTAGTATGTTATTCTACTTTTGGTACTTGACTATTTTTTCCACCTTGCTTCGCATTTATGTGCAAACTTGTGTACACACACACACAGTTCAAACATTTCCTACAGAGTTGCTGAACTTGATCTGAAGGAACAAAAACTTATAATTACAACCATTCTTCCCTAAACAGTTACCATTTTACAGCAAGTCTGAAATATGTTTGAAGCACATTGAATATGATTTTTCATGCATCTCTTAAGACACAGAATAAGAGACGAACATTACCTTATAACATTGTCCTAGCTGTAAGGTGCGTAGATTAGTGCATACACTAGCAAGGTGCCGGATTCCTCGAGAAGTGATGTTAAAACAGCCAAACATTTCTAATTCTTGTAAGCTGAAATGTAGAAAAAAAAAATTATACATTTCAACAATTGCATACAGGTTTTAAAACCAAATGACAATTTCAATAATTCAACTAGTAATCTGTTCATTTTAAACCTACATCAATAACAACCCCAATTAGTCATATAGTTAGAATATTTTTAAATAATTAGTTGATCATGGTAACATTGAATTTAGATCCACATTTTAATTTAAAAGCACACACACACACACACACACACACAAATACTTTTTCATTATATAGATTGTTATAAATAAAATAAACATTTGAAAGCAATTTTTTAAAATTCTCAACTTCTAAATTAATTGAGATTAACACATCATACAGAAAAAAAAACTGAATTCAACATAAGCAATTTCAAAAAAGAATAAATCTTGCACACCTTTCCGAATGTTTCGATACCAGTATTTTCAACCCATTGTCTGACATCAATCCACAACCATTTAAGCATAAACTTTCCAACCTGAAATCATAAATTTGACATCCAATTACATTTGTATCAGACTAAAAAAATCGTCTTGTTCACTTACTTCTTCTTGGTCACTTTGCTATAATCTCATTTATCTATTAATTACAGACAGTTCTTGAAACTCATCTTAATCATATAACCTGTATTTACTTTCTTAATTCTAAAATGTCTTAAAAGTGCCTCCATTGTGAGAATGTTAATTTGATTGAAGGTATTTTCACTTGGCCCTAAGTGAGAATTCCCCAACCATCATACTATTTTCTCTTCAGGTGCAGAAAACAGACACCAAACAACCCAAATGCCAGAAACTCTCCTCTCCTTAAGTGCAAATCTTCAGAACTGCTGTTGTCAACATTAGCATGGAAAATACAATATTTATGGAGATAAATGATAGTTTCGTTTCATTTAAAGATTTTCAATCAGCTTTTCATATTCACTTAGGTTAAAGACTTTACAAAATTAAAACATTTGCATGAATTACTAAAACAGGTATTTTTATATTGGTAAGCAATGGAAGGTAGCCAGGAGAGATTGTTGAGCTGCAAGAGCAGAAGTGAGTAGATATGTGCTGTGTACAAGAGGAAATGTGGAGAGTAATCTCAGCAGCCAGACTACTCATGGACAAAGAAAAGCTGAACAAATTCTCTGGAAGAGTAACAGCAATCAAATTGATAGAGAAATGGACAGGTAAAGTAGTTGAAGAAATCAGAGTATGTGACAAAATAACAAAGGTTAGGCTAGTTACAGGCACCACTACAGGTTGAGTTTGATCAATAAGTATCTAGACTGTTGCCATAGTAATGAACCTAAAGCCAGCAGAGTGAAGCTGCTTAGCAAAAATTCTGCTGTGCATGTGCACTAAGTTTTAACGTTCTAGCTTACTTCTGCTGTTTACAGCAGTGCTTGGTAGGAAGGTGTGTAGCATGTGATCGTATAGAGAGGGGGGAGAGAGAGGAAGGAGAGAGGAGGGGGAGAGAGAGGAGAGGGGGAGAGAAATTGGTTAATTGATATTTACCTATCACAGGATTTTGCAATGGCAGACAACCCTGAGTCTGTCACTGAACACCAACTAGCATCAACATGAGTTAAATTGTGACACACTGTTGATGCCTGCAATATTTTATCACCAGTTAATTCACCTCGGCTACAGCGGCTAAAACACAGCTTCTGCAATTTAAATTGTAAGAAAAAAAAAAAATCACCCAATTATCATCCTGTATTGATATTTCATTTAAGCATAGTCATACAAATAACCTAACATCAGAACTCAATATCAATCAAGTTTTATATTTTCTCTTTGCCTTTAACCCTCCAGCATGGAGTATAGGCCACTTATAATTGAATTCCATGTCACATAGTTTTTCGCTTCTGTACTTTGCCATGAATGTCCCCCTTTCTCTAGTTCCTTTTGTGTTGACTACGCCACAAATTCTCAGGCCTGCCTTTCTTTCTCTATCTATCCGGATTCCACTGTAAAGCACTTTTCGCTACATTTGGTGTATCTTTTCTAATTGTGCTACCAATCCACTTCCACTTTTTCTTAAATATTTGCTCCCTAATCGAAACTTGATTTGTTCTTTGCCATAGCTCCATATTGCTTATGTGTTCGGGCCATCTAATTTTGAGAATACTACGCAAGCATCTGTTGATGAATGATTGTATTTGCTTATTTGACTCAACTGTTGTTCGCCATGTCTCAGCCCCATACAATAACACCGCTTTTTTCTTCATTAACGCGCATAATTTTTGATTTGTCGCGGTTGACTTTCAATCCTAGTTTGGCAGCTATTGCTTCTAATTTTGACGTTTTATTTTGCATTTGGCTAAATGTTTGTGAAACTAGTGCTATATCATATGCAAAGTTGAGATCTACAGCTTCTGCATTCGTCCATTCAATGAGTTGATAATCAGTCAAGTACAGATCAGTAATAAGAAATTGGAATGACAAAGCAATAAACATTAAGTTTATAACATAACATAATTATCTATTCTTTTAAATATCTACACAGAACAAAAGACCAAGACCTTTGGCAATGCTGTGCTCGAGAAGAAGACCCATCAAACCCAGTGAAATCGTAGTCATGGCAGATACTGCTGTCACACAACTGGCACACATGCCAGTGGCATGTAAAAGTACCTGTTACAATCTGGGAGTGGTTGGCATTAGGAAGGGTATCAAAACATAGAAACCCTGCCAAATCAGACTAGAGTCTGGTGCAGCCTCTCAGCTTACCAGCCCTGGTCAAGCTATCAAAGCCATGCCAGAATGGACAATGGACGTTAAATGATGATGACGATGAGGATAAGGACCGCCGAAATCTATAAGTTTTTCTTATTCTCTGGTTATTTTCTTTTATTCCTCTCCGTTGAAAAGTGTAGGCTTCAAATGGAAAAGACTTTTTCATTTTCCCTAGCGTCAAACTAATACACTTGCTTATTGTTCTTACACGTCTTTATCTTTTATTTTTCTATAAATTTACTTAACACACAGCCACTCCTGTGGCTGTGTGGTAAGTAGCTTGTTTACCAATCACATGGTTCCGGGTTCAGTCCCACTGCATGGCACCTTGGGTAAGTGTCTTCTACTATAGCCTTGGGCCGACCAAAGCCTTGTGAGTGGATTTGGTAGACGGAAACTGAAAGAAGCCTGTCGTATATATGTATGTATGTGTGTGTATATGTTTGTCCCTGTAACTTAGCAGTTCGGCAAAAGAGCCTGATAGAATAAATACTAGGCTTACAAAGAATAAGTCCTGGGGTCAATTTGCTCGACTAAAGGTGATGCTCCAGCATGGCCCCAGTCAAACGACTGAAACAAGTAAAAGAGTATATAATTTATATATTTCTCATCACGCCTGAGAAAACTCGTCAAGCCATGTAAAATCATAGTTGTGGCTGATGAAGGTGTCATGTAACTGAAGGACATTCTGTGGCACACAAAAAGCACCCATTACTCTCTTGGAGGGGGTTGGCATTAGGAAGGGCATCCAGCTATAGAAACCATGCCAAATCAGATTGGAATGTGGTGCAGCTCTCCTGTGTCAATCAAACCATGCCAGCATGGAAAGCAGACGCTAAATGATGAGGATGATGATTTTTATACATTTCACCTAATCTTAAGTCTGAAATAGAAGCCATAAACATACCATTAGAGAATTAGCACATTCTTTAAATAGATAACTCAATCCAGCAGCAGTCACTTTATCGCCATGACACTGAATGAACTCTAATCTAGAAGGATGAAGTTGAGAAATCCTTAGTAACCAATCATCTTGCAGGCATTTTTTCTCTAAAGTGATATGGTGCCCTGAAAAAGAAAAAAAAGTGTTGGTGTTGCTGAGAAAGTACATTATTTTTGTACATTTGAAATACAAACATCATGAAACTAATACAAAATCTCAAACCTTAAAAAAAAAATGTTCTATAATTATAAAAGGAAAAAGCTATAACATGAACGGAAGCTGAACTACAAATATATATATATATAATTTACAAGATAAGGGCAGAAGAAAAATTCTAATGCCAAATATGCCGAAACAAAAAGTTGTCAATAACCATTATAATTTATGTGTCTCGAAACAAACCAATAGAAATCTCTAAAAATTTTTTTAGAGATTTCTATTGGTTTGTTTCGAGACACATAAATTATAATGGTTATCAACAATTTTTTGTTTCGGCATATTTGACATTAGAATTTTTCTTCTGCCCTTATCTTGTAAATTATTTATAAATTTAACCTTTAAAGGTATTTTTTGATATGCTGGATATATATAATACAGACTCTATCTAAGAATATCTGAAGAAGGAATATTATTCTGAAATATATCAGACTATGGTTGACTAAATTACAACAGGTATATAGCCCATTGTCTGTATTATAGTGCATTGTTGTACTATTCAAACATTTTTATATATATATAATTCCTATGTAAATACAATGTTTATGGAGATAATTGATAGTTTATTTTTATTGAAAGTTCTTACATCAGTCTTTCATATCCATTTATGTCAATAACTCTACAAATCAAAACATTTGTATTTTTTACAGCAGTAACCAATCACACAAACATGAAATGAAAATGCTTGTGTGGTAGTTTAGGTTCTCAAATTTAAAGAATATGTGTTGCGTCTTTACAACATGAAGACCACATTTTTAATAAAATATACTGCTTTTTGTTTTTTTTTAGCAATTCAGTTTGAAAATAGTCAAGAATTTGGTGGTGGTGGTGAATTTAGTAAAATTATTAATTATTGCATAGTGGACAAAATGCTTAGTAGCATTTTGTTCATCTTGACACTGTGAGTTCAAATTCTACTGAGACTGACTTTTCTCTTTTTGCCTTTTGGGGTCAATAAAATAAGTATCAGTTGAGCACTAGAGGCAATGTAATCAACTAGCACCTTCCAACTAAAATTTCAGACCTTGAACCTATAGTTAAAAAAAATTATTAACATTAAAGGTGGTGCTCCAGTATGGCTGCAGTCAAATGACTGTAACAAGTAAAAGAGAGATGGTGTCTGTAACAGAGTTCTCAGATAAAACTGTAATTGAAGCCTTTAATTTAAATGAAAATGCTTTAAAATGAATAGTTTTGTATCATAGAGCCAGTAGCAATACCACATAGGTTGCTATAGTAATGTTTTCATGCAAGAAATTTTAATTTACTCAAGCTCTGTTATAGGCACAATTTAAGTGAATTAAAAGACTGCCACAGTGAGTGGGAAACTGTAGTGAAGCAGATAGTAAGAAAATGAATAGGCTCAGGCATGGATGTGTGGTTAAAGACTTGCTTTGAAATTGCAAGGCTTCAAGTTCATCCCCATTGCACAGCACCTTGAATAAGTGTCTTCTACTACAGCCCTGAGTCAACCAATACCTCGTGAGGGAATTTGGTAAACAGAAACTACGTAGAAGCCTATCATGTATATATGTGTTTGTGTGTATCTCTTTGTGTCCTCCACCATCACTTGACAACTGGTGTTGGTTTCTTTACATCTCAATAACCAAGTAATATGACAAAAGAGACTGATATAACAAATCTCAGGCTAAAAAAATAAGTACTAGGGTCGATCTTTTTTTTTTTACTTTATTGCCCACAAGTGGCTAAACGTAGGGGGGACAAACAAGGACAGACAAAGGGATTAAGTCGATTACATCGATCCCAATGCATAATTGGTACTTAATTTATCGACCCCAAAAGGATGAAAGGCAAAGTCAACCATGACGGAATTTGAACTCAGAACGTAGCAGCAGACGAAATACTGCTATGGATTTCGCCCGGCATGCTAACGTTTCTGCCAGCTTGCCGCCAGGGTCGATTTGTTTGACTAAAACCCTTCAATGGCTGCAGTCCAAGGACTTAAACAAGTAAAAGATGAAAGGATTAAATGATCAATGTAGCTTACATGAATCGGGAATGATAGAAGACATTTTTTTGGTGAGGAAATGTAAATTTAGAGAAGCAAAGAAAGAATAAGAAACATCAACTCACATAGAGATTCATCTTGAATAATACGGTTAAATCGTTTTGATACCAGTGCACAATGGAATCTAGCATGATTGCTAAGATTGGAAAATATTTGCAACCAAATTTCATCAGGTAGGTGTTGCCAAGGGTAGGTTGAATTCCTTGATTGTACTATCTAAAATATAATGTTTAACATAATATAGTAAATTAATTAAAAGATTAATAAAAAAAAATTACAAGTGGAAATCCATATGGAATAATTAACAGCTTTTAGCTTCATCTCTTAATTACATAAATATGATTTAATTAAATATGCTTTAATATTTCTTTGTAATCAAATAATATTAAACCATTTTCGCATCATCTTCACAACTTGGGATCTAGTAAACAATTTCCCAAAGTGAAGTACAATAAAATAGAAATTATGTATAAACAAGTAATATGGTAAGAATTTAATGTTTTAAATTCATATAAAATTCAAAGACCTTTAAGTCTCGATGGAGAACTGAATAAAGATTCATAGAAAAGGAATCTTTATTCAGTGGTATAATGTAGTGAAAGAATGAGAATTCAAGCAGCTCCTTTTCTTTTTTTTTTTTTTTTTGCAGCCAATGACAACCTCTATATTGTCGAAGTACAAGAAACAGCAGTCGAATTTTCCTGAAATTGCATCCTACTATCTTAAAGATTAGATGGTTATAACTTAAACTTGCTCACTCAGCGCTTACCTGGATCTAGATAACAAGTATGTACCACGCTTCCTATAATAGCTTTTATTGAAGAAATTTGGTGAAAATTTTTTCTATATAATTCCAAGACTTTCCAACAGTTAATCATCTAATTGCAAATTCAGAGATGGAATCTGCTGTGAGACTGAGGCTCTGAAGCAAAATACAAACTTGACTCATGACTGTATGATAAATATTCCAGTAACTTTATTGCATAATTATTGGTACCTTCTTATACATTTGAAGATGTGTGGAAAGAAAAAAAAAAGAAAATGAAAAATGAAACTAACCTCAGATTCAGAACAGCCATTAGCCTCGGAGTCTGCAATTAATGAAAATTTTCAAAAGATTAAAAAGAGAACATTGAAGAAAATTAAAAAAAAAAAAAAAAAAAAAAAAAACCTGGAAAACTTCAACATTTAACCCTTTGGCATTTAAACAAGACATATGTGGCCCAAATATTCCACCTCTTCTATGTTTAAACTGGCTAGATCTGGCCTCTCACACCTACCCTAAAATGTCATCCTAAAAATACAGGATTGGCCAGAAGTCACCCGACAGTAAATCAACACTCCATAAATACTATCTGTAATTCTGTATTGACTCAAATGGAAAATGTGTCGCTCAAAAAGGACTGCAGTTTGAACAATTTTCATGATGTTTCATATTTAGATGCTTCTATTAAATTCATTCAGTTGTTAAACATAAATAAATCTTTGAATAAAATGGTCTTGATTTACTGTCAGGGGACTTTTGGCCAACCCTGTATACAATCACATCATCAAAATCTTGAAGCTGTGAGATAAAGCATGATTAATTCAAGACAATGTGAATAAATAAGCGTCACATTTGACAGAATAATTTAATGCTAAAGAGTTGAAAGTAAAATTCAGTTTCTTAAACTCTAAAACAATAAAATGTTTTGTCTGGTTAAAAACAAAACAAAACTTTCTTGCAAACAAAAGTGCCACTTTTACTGTTCCTGTAGGGAACCAATAGATGGTTGTTCGACCTGCAGGAAAGCGCAGTCAAATCCCTCTCAGATTACATCCCATAGGAGAAAAGATGACATGGTAATGATTGTAATATCAGTGATTGTAGGTTAGCTTCTTTGGGATTAATCTGGGACTAAGTAACAACCCTCAACTCTCATTAACCTCTCCAGTTCCTCACAATCACAAAAACTGAACAGATTTTAACTTTAAGAGTTCTAATAAGGCTAAAGGTGTCACAGTTCCAAATTAAATTAAGTTCATGACTATAACCAAAATAACCAACTTCTCTAAATAGCAATACAATTTATCTTTAAAAGTGCAGAATTTGCACAAAGGAAAATTAATGTCCAAAGTTCCTGAAAACCCACAACTTTCCAGCAAAAGAATATAACCAGTAATCATTTTTATAAAATACTCAATTCTCATACATGGCTGACTAGTATTATTTCACACAACTCAAAAGTAATTTCTAGGACTAGAAATTCTGACAAAAACAAGATTGGAGGGGATGGGGAACAAAAAACTAAATTTCTTTTTAATTCTGGTTCTTTCTGATTCCACATCAAATCAGTCATTCACAAATAATCTACTGCCTATTTAGTTTAATCCTTTTATCATCAATAATACCCAATCTCATTTGATCCCATTTTTGTGTTTCATTACAAGACACCAAACGTCTACTCTGAGTATAACCCCATCTCCTTTCTCTACTCATCTGAGATATAAGCAACATTTGCTTCATTATTGTTGACATAATTTCCATTAAAAGCAGTTGTGAGTGGAATTTTTCCTGACACATTTCAAAATCATTTCTGCTCTTTATTATTTATAAAACAAGCAGAGAGTGTGTGTGCTTGTGTGCGCATGTGCACATACACGCTCAGACATTTGTGTACATGTGGCTTGCTCATTCATCTATGGACACAAAGTTGAATAAATCAAGATCATCTTGCAATCAGAACACCCAGTTTCAGTTTCACAGTATGATACCTTGAGCAAAGGTCTTCTACAAGAGCTTCTGGTCAGCCCAAGCCTCATGAACAAAATTAGCAAGATTGAAATTGTGTGGGACTCTGTCAGATGGACTGTACCAGTAATTCAAAGGGCCAGAGAGAGACACAAAGCTGAATGAGCCTCAAGTTTGCTTTAAAAGTACAAGTGTCTATGAAAATCAGCCTCTCCACTATAATTCAATGGAAAGGTTGTTCTGTTGGTTGAACAACTAGAACACTGCCTTTCTTCTTATCTAGACAGAAAAGTTTAAGGTGATTTACGGCAGAGTAATTTCCATTACAGTAAATACAAAAGAAACAATAAGGATAGAGGATGTCAATGGTTCAGAGCATAAAGATTTTTTTGTGAGAGATAGTATTCAGGATTCTTTTTTTTTTTGTTATGCAATATAAGACGGCATAAGGGATATCCCTTGCATGTTTATGCTTTTTGAAAGGAACTTATTTCACTAAACTGAGATCACAATAAAGGCCTTATTTATTAAATGCTAATATTAGACTAGAGTTTCTGATCTTAGTAACAGGCAAAGCATAAATTTGAAATAGAATTGCAATGAGGACAAAATTCTGTTTATGTGAGTAGTTGAAGACGTAATTACACGATATCTTTGCAAATATTCCAGCTGCACAAGAGCTATGAAAAGTCTAGATTCAAGAAGCATTAGAAACTTGTAGTGACACCTGGTTCTAGATGCCATTGTGGAACTAGAATTAGAGCTTCCCAGAGATCTGACGGAAGCCCCTTATGTGCAATCATCAGTAGCAGCAGCTAGGCTTGACCACTTATTCATCCTCTTTGGCCCCGGAGCTGGAATTCTGATGGTGAGCGACGTTGCGAGCCTGTGAAAATGTCTTCGTAGTTTGGTGTCTAACTACCATCCCTGCTGCTTCCACACCAAGGCATCCTGGCTACCCCGAAAGGATGAAAGGCAAAGTTGACTTTGGTGGAATTTGAACCCAGAATGTAGCGGCAGATGAAATACTGCTAAGCATTTCACCCGGCATGCTAACGTTTCTGCTAGCTCGCCGCCTTTTGCATACCCTTAACATAATTAGGGAGATTCAGTGTAACACAGAATGTGACAGGGCCGACCCTTTAAAATACAAATACTATCACTTTTGTCAGCTGAGTGAATGGAAGTGATGTGGAGTAAAATGTCTTGTTCAAGGACACAACAGACCACCAGGAACCCCTAGGTAACACAAATCATTGAAAAAGAACTGTTTGTTGCTGCAAGTACAACTGTCCATACACATATGGACAGGAGTGGCTGTATGGTAAGTAGCTTGCTTACCAACCACATGGTTCCAGGTTCAGTCCCACTGCATGGCACTTCGGGCAAGTGTCATCTACTATAGCCTCGGGCCGACAAAAGCTTTGTGAGTGGATTTGGTAGGCGGAAACTGAAAGAAGCCTGTCGTATATATGTATATATATATGTATGTATGTCAGTGTATATGTTTGTGTGTCTGTGTTTGTCCCCCAACATCACTCGACAACCAATGCTGGTGTGTTTACATCCACGTAACTTAGCGGTTCGGCAAAAGAAACCGATAGAATAAGTACTAGGCTTAGAAAGAATAAGTCCTGGGGTCGATTTCTTTGACTAAAGGTGGTGCTCCAGCATGGCCGCAGTCAAATGACTGAAACAAGTAAAAGAGAAAAGAGTAATATACCTACAAACATACGTAGGTTGAGAGAGAGAGGAAATGGCTGAAGCTCCTTCCCAAATCATATAAAGCTGGTTTTCTGGTTTCTGTGGCATATGTATTGCCCACTGGATGGGACACCAGTTTGTCATTGGACAACTCACTTTTGCCAGCTGAGGGAACTGGAGTAGTGTGAAATGAAGTGTTTTGCTCATGAACACAATGCATTGCCCAGTCCAGGAATAGAAACCACAATCTTACGATCGTGAGTCCAACACCCCTAACAACTAATCTGTGGCCTAGTGGTTAGAGCAGCGGACTCGCGGTCGAGGGTTCGAATCTCAGACAGATGCGACGTGTGTGTTTATGAGCAAAACACCTAAGCTCCACGCGGCTCCGGCAGAAGGTAATGGTGAACCTCTGCTGACTCTTTCGCCACAACTTTCTCTCACTCTTTCCTCCTGCATCTAGCAGCTCACCTGCGACGGACCGGCGTCCCATCCAGGTGGGGAACCTATACGCCAAGGAAACCGGGAAACCAGCTCTTATGAGCCAGGCATAGCTCGAGAAGGAACAAACAAAACAAAACAACTAATCCACTTGCCTCTACTCAGACAGAGAAAATACTAAGTTATTGTTTGTATCACCACCCTAATCAGTTCATAAATAGAGGATCATAAAAATCAGGTTAATCTCTTTCTTCAAAAGGAAGTAAATAAAGCTTAAAAACCTTTGTTTGTCTATTCAAATATTCAATTGTTGTAACACTACCTGATTTTGTGAAATCTGGCACACAGGATGAGCTATTTTCAAATCCATTAGCTGTTGAAGATTCTTGTAATATTTGCTCTGAGTAGGGAACATCTATCGACACATCACCTGACAGACATTTCTCAGCCTCCAAGGAAATATCTTGGTTTCCGCCCTTCATCAAAGATAAGACTCGAGTAGCTTTCCTGTAGATTATAAGCATTTACAGCAATATAGCAAATGTAAATATCTTGAAGCCAAAATTAGTAAAATATAAAATTGTTTTATATTTATGATTAATTTCTATTACATACAAATTGGAAACAAAACTGTTAAAGAAACATGATGTTTAGAAACCAGGTAAATCCCTAATTTATAATAGAAATAATAAATATTTGATAAACTGGCTAAAGTTTAATAAAAAAAATCCTCAAAGTTTTAGCTATAACAGCAGACAAAAAGTGAGATTAAAACTAAAAGCTTATCTTTTATAATTTAGAAATCGTTATAATAATAAAATAATCATTTTTTTTTATATATAAAGACATCATGCGAGTATACAAGAATTTTTTTTTTTTATGGAAAAATTAAATAGAAATTTTTTTTTTTACTTGGAATGAACTTTCTTCCGGTTCTTTGTAGTCCCATTCTGCTGTACAACTTTCCTCAGATCTTTACGAGTAAAGTTAGAAATATTACCACCAGGTACAAGTTTGTTTTCAGTTTCCTTGCACTTCTCACTGTTACTTGATTTATTTCTAGTCTTTTGTGAAGTTAAATTAGACACAAAATTTGGTTCCCTAAGGTAAGAAGTAGAACCACAACTTGATTTTTCCCAGTGACGATGGTATACAGGACTATTACTAGTAACTTTGTTATCTCCATTGCTATTAGCTGTAAATAAGCGGCTACCATCAATACTACTACCAGTAGCATTAGGCTTTCTCCACACTTTCCTTGGTCCTTTAATTCCAGTGTATTTGCCTGAGGGTTTATCAGAATTCTCTTCTGATAGTTGGTGTTGCTGAGTTGTGACTAACTCTAAGTCTGCTTCTGAAAAGCTCCCACAATCAAGAATAGAATCATTCAAATTCAACTGTGATACTGAATTAATACTCTGGTCAGCAGGGTTCAACATTTCTTCATCCATTGCAAAAATTGGAGTTGCTAAATTATCTTGAGAAGAATCTTCCCACTCACAAGAGGATGATATTTTATGAGTTGATGGTGATTTGAGGGTAACCTCTGTATCAGAATAACATTCAGATTTACTGGCTCCAGAATGGAAAGCACGATGTTCCCCAGGAGAAAATGAGTGGCTTGTCTCTTTCTGAATTTGATACTGCCTTCTCCCAGTTGCTTTAGTGATTCTATAGTTGGAGGAAGACTGCAAATGGCTATTAGGGAAAGAACTAGCATGTGAGAGAGATTCATTAAATACATTATCATCATTATTAATATCACAAGGATAAGAGAATTCTTCATCTCTGAAGTTAGTATACATACTATCTGGAGGATAGACAGCTGGTTGAGCTCTTTCAGTTAAAGATTCTCCACAATAAGTGCAATATTGGGCATGCATGGCATTTTCAGAATGACACTCAGGACACACATAAATGAATGTTTGCATCATTGTATTATCAGGAGTTAAAAGAGAATTAAACTTATTCCTCTGTGGGGTACATTGTTGGTTAAAGTGACGGCTGTCTGAAGAAACATGTCCAATATGAAAGTTTTTAAAGCTGTTTTCAACTTTGCCAAAGTCGTAATTTGATTTATGTGGAGGAGAGCCTCTATCGGGATAGAGGTTAGACTGCTCAACAGCCGACAAAGACCGTGATCGAAATATTGGTTTGCTGTTGGTGCAGCACTTGTTTCTTTCAATTGCACTACAAAATTCCTCACCAGTTTGGTTACGCCTAGGAAAAGAAAAAAAAAAAAGAGAAAGATTGTTCATAAAAATAAATAAAAGAAAATAAGTGCAAAACTAATGAAATTAGTAAAAACGGAAAAAAAATTATAATAAAAAAATTAAGGATTTTTCACTTTTCTATAGCTTTTGCAGTAATAATAAAAATAAGGAAACCTCTAATAAAAAAAAAAAACCTTCCAGATGTGAACATCTTACTTTGTTTTCGCAAAGTATATCTAAGAATATAATCATATGTTCTTTTTGATTTAGCTGCTATTCCTACAGTGTAAAAACTTGGGAACTTTTCGGTTTGAACGGCAGTTTTTTCTAGCGGTGTCATATGAAATTGTCACTCATAATTATGACCCTAGAATCGATCTATTGCATTTCAATCTCTTTTAGGGTTAGGGGTGGGGGAAGGGTATCTTTTTTTCTTCACAAATGTAAATAAACCCAATCTGTTTCTTAAACGAGGGACATATTCATACGGCACAGAATGCTTTTTAACTCAATAGACATCACTGATTGGTTGAAATTGCAGAAATTGAAGAAAAAACAACAAATATCTTACAAACTATAGTATTTTCTCAATAAAGCCAAGAGAAAGAGATGTTTTATAAACACATTCTACCAGTATACGAAGTTTAAAATTTTTTAATTACCTAGAAATTATGTTAAAAACTGCCATTCAAACTGAAAAGATCCAAAACTTGAATTCTTGGTTATTTATTATGGCACTTATGAGAAGGAATAAAGCTGAAATTTTTCAAGTGTACAACCAATGTTTTGTGAATGGAATTTGATAGACAGAAACTGTACTGAAGCCTACCATATCCATATCTATCCCTGATCTCCAAAACAAAAAATCAGTTTGTTCTTTTCCCAAAGAACGTTCGTTCTACTATGAATTTATCTCCCTTTACCATTCAGAATTGCTAATAAGTGCCATTTTGTTTTGTTTATTATTATCATTTTTTTGTCTCTACAAAGGAAATCTTAAGAGTATATTTTGTACAGCATTAAATATGACGCCCCGTCTTGACTTTGGTATCCAAATTCATGCCACTGACCTTTTCTGAATTGTCTTAGCCCTATTTCCTCCCCACTAAATATGTTATTTCAACCATGGATTTCTTCTCATTTCTAAATTCTTGAAATTATCTCCCATTTTCATTCAGGTTATTGTTTACATTCTTTATCAATGAAAAAATATATATATATATATATAACGTATCCTGTACACTATCTCTCTTATCATTGACATTGTTATCCCTATTTATAGCACTATCTTTTAAGCTACTTTCTTTTTGGATTTGTGTGTGTATGATGAGCACGTGCCCAAATATTTAGTCTAAAAACCAGGGTAGTTTACATTAGCATTCCTTTATGTCCAGTAACTTAGCAGATAGACAAATGGAAATGGATAAAATAAGCACTGATGTAAATACTGGGTTTGGTATGATTAACTAAATGAATCATTAAAGGTGGTGCCCCAGAATGGCCAGTAAAAACGGTTTATACTATATAACAGGTAAAGATTCCTCCTTTTCAACTTTAGAATCTATTGGTAGGTACTACTTAAGAAAAGTGGTCCCGGTGCGTGCACTCGCGCAAGCTAGTCGTGACTAGTCGATCCTTACTTTGTGTTTTTTGTGTTTTAAAAGAATTATTTACTTTGTGTAAAAAAATTATTTATTTACTTTGCTAGGTAGTCATAGGATCGACTAGTTACGACTAGCTAGCGCTGATGCGCGAGTACTAGAGTGAGCGCACCGGGACCACTCTTCTTAAGTAGTACCCTATTAGTATAGGTTTCAAATTTTGGCACAAAACCAGCAAGTTGACCCTAATGCTCAACTGGTATTTATCGATCTCAAGCGGATGAAAGGCAAAGTTGACCATAGCGGAATTTGAACTCAGAATGTAAAGACAGACAAAATGCTGTTTTACATGCTGACCTCACTTGTGCCAGTGCCATACAAAAAGCACCCAGTGCTATGAAGTTAGGAAGGGCATCTGGCCATTGAAGCTGGATATTGGAGCTTAGTGCAATCCTCCAGCTTGTCAGCTTCTGTCAAACCATTCAAATCATATCAGCATGGGAAACAGACCTATGAGGAGAATGATATGTGCAGGTTTTTGTTTTGATATTGTGATCGTTATAAATGATCATCACCATCATACAGGTGTCCTTTCATGTCCGAGGAATTATGTACATTATTTACATTCGACGGATATTTGTCCTGATCTTGTTTGTTGTTAACACAACGTTTCAGCTGATATACCCTCCAGCCTTCATCAGGTGTCTTGGGGAAATTTCAAACCTGGGTTCTCATTCCTAAGGTATTTTTCGATGTTATTATTATTATTGTTCAGGTCACTGCTTGGAATCGAACTCAGAATCTTGGGGTTAGTAGCCCGCGCTCTTAACCACTATGCCACATTGAAGCTTGGTGCAGTCCTCCAGCTTGTCAGCTTCTGTCAAACCATTCAAATCATATCAGCATGGGAAACAGACCTATGAGGAGAATGATATGTGCAGGTTTTTGTCTTGATTATTGTGATAGTTATAAATGATCATTACCATCATATAGGTGTCCTTTCGCCACATGCCCGTGGGCATATGGCGTAGTGGTTAAGAGTGCGGGCTACTAACCCCAAGATTTCAAGTTCGATTCCAAGCAGTGACCTGAACAATAACAACAACAATAATAACATCGAAAAATACCTTAGGAATGAGAACCCAGGTTCGAAATTTCCCCAAGACACCCGAAGAAGGCTGGAGAGTATATCAGCTAAAATGTTGTGTTAACAACAAACAAGATGAGGACAAATATCTGTCGAATGTAAATAATGTGTGAAGAAATAATATCTCACTGGGAAACAAGTGAGGGTCAGTGTCGGGAATGGCATCTAACCATAAAAAAATTTGCCTTCACAAATAGCATTCAACCTATGCAAACATGGAAAAGTGGCCATGAAGCTGATGATGACCAAAATTTGTATCTGTACCCATCATCATTTTAAGTTTAAATACAGTTCAAATGTTAATATATTTTGCATGTAAATATACAAACTAAAGATGAGGTTAATAGTGGCTAATTTTCTTCTCAAAAATTACATATTTTTGTTCTGAAGCAAACAATAGAATAACTTCATAGAATATAGTTTAACCTTTATGGCCTGGCTGGTACATATTTGTACCAGTCAAAAATTTTACAACCTATAAGATGCAGTATAGAACTGCCAGATGTATGAAAGGAGTACATGATACTATAATCCTTTCTATTGTAGGCACAAGCCCTGAAACCTGGGGGAGGAGGTAGTCAATTACATCGACCCCAGTGTGTAACTGGTACTTATTTAATCAACCCCGAAAGGATGAAAGGCAAAATTGACTTCAGCAGAAAAATGACTGCTCAAAAGGCTCACATGTATACAAACCCCATACCATTACCGACTTGAGAAAAAATTCCAGGTTGAAAGGGTTAACAGAAGACGAACTGAAAACTAGAAAGAGAGATGAGAGACAGTCAAATGCTGAACACTGCAAAAACACATCACATGTCATAGTGTTGTAGACATTTTTATGGCTTAGTCAGAAGATAGGACAGGACCCGTCTCATGACTTTTTTGCAAGGCTCCAAGACTACTTGAAGAAAGGGAGGAAGGAATCATGAATTACTGTCAGACTAGAAACCTAATGCAAATATTTGGAACTAAGAGGACTTCACTAAAGGTATCCAATGGCCAAGCTAATGCAATGGTCTTCCACACAGTGTCTGTTGACCAAATTACATTCAGAAGGTTTGGGCTGAGTTGAATTATGTAGAAGACACCCAGGGTAACATTGAGTGATATTGAACTCAAAACCCCTTGTAAATGTGAAGTGAACTTCCAACCTACACACACATTAACAAAATGAGAATCTTTACAGAAAAAAAACAATCTAATCTATTAATACATACAGACTGATTCAGTATTTAATTAATTAATTTAAAGCTTGTTATTGAAATTATACTAGTCAACCGAAATTTTATGATTGACTAAAATGATTTTTTTTTTGGAAATTTCAAGAAGACATGACAGTTTTATTTAAACTATTTCAGGAACAACTTGTAGTGTTCAGTTTGGAAACATAATTGATTTCAATAAATTAACTTTTAAAGAAGAGATTCTTTTATAAAATATGAATTAGGATTAAACTTCATCCACATGTTCAGCTTCCTAGCTGTGAATTAGTACTAATTTAACAACCCTATGCTAACCAGGTAATATAGCAACTTCATTTGACAAGCTAATAAAAACATGTGGTTCAAGGCTTGATTGCACCACACAGCTTGAGTGGCGTCTCCTACTATGGCTACAGATAAACCAAAGATTTGTGACTGAAATTTACTAGACAGAGAACTATGTTCAAATGTATTAGATACTAGCAGTATCGCCCGGCGTTGCTCGGGTTTGTAAGGGAAATAACTATATAAGCCTTTTTAGAGAGTTATAGCCAAAAAATAGCAAAAAATGCATTAAAAATGGAAAAAATATGATGGTAAATTTTTTTTTAAATCGTTGACTCATCGTAGACATTTTTAGAGAGTTACTTCCCTTATATAATAGCGAAAAAATGCATTAAAATGGAAAAAAAACGATGGTAAATTTTTTTTTAAATCGTAGACTCATGTAGACGCTTTCTTAGCCATTTCTGTTTTGGTGTCTTCAAGCCATGAAGTCGTTGTTCTAAAAGAACGCTGGTCTCCTTGACTATAAGATACACGACGTTGATTTCCTTAAACTCCCTTCCCCACAGCTTCACGAGTGAGGGAAGAAGGGGGAGAAGCAAACACAGGTGCAGGTGTTTGAGCGTGGATGCCAACTCTGCCGCCATCGACACACGAAAAATTATGCATTAAAATGGAATAAAAAATGATGTTAAATTATTTTAAAAATCGTAGACTCATCGTAGACGCGCGCTAATAGCCAGACGGGCTTGATATTAATCACGACTATAAGATACCCGAATTTGGTTAAACTGCACCGCAAAATGTGGGAGGAGTTAGGAATCTAAATCGTAGGAGACAGACACTCACACAACTACAGTTTTATATATATAGATATGTGTGTATGTGTGTGTAGATTGATGAGGTATGGCATTATCTGTGTGCTGGACAAAAATAACTTTAGGTATTAATATTTAGGATGATGTAATTTTTTGTTCAAGTGAACTTTACCTTTATAAAGGACAAAGATATATGGTACATTGTTATACTCAAAAAGACATGTCCTCTACACGGTACTATGTAAAAAGTGCTGGTGCCACATAAAAAGCAACCAGTACACTCTGTGAAGTGGCTGGCATCAGGAAAAGTATCCAGTCGTAAAAACTAAGCCAAAACAGACTATGAAATCTGGTGTGGGCCCCTGGTCTTGCTAACTCCTATCAAGCTGTCCAACCCATTTCAACATGGAATAAAATAGATGCATAATGATGAAGTCAATGAAATAAGTGCCAGATAAAGAAAATAAGATTAATATCTGTCGGTTTCAACAGCAAGCATTTTTGTTCTTTTGATCTCAGAAACGACCAACTCTTTGAATAATGGTAAAGGCGACTGACTAGTACGCTTGATATTATTGCCAAACAGAATCAGGGTGACACAGTGTGACAAAGCTGGGCCAGTGAATTATAGATATAGTCCATCCAACAGTTTCCATCTACCTAATTTGTATCACAAGGTTTGGGTAGAAGTGAGGTTAAGGTGAAAGACTCTCACCCAAGCTGTCACACAACAGGATTGAACTGTTGACTAAAAAAAAAACCCATTGAAGATGGTTTTGTCAGTAAGGCCATAGTCTAATGACTGAAACCAGTAACAGAACAAAAGAATATACATAATCTTTTTGTCAATTATATTATGGTATCATCATCATTTAGCGTCTGCTTTCCATGCTAGCATGGGTTGGACGGTTCAACTGGGGTCTGGGAAGCCAGAAGGCTGCACCAGGCCGAGTCTGATCTGGCAGTATTTCTACGGCTGGATGCCCTTCCTAACGCCAACCACTCCGTGAGTGTAGTGGGTGCTTTTTACGTGCCACCGACACAGGTGCCAGACGGGGCTGGCAAACGGCCACGGATGGATGGTGTTTTTTATGTGCCACCAGCACAGGGGCCAGGCGAAGCTGGCAATGGCCACGGATGGATGGTGTTTTTTATGTGCCACCAGCACAGGGGCCAGGCGAAGCTGGCAATGGCCACGATTGGATGGTGCTTTTTACGTGCCACCGACACGGAGGCCAGTTGGGGCGGCGCTGGCAACGCATTTTACGTGCCACCGGCACGGTGCAAGAGGTATGTTATTAAGATAAAAAAAAATCTACTTCATTAAACAATTAGGGAACCTAGTATAACATTGAGCATTACACTGTAACAAAATTTAAATTTTTTTTTGTCTTTGGTTAGTAAGTGTTATTTCCTATTTGTTTCTATCCAGAAATCAATGGAAATGACTACTATTCCTTTCAAACTTTGCTTTTGTGACCTGGACATCAATGTTTTAAAACTGACCCATTTTCCATTACATTTCACACAGATTCAGCACTGAGTTGCTGAAGCAGAAATATCGTTATAGCAAATATTCTGCTCAATACCACAGATTTGCTTGATCTTAACCACTTAAGCTTGTCCCTTTAGTGGCTGACAATATGTGCATCTCTGATCATGAGCAGGAGTAGTTGGGGAGCATCATAGCCATGTGTTGAGTGTGATTATTTGGGGCTTGAATAAATGAAACAAAAGCAAAGTTTGATAGAAATTTTAGCCAATTTTTATACTTTCTAAGGGTTAAGCAAATAGGAAATAACAGCTGCTACCCAAGGACAAAAATCATGTCCCACAGTGTTATGAAACTCTGCAATATGTTACTATCCTCAACATAGCTGAATGACAAAGAGCAATAGTTACTTTATTCTTTCCTACTCTAGGCACAAGGCCCAAAACTTTTGGGGAGGGGAGGGGGCAGTCGATTAGATCGACCCCAGTATGCAACTGGTACTTAATTTATCGATCCCGAAAGGATGAAAGGCAAAGTTGATCTTGGCGGAATTTGAACTCAAAACGTAGTGGCAGACAAAATACCTATTTCTTTACTACCCACAAGGGGCTAAACACAGAGAGGACCAACAAGGACAGACAAATGGATTAAGTCGATTATATCGACCCCAGTGCATAACTGGTACTTAATTTATCGATCCCGAAAGGATGAAAGGCAAAGTCGACCTCGGCGGAATTTGAACTCAGAACATAACGGCAGACGAAATATGGCTACACATTTCGCCCGGCATGCTAACGTTTCTGCCAGCTTAATTTATTATTAAATAAGTGGATTAATATACAGGATAAACAACAGTGATTACCAATCAAGTGTAATTCAATCTTGTTTATATTATGATAGAAGAGTTTGAATAAGTGATTAATTGCAAAAGATTGATATGCAGTGATTGACAATCTGAATTATTGTTCAACCTCAGCTCAGAGAAAGAGTATGGAAAGCTACAGTAACTAATGCAACTTTAAGACAGTGGAATGTGTGATTCAAAGGATATTCGGTTGTTTCTAAGAACTGGTATGTAACAACATAGGGTCTAACTTTACATATAACACGTGATCCACCAATAAAAAAAAAAACCATTGTCATCAATATTGGTGCAATCACAATAGTTTGTTAAGCATAGAAACTTTAAAACAATTGAAAATAGTGTGAAGCTAATTAATGTCTTCCTTAAATCACTACCTACCATTAAAAACAAGAGGTTAATGGATAATCTAGTCATAGATACCTACATATATATATATATACATATATATATATATATATATATATATATATATACACACACACACACACACACACACACACACACACACATTATATATATATCATCATCACCGTTTAACATCTGCTTTCCATGCTAGTATGGGTTGGACAATTTTGACTGAGGGCTGGTGAACTAGATGGCTGCACCAGGCTCCAATCTCTATCTGGCAGAGTTTCTACAGTTGGATGCCCTTCCTGAGGCCAACCACTCCGAGAGTGTAGTGGGTGCTTTTTATGTGCCACCGGCACGGGGGCCAGTCAGGCGGTACTGGCAATGACCTCGCTCGAATCTTTTTACAAGTGCCAGTGAAGCGATGTTGGTAACGATCACGCTCGAATGGTGCCCTTTTACGTGCCACGGGTACAGACACACTCGGATACACACACACAAGACAGGATGGTCATGATTGGAACATCTTTGATCATAGGTTTGCTAAATGAGGGCCCATCTGGATCAACAACAAACCACTTCTTCCCTGAAGTATTGATCTGTGAGTATCATACATCACAGAAAAAAATAATCTACGATTGTGACAATGAAGATGTACTTTGTATTACAAACCTGTAAGCCTGTTCAAGTCATGCTAACATAAAAAGAGATATTAAAATGCTGATAATTTATGGTATAAAGAGTAAATAATTTGGTGGAGCTTATTCTATTTTCTCATGCGATAATATATTGTCTATGTAAGCTACCTAACTTTAAAAAAACATGATGTTAACCACAATGATTTTGTTGGTTGTACTTGTTAAAGATCTTTTGACTTTTGTAAATGGAGATTTCAAATCTCTTTCTCACCTAATACAATTGGTTTCATTAGTCATATCATAAAATAGTATCATGTGATTTGAAACAAAGTCAGTATTTGATAACCACATTTATTCTGAAAGTACATTTAGTTATGACGTACAAGGGAGATTTGGGGTTTTGGCATTTAACACTTGAATAATTCTGATGTATTAAATACAGTAAAAACACTTATTCTAAATCCCAGCAAGTATTCAAGAAACAACTCAACTAATAATTACTTAGTAATTTAATATTTTGAATACGAATAATATTCAGACGTTTAAGAATTTTTGTTTATCATAAGCAAACAGATAACATTAACCCTTTCATTACTGTATTTATTTTGAGATGTTCTGTGTTTCTTTCAATTACTTTAAATATAATAAAGAATTTAGCAAAATAACTTAGTTATCATTCATCAAGTGTTAGGAACAAAAATTGTGACTAAGGTTTGGTGGAAGATTTTAATTCAAAACTTATGAAAACAAGACATTTGTACTCAGAGCCAGAGGCAGTTTCAGTTGGGTTGGTATCAAAAGGGTTAAAGCTATTTAACAAAAGCAAAAATGATAGAAATATCAATTAGCTAAAACTGAGATAGAAGCCCTTACAAACTTATTATAAAGACATTAACTTTCAGATGAACAACTTTATTGCAGAATTTCCAATAAAAACAATCAGCTTGTCTTCATTATAAGTAGTTCTGAATGAACAATATTGATAATAGCTACAAAGACAAAATAAAACCTAATTTTTGAATCATTAAATCATTTATTGGTGAAATTCACAGTATGTTTAACACTGGGTCAGCCCCAGCTGAGCAAACTTATAGATCAAAGGTAAAGACCACCCCAACTGGGTTTTTGTTTTTTTTAGGTGTAGTGTATGTATCACTACATTATCTAATGTGCACTTGCTGTGTTAAAATGGCAGGGAATGATTTAAAGGAGATTTGGGTGCTATTTCTAGTAGATTGAGTGACCATGTGGTTTTCAAGAAATATTATGAGATCAAGGATCACAAGCACAATGCTAATTTATATGAAACATACTTAAACATACTGGACACAAGCAGGGTTTGATCAACCCCAACTGGGTCACTTGGATGAGGGTGTCTGATGCTGAAAGACCCCAGGAAACATTGCTGATGATGTGCCCAGGTGCATCACAGAATGATGTATGGAAAAAACATGACAGAAATGTAACAGTACAAGCCAGAAATGTAGAGAAAAAATAATTGAATGGAAGAAACTCACCAAGCATCATGACAGCGGGTTGTCGGGACATTAACATTTTGATGCAACTGGTAATGTTGATCAGGATAATCTACATTAGGACAATGAAGTCTGCTATCTAAATGCTGAGAATTGTCAACATAGAAAGAATTAATGTAGTCTTGGGTCTGATGAATAGAGTTTGAATGATAGCCATGTCCAGGAGACTGCTGTGGTATCTTAAGACAACCATTTCCATCAGGTGGGATAGCAGAATAAAACTGGGATGATGCATGTGATTGCTGCCTATGTTCTGGGTGATATGAACGTGCAAAAAAGGGTGGTGACACCAATGCATTCACAAAATTAAACATCTCAGGGACTTTCTTATGAGTCATTAAATTAGGATAAGATCCAACAGATAGTGCCTTTCGGTAAATATCATCTGCTGTATAGGCAAAGTTTTGGGGAATAACATATTGCTCATAGTTATGTTGTTGTTGTTGTTGCTGCTGCTGTTGTTGTTGTTGCTGTTGTTGTTGATAACCAAGGTTCTCTTGGTCATGCATTATGTAACTATTAGATGTTATTGATGAAGGAGACTGATTGTAAAAATTATCATTTTTCCCTTTGCCGACAATTTTCCTGTTATTTCTCCACATATCCTCTCCATGATATTTACTGCTGTTGTCTTTCTTTTTCCTATGACTTTGATTAAACAAGTTAGTAATTGTATTCGAAAAATTAGATGACCTGACCAAATCAATATTTTGGTTAGCATTGATATCAGGCCGATGTGTTGTCAGCCCCAAATCTTCATTATCAGAGTTGTTATCAAGAGGACTAACATCAATGGAATCTGGAACCAGTGGACCATTTGATTTGTCAAGGTGATCATCATTATTCTCTAATAATATAGCTGATAATGAAGACTTCACAGAGTTTTGGGAAGGAATTCTTTTGTTCTTGCATCGACTGGATCCACTTGCAAATTCTTTACTTTGACTATTATTCCTGTGAAATTCATGTGCTACTTGTCCTATGCTGTTATTAAGTGAGATTTTTGAAGAGTCTTTAAAACTATTGATCGGACTATAATTGTCCCAGGCCACATCTATTTTACCACCGATGGGTAGTTGATTGTCAGTCTGTTCTAATGTACTTGCTTTGAGGATTCCACCTTTTGATTTATCATACTCATCTTTTCCCATAGTGCAATGCATCACAATTACATCCTGAAACAGAATGAAACAAAATGCAATTAAATAACAAATATCACCACTTTAATAATCATTTCAAACACATTTCTTTAAACTGTTATTGATTTAATCAGAAACCTTGACCCCACCCCATATAAAATGTACTGCAACTCTTCTATTATTATTATTCATGCCCGTTTCCATGCAGGTATAAGCTGGATGGGTCCAAATGGTACAAGTTAGTTTTTATATGAAGTTGTTTGTTCCTTCTAGAGCCACACCTGGCCCATAAAGGCTGGTTTCCTGGTTTCCTTGGCGTATAGGTTCCCCACCTGGATGAGACGTCAGTCCGTCGCAGGTGAACTGCAAGATGCAGGAGGAAAGAGTGAGAGAAAGTGGTGGCGAAAGAGTCAGCAGAAGTTCGCCATTACCTTCTGCCGGAGCCGCGTGGAGCTTAGGTGTTTCGCTCATAAACACACACATCACCCGGTCTGAGATTCAAACCTGTGATCCCTCAACCACAAGTCTGCTGCTCTAACCACTAGGCCATGTGCCTCCACTTATATGAAGTTACTTCTTCCTAAATGGGTTGGAAAACTATGCCTCATTTGCATTTTCCCATTCTGAGCAATGTTTCTGCAGATGAATGCCCTTTCTGATATTAACCACTTTACAGAGTATATGGTTATAAGATTTATCATGGCATATGTATTAATTCAAAAGCCAGCCGCATTACAGGACACTAGGTGCATTTTAGTGTGACACCAACAAAAGAAAGGTGCATTGTCCCCTGCAAGACAAAGAAATTCTTTTTTGCTTGGTGATCCAGAGTGTGACAAAGGAAAGAGTAATGGGACGGTAAGAGGTAGCAAAGGAGGAGAGAAAGCATGAGTAGCTTGATGGGGAAGCAAATGAGAATGTCATAGTAAGAGAGAGTTGGATAGCAACAGAGATGGGTGATGGTAAGAGAGAGAGGCACAGTGATAAGTTACACATTAGCTGTTGGTAGAAGGTTGAAGAGAAAACAGAATAAGCAGCAGAACAGGGTAGAAATAAAAATACATCGCAGAGAAAGAGAAAAGGAGACTGAGTGAGTGAGTGAGTGAGTGAGTGATGGATAGCAACAGATGATGATGGTAAGAATGGTATGTTAGTTAAGAGTCACACGAGGTGAAGGTGAAGGTTAGACAGCAGTGGAAGGTGACAGAAGGCAGATACTGAATATGAGCAGAGCCAATGCAATTTCTCATCACACAGATTTCACGATGAAAGATATGAGCGATAGAGTGATGAAGTGGGGGTAAATACTATTTAATAAACTCAACAAGTTTTAGCAACATTCCTATAATTGCTACCACGGAAGATTTTACTATACACAGACTAATAAATCTTTAAATTTTACTTACTACAGTCTTAGTCTGACTTAACATTATTTACATTAGGATCTTTTCGGTTTGAACAGCAGTTTTTTCTAGCGGTGTCATATGAAATTGTCACCCATAATTATGACCCTAGTATCGATCTATTGCATTTCAATCTGTTTTAAGGTTAGGGTTGGGGGGAAGAGTATCTTTTTTTCTTCACAAATATAAATAAACCCAATCTGTTTTTTAAACGAGAGACATATTCAGACGGCACAGAATGTTTTCACCTCAATAGACGTCATTGATTGGTTGAAATTGCAGAAATTGAAGAAAAAAAACAACAAATATCTTACAAACCATAGAATCTTCTCAATAAAGCCAAGAGAAAAAGATGTTTTATAAACACATTCTACCACTATACGAAGTTTAAAAAGTGTTTAGTTACGTGGAAATTATTTTAAAAACTGCCGTTCAAACAGAAAAGGTCCTTACATTATTTATATTTGACGGATATTTGCCCTCATCTTGTTAACACAATGTTTTAGCTGATATACCCTCCAGCCTTCTACAGGTGTCTTGGGGAAATTTCGAATCTGGGTTCTCTCTCATTCCTAAGGTATTTTTCGATATTATTATTGTTATTATTCAGGTCACTGCCTGGAATCGAACTCGGAATCTTGGGGTTACTAGCCTGTGCTCTTAGCCATTATGCCATATGAAGGTTGGAGGGTATATCAGCTGAAACGTTGTGTTAACAACAAACAAGATGAGGTCAAATATCCGTCAAATGTAAATAATGTACATAATTTCTCATCTCTTAAATATAGAACTGTAGTCTGACTTAAGTCGTAATTAATATACTGTTCACTATACACATGATTAAAGGACTGTTTTTTATTAGTGAGTTACATTTTTCATTATCAAATCCATTTTTCTATTTTATGAAGCAAAAAGGGGAAAAAATGGAGCTTGAAGGTAAATTCCGACCATGCCAACACAGATGATTGGCTTGGATGGCATCCTTTCCATCAAACCGAAAGATTACATTCACAGATATTACTCACTAAACTCTTCAATCTCTCTTGGTCAACAGAAGGCTATTTTAATCTTTGGAAATACACTACAGGTGCAGGAGTAGCAGTGTGGTAAGAAGCTTGCTTTCCAACCACATGGTTCTAGGTTCAGTCCTACTGTGTAGCATCTTGAACGAGTGTCTTCTGCTACAGCCTTGGGCTAACCAAAACCTTGTGAGTGGATTTCGTAGATGGAAACTGAAGGAAGCCCATCATCTGTGTGTGTGTATCAAGCAGTGGAGGAGGGGAAGTGCCTGCATGCACGTGCCCACCCCTCACTGCTTGACAATCTGTGTTGGTGTGTCTACATCTCTGTAACCTTGCAGCAGTTCAGCAAAAGACTGATAGAATAAGTGCAAAGCTTAAAAAAAAAATTTTTTTTAAAGTACTGGGGTTGGTTCATTTGACTAAAATTCAAGGTGGTGCCCCAGCATGGCCACAATCTAAAGACTGAAACAAGTAAAAGACACATTGCATCCCATCTCAAAAAAATGTCAAACTCTATGACCTTGTCAACTACTATTCACTTTCAACATGCCCAAGGTAATAGAAACTGAACATGTAAACAACCATCGCCTTCAAATACACACACAGACTTTCTCTTTCTCTCTCTTTAGTGGTTACCTGTGTGGTTTCTGAAGAGTTAGGTCAACTAGATGCTTATTCTCCTGTAAAATTCCCTAATAGTTTCTTACCACAGAAAATTTTAGTAAAAGTAATGTTGTGACACTAAATACCCAGCAAAATCTTCAGAGATTGCTGGTGTTGATTGCTAGTTGTGAGTGCAGTCTATACCAATCTCTCATTTCTAGGATTTGGAAGCTTCCTGCCGGATCACTCAAGTGTGTGCAGATGGAGCACTCCTCAAACGATACTCTATTACCTTTGATATACCTGAGGATCAGTAATGTCTCTTGCACCTTCCTTTCCCCACATCAATTCTGCTATTCTTATGCAGGTATACAACAATTAACTCATTGCAGAGTCACCAGCCACACAAACTAAACACCACCTGTCTGACATACACTGAGGGTGGGAGTTACTAAATTCATGATCATATGTAAATATCTTATTAAAATAGGAAAATACCAGGTAGAGAACTTTACAATTACTTATGCAGTGCAGTACAATAGTGTTCCAATACATTACAAGTGGAAACTTGAGTTTTCTAGAGTTGATAAAAATAAGTAATAATGATAAAGCTAGAGTTCATTCAACTCAGCAGCCTTGACCCTTTAAACAGCACAAAGATTTAGTCACTATGCTCTAAATTTCACAATCTTTGATACCTCATACTGAAACATGTATACAATTGTCTATAGCAGTGCTTTTCAACCTTTTTTGCTGGAGCAGAACCCCAAGGAAACATTCCACTGGCTTGAGGAACCCCTGTGCAATAATTTAATAGTCTTATGCACACATATCTGCACAGGAGAATTATAAATTACTGCCGATTTTAGCAGTTTTGTAACGTCTTGCGGAACCCCTGAACTGTACTGATGGAACCCTGGTTGAAAACCACTGGTCTATAGTGCATGCCATTGATGAAAAGTGCTCCTAAGAGGTAGCAAATAATTCAACTCAGATTAATTGTTTATCTGCCACAAAGCAAAGCCAAAACCCCACATTGGAGGTACTGCTCATATCTCTATGTCACACTAACATCCTAGAGCAAATCCACCCCCACAAAAAAAAACTATTGTGCTGATTCTTTTTCATTTGTTTCAGCCATTAGATTATGGCCATGCTGGGGCCACCACCTTGAAGAATTTTTAGTCAAATAAATCAATCCCAGTACTATTTTTTTCTTTTTTAAGCCTGGTACATATTCTATCAGTTCCTTTTGTCAAACTGCTAAGTTACAGGGATGTAAACCCACCAACACTGGTTGTCAAGTGGTGGAGGACAAATACACACACAAACATGTGATGGGATTTTTTTTCAGTTTCTATCTACCAAATTTATGCAAGACTTTGGTCAGCCTGAAGCTATAGTAGAAGATACCTGCCCAAGGTGCCATGCAGTAGGACTGAACTAAAAGGCTTCATACCACACAACCACACCTGTATCTGATTGGTTAAGATTCAAACAAACTTTCTCACTCAGAGGCATTTACTTTTCTCTTCCTGCCTGTGTTACAGTGTATTACCTCCTAGACACCATTGCAATGTTAACCCTTTTTTTTTTTCCAATCCTTCTCCCCCTTGGATTTTTCTTTCCAGTCTATTTCTAAGCTCATCACCAACAGCATCACTCTTCATCTTTTCAGTTTGGGAGGTTTACAAAAGCCATGGACACTGCCCACCTCCTTTCTAATCATTATCATCATCATTTTAACATCCACTTTTCCATGCTTGCATGAGTTGGACAGAATTAGTTGAAGATTTTTTACAGCTAAATGCCCTTCCTGCCACCAATCCTCACCTGTTTCCAAATAATAGTTCCCCATGACCAGACATGTTTTTACAGAAAATTCAAAGCAGACGCTTCAATTTGTATGGCAGTAACTCTCATTTTCAACCGTCACATATAATGTAAAGACAAAGAAACACACACATACATTTCACTTAGTCTACTAAAACCTTGGGATTGAACCTGAAACCATGTGAATGAGAAGCAAACATCTTAACCACACAGCCATGCCCACACCTATTACACTATTTCTAAGAAGGTTTGATTATTTCATATATCATGCCAAACGAACACCTGATAATTTAATAGAAATGTTGGCATCCATCACTGGCCTTGTACTTCATCCAGAGCTCATATATTTCAATCTTAATGATTCAGTTTATGAAGCTTGTAATTAATTACTAAATTGTATATAAGATGGCATACTAGTGAAACTAACGAACAGTGCAAATCTGATCAGTGTTTCATTTGTCTGTGGCCCAAAGTTAAATAATCTTGTATCCTACTTAGCTTAATACAAACCTTAATTAAGAACTAATCCAATGAATTCCTAAAGTTCACTAAAGATTAACAAAGAATAATTGGTAAGAGGAATTAATGACCATTAAAATCTAATTTAGTTAAATGCATGTAAAATCTGTGTAAGATTTGAGTGAAAAGAATTTACTTTATGAAAATAATACATAATTTATATAATAGGCACATGTGCTCAAGAAATTTGCTTTACAACACGATTCAGGGACCAACATTATTGCATGAAACCTTGGGCAATGTCTTCTAGTGGGGTTTCAGGTTGATCAATAAACTGAATAGGAAATTTGGCACACAAACTGTGGAAGTTTCATTTGTATCTTTCAATGGAAATTGTAGTTGTGATACCAGTGCCGGTGGCACATAAAAAGCACCAACTGATCGTGGGCGTTGCCAGCCTCGCCTGGCACGTAAAAAGCACCCACTACACTCATGGAGTGGTTGGCATTAGGAAGGGCATCCAGCTGTAGAAACACTGCCAGTTCAGACTGGGCCTGGTGCAGCCTCTTTGCTTCCCAGAGCCCAGTCGAACCGTCCAACCCATGCTAGCATGGAAAGCGGATGTTAAACGATGATGATGACATAAACTAAATCATTTTCAATAGGACTTGAATATAAAGCTATATTTAATAGCATGTAGAATATTGGGTTAGAAAATCCTTGGATAGAAAATGTCAATGGCTGGAGAAGTTCCACCATTAAAAATGTTTTATTTCATCTCTCTCAAAGTTTCTGAATTCTAATAATGTAAGCATAATTTATAGGTATGTGTGTGTATACATATATATATATATACACACACACACACACACACACACACTATAAAATAAGTACTAGACTGAAATAAGTATTGTGGCTTCCAATATGATCAGGTAAAACCAATGATAATGAAGCCCTATCAAGACTGAAGTCCAATGGCTGAAACTAGAATAAGATAAGGTTAAAATTAGTAACTACTAAACAGCTGTTAAAAGTGTGGGTTTGAATATGAATTGGGAGATAGCTATTCTCAACTTCTAAATGATTATATAATCAATAGGCATCAGTATTTAATACTGGATCAGATACTAGAGTCAAAGTCATATTCCGAACGCCTTACTTCATGGGCCTGGACACATTGAAACTCCGATGTCTGGCAGCTGACTTGGCAGACACCCATAAAATTATTAACCATCTTACTAACAATAACTCTGAGCACCTTTTCAAACTCCATCTGTCTAACACCCGTGGACATGTTTACAAAGTCAGAAAACAGCACAGCTCCCATGACTTTCGGAAACGTTTTTTCACGCTAAGAGTTGCTGAAGCATGGAACAAACTGCCGGCATCAGTTGTTAGTTGTCGGAGCACTGCATCCTTCAAAACTTCCATGCTTCCTGAGATTCGCCAACACTACACCTGATTTTCTCCCCTCCATACACATGCAAGCATGTATCTGACTCGTACACTGTTCACTTCCCAGACATTTGTACATTACTGCATATGCTTTATACGCACTTTTGACAAGTTGTGGTGCACCTGAGCACCATATACAATAATTTCATAATTATTAAAAAAACACCTTAATTACAATAATTACTTTTGTGTATGTAATAGGTTTCGTTTATTTCCTTTAATTAAAGGGGCTAGAAAATATTTTAATAACTATCAGGAGTTATAAAAAAAATTTGACATAAACTAAAATTTAAATAAAACAGAAACTGTTGCTGTTATACAGAGTAGTATTTAGTTGTGTTTTGATTTCAAATCCCACTAAGATCAACGTTACTTCTGACCCTTCAGGGGGAGGAGATGGAGAGGAGAAAATACACATCAGATATGTAAACAATCATACCACCAAAACAAAATTTACAGAAAAACTAATTATTTCTAATTTAGGGACAAGCCCAGGAGAAGGAATATAGCTGACAACATCAACCCCAGTACTTAATGGGTACATTATATTATCAACCCCAAAAGGATGAAAAGCAAAGCTGACCTTGATGGAATTGAACTCAGAATGTACAGAGCCAGAAAAAGTATTATACTCTCTTTTACTTGTTTCAGTCATTTGACTGTGGCCATGCTGGAACACCGCCTTTAGTCGAGTAAACCGACCCCAGGACTTATTCTTTGTAAGCCTAGTACTTATTCTATCAGTCTCTTTAGCCGAACTGCTAAGTTACGGGGACGTAAACACACCAGCATCGGTTGTCAAGCGATGTTGGAGGGACAAACACACACACACACATACATACGACAGGCTTCTTTCAGTTTCCGCCTACCAAATCCACTCACAAGGCTTTGGTCAGCCCGAGGCTATAGTAGAAGACACTTGCCCAAGATGGTATGCAGTGGGACTGAACCCGGAACCATGTGGTCCGTAAGCAAGCTACCTACCACACAGCCACTCCTACGCCTATATTATCATCAATTACCCAATGCTATAATGATTTTGTCAATCCATGACACTCAAAAAGTGTAACTTCTCTATTTAGTACAACAGTTTCATTGAATTATTGAATATACAATAACGACATTTCATTAATAATAAAATTCACTCAATACTTTCTGGTAGATTCAGTTGTGAATATCTGATCGCTGTTGTTTGCCATTGGAGAACATTTCCCTTAAGATGATGTGTGGCCACAACACATGCAATTTATCTTGAATGGATACCTTATCATTTGAATTCTTACTGGTCTGCATGTTCATTAAATTATTTAAATAATGGAGAATTTGTTTAACCATTTATGATTATATTCCCACTGAAATGTACTGTCTTTGAGTTTCAGTTACTTATGAAAATACTATAAATCCTCGAGTATAATCCGCATTTGCCCCCAAAAAATTTAAAGTTCAAAATCCCTAGTGCGTACTATATACGAGGTTAAAAATGAATATCATTTTCTAAGCAATGTCCAAGTCTCTATTTGCTGTCTGGCAAGGTTTATTCAGACGCATTTTGTGATGTCAGGCGCAAAAAAACCTTAAGCTAAGCCTGAAAGCAATGAAGTCATAAAAGAATCATCCATAACTTGCAGTAAGCAACATTTATTAAATGTTATTACTGTTATTTCTTTACTTTCTGCAAACAAAAATGCACAAAAAAGCTACACGTTTGCATTATGCTATATATATAATAATAATAAAGGACGTTACCGTATACATTTTTACAAACCAAGGACATTATATAGACCTCCTTGACTCAAGTTAGAGAAGGGGTGCGTATTATACACAAGGTTTAGGTTTTTCAAAGGTTCAGCCCTCTAAAAATCCCCTGCGTATTATACTCAAGAGCGGACTATACTCGAGGATTTACGGTAATTAAGAAATGAGGAATCAAGTAAAATAATTTTTTTCATAGTTAAGGTGGTGTTCGTACTATATCATCATTATTATGATGGAAGGTTTTAATCTGAATATGGATGCTTTAAAAATGCTTTGTCTCATAAAACTAAAAGCTTTTTTTATTTATTATTATTTAACATGCTGGGTCTAGCGGTTGGAGCAACGGCCATGGCCTTTGTAGACTCAAGACCACCAGTAAGACAGATGCTGTTTAACCCTTTAGTGTTCAGATTATTTTATCAAACATAATGCCTATTGATTCCCATTGATTCGAATTAATCATGCATTATCTCATATCTTCAAGATCTTGATGGTGTAATTACTTATAGTAGAATAACATTGTAGGGTAGGTGTGAGAGCCTGGATCTGGCCAGTTTGAACATAAAACAGGTAGAATACTTTTGGCCGGATATGGCCGGTTTAAATACTAAAGGGTTAAACTGTTGCAAGCCAACAGCTGCAGGAAAGACATGAGCAGGGAAGGGATTTCAAGGGGAACCAATGTTCTGGAGGGGAAAAAAAAAAAATCGAGCTGAGTGGTTAGTGCAGTGCCTGTGAAGTTGAACACAAAAGTGATGAGGGAAGGAAAAATATGTGGGCCAAAAGTGCATGAAAGGAGGAAGTACAAGACCAGACAACTCCAAGGAATAGGGGCCATTATAGTAGTCCTAGGAAAGGCAGAGAGAAGAGACAACACACTTGTGTTTAGCAAGGGCTGGAGCATCGCTGTGAGTGAGTTGGTATCAAGAAGTGTTATTACTTAATCAAAGTTAAGCCAGCAGAAACAGTACTTTGGACAGAATGCTTAGCAGCATTTCTTCCAGTTCCTTATGTTTTGAGTTCAAATTCTGCCAAGGTCAACTTTGCCTTTCATCTTCTCAGGGGTTGATAAAAATGTGTACCAGTCAATCACTGGAGGGTGATATAATTGACTTGCTCCCACCTCTCAGAATTGCTGGCCTTGTGTTAAAATTGGAATTATTTAATCAGAGAAAAATGAGTAGGGGTCACGACTTTCACTGTCCTCCTTAAAGTAATAGGCTAATGCTCAGTTTCAGCTTCCAAGATTAATCATTATATAATGTCCGTTGTCCATGCTGGCACGGGTTGGATGGTTTGATCAGAGCTGGTAAGCTGAGGGGTTGCACCAGACCCCAGTCTGATTTGGCATGGTTTTCATGGCTAGATGCCCTTCCTAATGCCAACCATTCCAAGGGTGTAATGGTTACCTTTATGTGCTACCAGCACAGGTGCCAGTTGCATGACACCAGCATCTGCCACGACTATGATTTCACTTGGCTTGATGGGTCATCTCAAGCATGAGAGTGAGTTTTAATTGATTACAGTTCTGGAGCAGCCTGCAAGTTCAGACAAGCAGAAACTAGTGCCGTAGTAGTTATGTAACTTCAGATCAGACTTAAGATCGAAGGCAGTTTAACCACAATGATCTCACGTTTTTGTATATCTAGGACATCATTTTCTCATGTATCCCTCACATGTCAAGGTGGAGTGTGATTTGAAGAAGATTTTGTTGAGAATAACAAGCAGATCAAGCGATTACATAGAGATTCTTTAGTTTGGCTCACCCAGGAAACAGTAGGCTAGTGGTTACAGGTCTTAACTAATCACCAATTGGATGAAACTTTTTACAGGATGTTGTCTTATGCCTGTGAGAATGTGTGTAACAACAGCAGTTGTAGATTCATGAATACTACTTTGTGAGTTCCACTCAGAACTTGTAAGATGTCAATATAAGAAGAAACTTAATCCGATGCTGTTTTTGCAAGGCTACATACGAAAGGTTGCCATAAAGATCAGAAGTTAGGTTGTGAAACATAGCATTTGCAGTGACTTTAATGGGTTTAGCCATAGTTTCGTTCACGAGAAGGAAAAGTGTAGTGCATTGCTATTTCTTTGACATGATTCGAGTGTGTAAAATGATTCAAGCGAGGTCGTTGCCAGTATCGCCTGACTGGCCCCCGTGCCGGTGGCACATAAAAAGCACCCACTACACTCTCGGAGTGGTTGGCATTAAGAAGGGCATCTAGCTGTAGAAACTCTACCAGATCAAGATTGGAGCCTGGTGCAGCCATCTGGTTCACCAGCCCTCAGTCAAAATCGTCCAACCCATGCTAGCATGGAAAGCAGACGTTAAACGATGATGATGATGATGTGTACTGATTGCATTTTCATAATAATGAAGGAGATTATGTTTTTGTGTTTCATTCTTCTATCCAGGAAAGTTTCCAAGATTGTTGCTCCTATTAGCAAAAGTAGAATAACAGCAAGAATGTTGTAAAAACTAAAAGCAAAAAACTGCTCAACTGTTAAGAGGGTACAATATCCATGGAAAAAATGCACCCATTAAAAAGAAAAATAAATTCCCATAAAATACAAGGGTTGATCTGAAAGTAATGCAAAAGTGAGCATAAGTTTTTTATTAACTGACATAACTCATTCGATTTGCACATGTTGGTAAAGCAACTATTCTTTCTGTTCATTTTTATTGCAGGCAAATAATGGGTTCCAAGTAGAAGCAATGTGCCATTATTGAGTTCTTGACTAAGGAGGGGTACATCATCATCATTGTTTAATGTCCACTTTCCATGCTAGCATGGGTTGGATGATTTTGACTGAGGGCTGGCGAACCAGATGGCTGCACCAGGCTCCAATCTTGATCTGGCAGAGTTTCTACTGCTACAAGCTGCCATTATTGAGTTCTTGACAAAGGAGGGGTACAAGCTGCCTGACATCGAAAGAAGGCTATAATTTGCTTACAAAGATCACATTATGGATGAAGTTTAAAGAGTAAACCAACATTGAAGATAATCCACTCAGTGTAACTACTGGCATGAATCACCAGCAAATGAATGAATTGTATTGCCAGAAGCAGATTAAATCCCTATTTGGCAACTTGCTGCACAGCTGGACAGTGGTCACCCTACTTTTACAGAAGATGGTGGAAAACTTGGGGCATCAGGGATTTGAAAGAGAGAAAGGCAGAAATCTGTTCTGATTTGCTGGAAGCATTTGAAGCTAATGAAAACATTTCTTCCTGATCTGGTGACAGGAGTGAAACATGGCTGTATCCTATATCCTTTTGATCAGAAACAACTTCCAGTGGGGGGATGACAACACAACCTCCTTCAACAACATTAAAATACAAGCACTACAAGACTGTATTAAGGAAACAATCTTAGAACACAAATTTCCTTGCTCATGAAAACAGTTAAAGATCTTCAAGCTGTTACAAACTCATCAATCTGATTTCTTTATGTCAAATAAAAAACATTGGAAAACTGTATTGTAACAGCTTCTTCAGCCTTCATCTCACTAAAAAGTACAAGTGTGATCTACATTAACCATTTAGCATTCAGATTACTCTGTCAAATGTAATGCTTATTTATTCACATTACTTTGAATTAATCAGGTTATCATCTTGCAGCTTTGAGATTTTGATATGATTGTATATTTTTAGGATAATTTAGAGTAAGAGCCTGGATCTGGCCAGTTCAAACATAAAACAAGTAGAAAATTTTGGCCAGAGATGGCCAGTTTAAATGCTAGAATAATTTATCTAGGAGAATCAACAGTCAAATTCTCCAAATTTGGAAGCTGTACAAAAGCAACAAAAACAAAAACAAATGATGTAACATGGACCCCACCTCTTGTGTGCACCCTCAAAAATTCTAGAAAAACTAATACATAAATAACATCTTTAACCCCTTTCATACCCAACCCTCATCTAAACTAAAATACACAAAAGCCACCGAACTAATGAATCTAACACAAAGGATACATGATGGCTTCAAAAACAAAAAGACTTCCCACTCATACCATTCTAACTACCATTGACATAAGTAATGCTTTTGCCTTATTCCTTGCTAGCTCCTTATTCATAAGATAAAAAACATCTTAAAAAACAATACAAAACACTAGCAAGAAAATCATTTGCGACACAAGTTTAATTATTGTATAAGAACAACACGTTCAGAATATGCAATTTCCAGAATGTAATATTCCAGGCATCTGTCCTCTCACCCACATTTTCAATCTAGACTTACACAATCTTCCCATTATCTCCTCAAAACATGTACATTTTTATATGCAGGTGATATCTCACTCATTCAGACACTTCCTATACAAATACTCTAACCTAACATAAATCGCCAACAAATCTTGCTTCAAAATAACAGACACCAAATACACTTTCTCCCTTCTTACCAGCAACATCATCAAATACAACTAACCATTAGACTCAACAACATAAACACAGAGGAAACAATAATACTAGCAACTACAAGGGTGGTGGGGAAGTGAAAAATTATCCATACTTTCACCATAACATATCTTTATTATTGTCACACTGACTTCAGCACAGGCGTGCTTATAGTTGGTACTATTGTGGTCAAGTGGTCAATGTTTGAGCCTGATCGCACCATTTTTCTTTCTTACTTTACAATGTAAGCATGCTTGCTTCATTAGCAATGTGCACCAAAGAAGAACAAAGAACAATGATAGGATCTTTTCGGTTTGAACGGCAGTTTTTTAAAATAATTTCCACGTAACTAAACACTTTTAAACTTCGTATACTGGTAGAATGTGTTTATAAAACATCTTTTTCTCTTGGCTTTATTGAGAAAATTCTATAGTTTGTAAGATATTTGTTGTTTTTTTTCTTCTTCAATTTCTGCAATTTCAACCAATCAATGACGTCTATTGAGGTGAAAACATTCTGGGCCGTATGAATATGTCCCTCGTTTAAGAAACAGATTGGGTTTATTTACATTTCTGAAGAAAAAAAGATACCCTTCCCCCCACCCCTAACCCTAAAACAGATTGAAATGCAATAGATCGATACTAGGGTCATAATTATGGGTGACAATTTCATATGACACCGCTACAAAAAACTGCCGTTCAAACTGAAAAGATCCCAATGATATGTTATGGCAAAAGTGCAGATAATTTTTGACTTCTTGTATATACAACACTTCCACAACATTCAAAATAAATAGAAGGCATTAAAAAACAACAATTTCATCATAGGGTCCACATTTGACGAAAAGTAAAAAAAAACCCACAATGTTCACAAAAAGTGACTACATATCATCATAGATCATACATCATAAACCGTTTCTATTTTTTTTATATTTTGAGGATGATGAATAATGGTGAGGCTTAGCAGGTAGTGTGACCTCGAAAGTTATAGTTGCAAGCTGTTCATGTATAGTAGAGTGGAGTGCAATTCCAACACAATGAAAGAAAAAAAAAAATGAAAGCACGTTTGTATAAGCAAGGGGCACAGTTTGTTAGAATGCTTCAACACACACTGTTCTGATGCCATGAAAAATCCCTTCCAAAAAACCTAGATACTTATATACAAGACTTCAGAATGCTATGATACCACTGTTTTAATTTCCACTTTTCTAAAAGCTTGCATGGATCAGATAGAATCCACTGAAGTAGGTTTTTCTGTGTCAAGATGCCCTTCTTGTTACTAACTAACCCTCATGTGTTTCCAAACAATGTAATATAATCTCATGGCTGGACATGCTTCCATGGAAGACTGAAAATGAGAGACACCACTTGTATGACAGTGATGCTTGTTTACAAGTATAACATAAGGAGACACAAACACTATACACACACACATATATATAGAACAGGCTTCTTCCAGTTTCTGTCAAGCAGATCTAAGGTTTTGCTCAGCCTAGGGCTATAGCTGAAGATACTTGCCAAAGCTACCAAGTAGTGGGATTGAACCCAAAATCAAGTGGTTAAGGAGCAAACTTCAACCACACAGCCATGTCTATCCTAGTTCGTGTTTAAAAAAAGAAATGTAAAGGCCATCCAGCTGAGTGGTGCAGACACTAATTGCTGTAATCATTAGCTTAAAGTTAAGCTGTTTCTTCTTTGTCATTGTAATACTCAGGCAACAAGTGGTATATCACATTCAGTTAGATCTCTCCAATATCTGTCCATGTCAACCTAGAGGAGCAAGTGCAGTGCCCATGACACTTTTCAGGGCCTTCAAAATTGGTAGAAGGAAGGAAGGGAGGAGAAACTATGACTCAAGCACTGCAGCAGTAGGAAACATCATATCAAGACACTTCATTATTCCCACAATAGGAACTTGGTCTAAATGCTTAAGACTCTACTTAAGGTATTAAAGCACCAGATGGTTGTGTTAAACCGGGTAACAGGTTAACACAACAAGTAAAATACATATAACAAACTTTCTGCACGCTTTTCTGTCATTGCAGTTTCAATTATCAAGCTTGGGTCAACCTAAGGCTATAGTAGAAATAATCTGTCCTTGGCAGTGTACAGTGGGATAGAACCCAGAACCACATGATTGTGAAGCAAACTTCTTTACACAACCACATCTGCATCCACTTTGTCACACTTTCCTCCAAACACTGCTCAGTCATTCATGTCTAGAACTATAGCACTCAAGGGCTCATTCTTTGCCTTTGGTTATTGCTGGGATGATCGTAGGCACTGCCTATTCTCTTCTAAGAGGGGAAAAAAGTTTCTACTTTGGAGGACATATCTTGCCACAGCCTTCTAAAACAGCTTGAAAAATACTATTATCAAACTAGATAACTTTTAGTTGCCTTTGATTTTGTAGCCTTAAATAATGGAAGTCTAAGGTTGAGCCATAAAAGCTACTAAACCTAACAAAGTCAGCCTACTCCTGTGAATTCACACACAAATTAGAGCAAGAGATTTTTCACTGAAATGAAAAAATAAAAGAAAATGATGTTTGACAAGGTTGTTGGAATGTGTGATTGACAAGTGTTGTCCTCACTCCTTGTTCAGTTTATTACAATAACTATTTAGACATTTATAATCACAAATATCAGCTATATTTCACTCTTGACCCTATCATATGCAAATTTCCAAGTCATATTGATGGTAAATTTTGGCACAAGACCAGCAATTTTAGGGATGGATAAGTTGATAACATCAACCCCAGTGTTCAACTAGTATTTATTTTATCAACCCCAAGAAGGATGAAAGGTAAAGTTAACCTCTGCTGGATTTGAACTCAGAACAGAACAACAGATGAAATGCCATTAAGCATTTTACCTAGCATGCTAACGATTCTGCTAACTTGCAGCCTTAAATTTCCAGGTCATATCAACACAGGTTCATAAGGCCTTTAATGAGGTACATCCATAATTTCTCTCCAAACATATGCAATTTTCCAAATTTCCAAGATCATATCTTCACAAACAAGCTCAACTGGTCCTAATGAACACTTCAGGAAATATCTCTAAAGCAGACTTGTTGAAAATGTTTCTTAGAAAGATAACGAAGAAAGAAAACGGTGGAGGAGGGGCTTCAAAAGAAGACCTGATGAAACAATTAGCTATTGCTTTTAAAATCAAATTAAAAGAAAATACATTTCAAAAATAATTTTTATATGCAAAAAAAAAAAAAAAATGTTTTCATTGTCTAAATGATTACAAAAAGAGAAGGTATATACTAACATTGGCTGTGGGTGGAATTTTAATACTAAGCTTTTACAATTATAGTGAGTGTTTTGACATTGACATCATGTATATAAGCACAACTACTGTGTCATTAACATTAGATAGTTATTGTTGAAGTGACAAAGTTTTGACAGTCATATTAACATAATAGCAAATATAGAACAAAGGTAGTTTTGTAGTTACTTTTTTTTTTATAGTTTCTTATAAAGAAAAGAAACAAACTGAACTGAACATTCCAGTACAGAGCTGTCTACTTTTAAGTTGTAATTTCTATCAGTTACCTTTGTTACAACTATTATTTATAATAACAATACAGTATTATCACTTAATATCTTTCACAATGACGTTAAAGTTAACAAATTAAGAAAGAAGTTTTTAACATGGGAAAGTAATGTGGTTCAACAAATAAAGGAACTTTGCAGTCACTTGTATTGTACGGAACTGTGGTGCTTTCTCAATACTGCAAGTGAAAAATTTTGATCCATTTAGAGTTGCCAAAAATAAGTAACACTGATATAGAGGTTGTTCATTCAACTCACAATATTTCTGTTTAAAAATGAAATAAAAAAAAACAAAAAAACTATAGTGTTTATTCAAAAGAAATTAAAACTAGTTTAACCCTTTAGTGTTCAGATTATTCCGTCAAATGTGATGTTTGTTTATTTATATTGTTTTGAATTAATCCTGCATTATCTTGTAGTTTAGAGATTTCAGTGATGTGATTTTTTAGTTTTAGAATGACATGGTCGGACTGAGGTGAGAGGCGACATCTGGTCAGTTTCAATATAAAACGGGTTAAATATTTTGTCCGGATATGGCCGGTTTGAATGCTAAAGGGTTAAAATTAAAATTTCTTACATGACCAAAATGCCACAAATTGCAGGGAAAGACAGCAGAGTTAAACTAAAATCAACTCCAGAAGATAATTGATGTTTATTTTAAGAAAAATAAACCCCAGCAATACTTGAACTCAGAGCACAGCAGGACAAAACTGAAGACTGTTCTGCAATTAAACCAAGCGCTATCATTTTTGGTTCTTCATGTGGCATACTTGTAGGGGAAGGAAGAATCACTTATATGTGTGACAGTAGCCATCATAAGGATGAAATAGATATTCAGAAAATACTGTCAACATTATTTCTAAACATAATCTAGGTGCCTCCAGCTTTTCTGCTATTACTAAGATCACAGCAATCTTTGAAACTCATAACTAGTATTGAAAAATCTATGGTTTTTTACAATTCAGTTGAAATTGTTACATGTGAAAGCATGGAAAATTAAAACCAGAAACAGTTAGGCCTAACAGAAAACTAAAATCTATTGTGTCAATGTGTCTATTAAGAAAGAGATCTACTTTGGCTGCAGAATAATGAAGAGTTAAGAAAACTAGTACAACAAAGAGGGCAAGATCAACGACATAGCTGAGGTCAGAGAACTACAGGCTCTGCTGATGTCTAGATTGCTTCTGTTTGGGTTGAGTCATGATTTTGCCCTTAGATGTGGTTCCACTACAATCACAAAGAGTAAAGGAGCTATAAAGTCTCCCAGGGGATTCCTGCTGTTGTCGGAAACTCTTTAGCTGGACCATCAATGTTTTGCACAAAGCTAACACCACAAGGGAGATAGCTTTGACCATCCCATCTGAGATGCCATAGTTCAACATGATATGTAAGATGGTCCTTCTGTTGAAACTACCCTATGCCTTTGAGAAATTCACAAATACAGCTGATGCCTTTTCTTGGAGATTTTAAGATTTGTTTTTTTTTTATTCTTCTAAGAGCAAGTATGTGTAATAATGTTGATTTGTTTTTGCAGAGGCTGTTTGTTTCTCAATGCAAAGACTGAGTACAATAGCATCAATGATGACGAAAGTTACTTGCTTACGATCCACATGGTTCCGGGTTCAGTCCCACTGCATGGCACCTTGGGCAAGTGCCTTCTACTATAGCCTCGGGCCGACCAAAGCCTTGTGAGTGGATTTGGTAGACAGAAACTGAAAGAAGCCTGTCGTATATATGTATGTATGTGTGTGTATATGTTTGCGTGTCTGTCCTCCCCAACATCACTTGACAACTGATGCTGATGTGTTTACGTCCCTATAACTTAGCGGTTTGGTAAAAGGAGCTCGATAGAATAAGTACTAGGCTTACAATGAATAAGACCTGGGGTTGATTTGCTCGACTAAAGGCAGTGCTCCAGCATGGCCGCAGTAAAATGACTGATAAACGTAAAAGAGTAACCCAAGGAAGTTGGTGACATCCAATATTGCTGGTCGTAAGAAAGACTCCATGATATGCAAGGGAAAAGCCTGAATTGCCCCTAACAAGTACAGAACATCTGGCAATTGAATATTTCAAAGTTAACAAAGCTGGCCTATCTACAAGAGTAGATAGCATTCCTTTTATGGATCCAAAACCTGGACTATGTGGGATCTTCAAGACTGCCTTCATGGTACATGAAGAATTAAAACTTCTCATGGCATAAGTACAAGATCAAAGAGAAGATTAATGGACATATTCTACTCATATATGCTACTGTCGATCAATGCAGGGTAGGATTTAGTGACCACTGCTATTGTACTGAACAAAAAAAACCATATCAGACATGATATATAAGAGAATTCCACACAACTACATTGATGTTATTGGCAGAGACACTAAACATGAAACTGAGGACCTACAAAAGCTAATGATAGAAATTCCTGGCACAGTGTGGTGAAACACATCTTTATTGCAGCCACTTGAACAATAGATATACACAAGTAAAATGCTGGAGTTTATTGCCCTCTTTCAAGATGCCTGAATGTTATGACTCATCTCCTCCAACATGAGTCTTAACAGCTGGACATGTTTATATATAAATGCATGATTATATCTCTTTCATATAATTGTAAAGCAACACAGAAATATTGGTGGCAAAAGCATATATATGTAGAGATATCATAGGGTTCAGAAAGACGTTTTAGTCTTGTTAAAGAAGACCTTTCTAGAGCTGGTGTCATGAAAATATGCCCTCAGTATGGACTACAAGGAAGTTAGTGTTAGGGAGGGCATCCGACTGATGTAAATGAGCGTCATAGTTTCCTGGCGTCATAGTTTCCTAGAGAGCAATAACCTAAACAAGGACTGTGACTTTAACAATCTGCCTAACTCATGCCAGAATGGAAAGCAAATGTATAAGGATAATGATGATTATCTATGTATGTGTGCATGTGTATATATATTCACACACACACACATATATATATATATATACACACACACATACACATCAGTGTTTGACACTAGGTCATCAATTGTTTATTGCGGTACATTGTGTAGAGGATTGCCCTAGTCATTTTTCTCAGCTAGCAGTGAAAGGGAAGTCGACATCCCACTCCTCAGTTTAAACACCATTGCCTGGCCAATACGTGGTTTTAATACAGTTCACACCGTTATAAGCTTTCATATCAGGTTCTCAAGCAGAGTACACCGACAGCCTCTACATTTCCCAAGATGCCAAACACTAACTAAATCTGCTGAACATTTCTCGGTCTTTTCAAACAGCCATTGACTACAATCCAGCCTAGATCCTACACCCTTATCCATGTAGTCTACATCTGCTGTCCAGGCTAAAACCCTTCACTCAAAACTTCATTCAGATGTCTGCACATATGGAGCTTCCACTTTCTCTGCCACTCACTTACCTCACCTAGATATCAGCAACGAAGACTTCAATTGATTTTCTCCCAATGTTTCTCTCCCTCACTCCTCATGCTATTAACTACTCTCAGCTCATCATATCCCTTCTAACACTGAGGACATCGATCTAACTTCATCCCTCTCCACAAAAAGTCATTTTGTCCTCAGTGACTTCAATATTCACCATTTACCTCACCTCTCATATGTGGAGGAACATGGCCTAGTGGTAAGAGCAGCGAACTCGCGGCCGAGGGATCACAGGTTCGAATCTCAGACTGGGCGATGTGTGTGCTTATGACCGAAACACCTAAGCTCCACGCGGCTCCGGCAGAAGGTAATGGCGAACTTCTGCTGACTCTTTCACCACAACTTTCTCTCACTCTTTCCTCCTGCATCGTGCAGCTCACCTGCGATGGACCGGCGTCCCGTCCAGTGGGGAACCTATACGCCAAGAAACCAGCCCTTATGAGCCAGGCATGGCTCGAGAAGGAACAACCAACAACCTCTCATACTGATGTCATCAGTGTAGAAACTAATCTTCTGCAATCCTCAACTTTTCACATCAAATCGCTTCACCTTATTGTGTATTCTACAAACATGCATGATTGCACAACACACCTCTCACTTCCTGGACTCTATGGCACTTCAAGTCAGGTTATTGGTTGGACCCCAACAAGTTTTATACTAACTAGCCCTAAAAGTACTTGTGTGTTACCCCTAACCTATCTAAAACAGCTAGCTGAGTAACTGAAATTATCTTCTTAGACATGTCCTCCACATTCCACACAAACAAACATCACAGCCCAAGTTCCCCAACTCATAATTGTGCTGAAATAGTTTAGGCCCAAAAACATGGCTTGCAATACTTGGAGAAATTTGCACACTCTTACAAACTGGATGGCTTGTCCCCAACATGGTAATTCCTGCAAAATCATCATTCAGACTTCAACTAAGTCATGAAAGTTCTTAAAAGAGAGCTTAAAATATTAGACCTCTCATGGTGAACCACTCACCAACATAGCAAAGCAGTTCTATTCAGCATGCAGTCTAACCCTAAACCCCAACTCAAATCAGGTCATTTCACAGCATACGCTATGGTTACTGTGGAAAACCACATGCTAAATTAGCATTGACTGTGCTTCCTTTTCAGAGTCCAAAACTATTTTCTCCCCAAACAACTACTATTTTTATTCTCCACAAAACTCAGGTGAGACCCACAATAGAGAACTGCTTCCACATCTGAGATGGCGCTGCAATTACTACACATACTGACATCCTAGGCCATATTCAAAGAGAGAATACTTATGCATGAAATTACTTACAAACACAAATGGATCTATGTCCGTTTTCTCTTTCTACCTTCTTTCCCAAAATATCTTTCAGCTGGGACATGGAACCCTAATCTGATTCAACTCCGTCCGGGTTGCGGATCCGTAGAACAAGCTGCCAGACGAGATGGTGAAGATGCCGACGACCGCTTTGTTCAAAGCCTCCCTGGACCTCAAGTGGCCTGAACTCTTTACATGAACACCACCCTGTACTTAACTCCATGTCCCCCTACATGGCCTTGCTATTTGCTTTTGAGCCAAATTAACTAACTAACTAACTAACAGCGAAAGGAAACTGGCTACACACATCAAGAAATGGTCTTGTATCACAGCCCCTCTAGTTATGAACAACACGCAATTAAAAACCCTCAAAGTCACCACACATGCTAGACTCCACAATCTCTGAATATATCTCACAGTAATCTTAGGTTGCCAGAGTAACATCCTAAAGACCAGGCTTTAAATACTATAACTCTGATTAGTTGCCAACTCTCTGTAAAGCTCAAGTAAAATTAATGTTGGAATACAGATTACATATCACTATCTCTTCTACAATAGCCCGTGCTTTTCTGAACTATCAAACTACATTTCCCCTCCAAAATCACAGATTCTTTAAACTACTTTCTTACCTACATAGGTTTAAACTGAATACCAGCTATAACCAGTTCATCAGTCGACAAAAATGCAGCAGTGCTCAACTAATGAAAAAAGAAATTGCCAGCAGGTATTGAACATTTGAAAGGCCTAATGCTCTCAGATGTAGTTTTACCCAAGTTTCCATGATGTAACCTCCACACATATAATTTAAATGACTTCTAATCTTGATCCCACTTGATCCATACTTGTATATGGCCTCAATAGTTGCTTTCACATATGGATATACTAAGCATTCTCAAGAAGTCACTACTGTCTTATGTGGACAAATACAGCTGTGTACTAACATTAGAAGTCATCAAATACCTAATTTTTAAAGTGGGCTCAAAATAATTTTCATACACAAACACAAAAAATTGTCGCTTATGGTAAGGTGTAATTTAAGGGAGATTTGGCTGCTATTTCTAGCAGGCCTCTATTTTCTTTTATGAGCATAGTTCCAGATCGATTTATACTAGAAGGCCACAACAGTTCTTTTACTTTATCACTGACAGTATTAGAAATCTATGTAGATCCAGAATAATGAAAATATTTGTGAACTATATAGGAACGAGCTTGGCAACTGATATTCTCCGAAACAAAATCTGTTTACTTTAGCACAGTTCAGAATAAACGAACATGATATTGGTAAATTTGAGGTACTAAGTGTCTGAAACAAGAGAATTGGCCTCGTATATCCATGGAAATGGGAATCACTACAAAATGTCAAACAAGGAATGCTAGTTTTAATACTCACATAAGCAAATGAAGTCGATTCTAATACTAACGGATGTGAGTAATGTAGTAAAATGGTTTAGCATTATAATAGGTGTTAAAAATACATTGATGGTTTAAAGGTGAAACAGCTATAAGAGATTAGCTTTGAAATACGTAAAAAAAAAAAAAAAAAAAGGAGACAAGAATGGAACAAAAAACAAAAATTCAAGCTACACAAAACGGTGCCCCTACGTGGCCTCAGCTGTGATGGTTAAAACAGACGGAAGAACTAGATTCCATCAGCCAACTTGAAATATGAAAAAAGACTGGAATATATCGATTTACTTAAATGATGAATAATATAGACAAAGAAAAAATTCATCTGCAGGTAAAAATGATTTCACAAATACCAATATTTGGCTAATTTTTTTCGGTTTCAGTTTCCAAAAAAAAATTTTTTTTTTTAAATCTATTTACTAAATACGATTTCGGATCCAGCACAAATCAAAATCCAAAGAGTTCAGAATGTAGAAGAACAGATAATCCATTAAAAAAAAGCAGGGGAAAAGGGGGACACTCTGTAACAACAAAATTAAAACTAAATTCATTAGTTTACTCACAAATGAAGTGAGACAAAGCTCAAATTAAGAGGGGGGGGGGTGAAACAGATAAATCACCTTCTCCGTTCAAACACAAAGGTTATATTTTCAGTTGGCTGTGGAAATGGGTTTTAGTTTAGTCGCACAAAAGGAGGGGAAAATAAAACGAAGAGAATTACGGAATATGTGAAAAGTATTGCTTCACAATATTTGGGTCAGTTCTCTACAAAGTCAATTGTAAGGCATTGATGGTCAGCAAGGCAAAAATGTGTGCGTGTGTGCATCATGCGCGTTAAAAACTCTTGGAAACAAGTCGAATTGACAAAGATTGATGTTGTCCTTGGTTCAACATATTTATGTTGCTGAAGTAATGATAAATCAAGCGAGATGATCAGCCAAACGGAACTTTGTACAGACACAATGTCAATAAAGCAAATACTTTGATGGTTTAGACGTTGAAATCGAGTTGACTACAAGAAAGATTGGAGCAAAGTGAAACTTCATTCTGATGCGGGGAGAACATCGGAATATTCTTGAAAACTGAACGTTTAATTCGGTTTTACACTTAAAGAATAAAGTTGTGCTATCTTGAAAGGAATATGTAGGGATTAACGTTGATTTTAATGATTGAAAGGAAACCCCCCCGATACATTTAGAGTGAGCAGTAGTTTGTCGAAAACCAACACAACAAACGCATTATCTGCGTGTCCTGTATATTGAGTAAACGATACAGAATTTTAGGAGTGAAACAAGTTGAACTTACAATAGAAAACAAAAAACAATAATAATAATAATAATAATAATAATCCCAGCTATGCCGTTAATAGTTGAGAATATTATTTGAACTTATATATTATCAAGATATTTTTCTCGAAAACGGTTTCTTATCAATGTGAACTGAACCCATTTCAAGAAAAATGTCCAAAATAGTTGGTAAATGACGTTGCACAGCAAAAGCAGAAAGAAAGAAAGAAAGAGACGGATAGAGCGAGAGAGAGAGAGAGAGGGGGGGGAGAAAAAATCGATTCCTCTAATTGGCAATATATAAAACATAATTTGGTAAATGCTATAACGGAAACAAAAACCAAATTGTGTTCGAAAAACAATATTTTTAGCAAAAACCGAAGCACACACAAAAAAAATTACTTTTGCGTTCAATAAACATTTTAAAAGTGAAGAATGTCTGAAATCTAACATTAAAATGGTACAAAAGTTATGATTAGAATTTTGATATATAATAACAATATTTAGATACATACCACTCATTTGTTCTGTAGGTTTCAATTGGCCTCTGTTTATGTGTGTGTGCGTATAATATAAATATATATATATATATGGTTAGAGATAAGGTTGTTTTGTTATGACCGGTCAGAGAGCGACCATTGGTATATGATATATATATGTATATATGTGTATATATATATATATATATATAGACAGAGAGTTGATAAATATAAGAGAGAGGTAACTAGAAGGACATTGTTCTATTGAAATTTATAATCTACTACCATTAATTCAGAAGTTTTTATCCTAAATACTAACAACTTGAACGATTCCTAAGCCACCCCTAAACAAGTTGTTGCTACCCAACAATAGTGTCAACTGTCTTCTCTTGTCACCAGTCTGTCAAGCAAATGGACCAAAACCTAGTAGTAGAAATAGTAATAATAAGAATCATAGAGAAGAATATAAACAGCCAAGGAAGTAAGTTAAACGAATGGAGGAACTGTGAAGAGGTCTTATGTATCAAATTGTCAAAAAAAAAATCGAGTAAAATAATTTGATATGGTTTTTTTTGTCAGTGGAATGAGAAAGTGTTGTTGTGAAGAATTTATGCCGAGATATTCTTTACCTACATCTGTTCTCCGTTCGACGACAGTATTGCAGTGTACTTGTACCGTATGTGGATCCAATTTTCGGCTTCGTGCAAGCAGGAAATCAAAGCAACCGATCCCAGTTGAGTGTTTTCAAAAAGGTTTTCTCCTGAAATGTCCGAGTTAAACAATCCGAACTACTAAAGTATTCATCGTTGCTGCCCCCCGGTTTAAGGCAAGGCCCCATAATGCAATGCTGGTGGGCGTCAGGACAAATAAAGCTACTTCCGTTTCACCAACCGGAAGTGTACGTGGATAAGCTATGGAGAAATGAATTCTAACAAAGGCGATTCTTCTATTATACATTATATATATATATATTGTCTTTTTTTGTTGACACAGTTATTTAACATTAAGGACTGTAATAAAATCCAAAAATGTCAAAAATAATTTATTCGTAATTTTTTAAACGAAATAATGGAAAAAAAAAAATATTTAATAAATCACACGAAAAAATTAATAGGAGAAATGTTAAGTTTTAACATTTAAGCTTTATCCCAAATAGGCGACCCTAGGTGGTCGGTCGGCCTGCTAGAAATGGCAGTTAGATCGCACTACTTAATGGACACATTGACACAAAAACCTAATAATAGATATGCAGAAATACGAGGTGGTCACGGCTGGGATGCTTTTAATATGAGGCTATTCGATCAGGGATAGCAATAACAAACAATCCAATGAGATTATTATTAACTGAAGTGAACGGGGAAATATAACCGGGGTACGGAACCGGGTCAACCCTATAATTCATCACAAAGCTATTATTATACTATGATAAATTGTAATATTTTTATTTTTAAAATACAAAATTAAGAGTACTACGATCAGATTCGTAATTTATTCATAATTGATAGTTTTCAAAATTAATTCGCCAAACACCCATATTTAGTTGGAGAAAAATAAACAAACAAAACATTTGTTTATTTTTATTTATTATTCCACCCCCACCTCGTCCCCGAAACCTCGCCACTTCTGCCATCGCTGATTCATTCCGTCATTCCTACAACGTTGTTGTTAGCTGAGAGAGCAGACCTAAAGTCAAGGGTTTTCCAGAGATGGCTATCCCTTTTATATTCAGACACAATGCATATAGGACCTTGCATATAGGACATATCCAATATGTCGCCCCCTTTTTTTATAAGGAGCATGAAATTGATGGGATTCGACTGCTATTTCTAGCAGGTCGAGCTATCGCTGATTCATTCCGTCATTCCTACAACGTTGTTGTTAGCTAGACCCAAGAGTCAGTTCTGACAGAGCAGACTTAAAATCAAGGGTTTTCCAGCCATGGCTATCCCATTTATATTCAGATACAATGCATATAGGACCGAGTTATCCAAAATGTCGCCCCTTTTTTTAAAGGGAGCATGAAATTGATGGGATTCGACTGCTATTTCTAGCAGGTCGAGCTATCACTGATTCATTCCGTCATTCCTACAACGTTGTTGTTAGCTAGACCCAAGAGTCAGTTCTGACAGAGCAGACTTAAAATCAAGGGTTTTCCAGCCATGGCTATCCCATTTATATTCAGACACAATGCATATAGGACCGAGTTATCCAATATGTCGCCCCTTTTTTTTTTTTTATAGGGAACATGAAATTGATGGGATTCGACTGCTATTTCTAGCAGGTCGAGCTATCACGTAAAAGAAACTCAATCGTTTGTTCGACAGTCTCTGTGGTAATCACAACCTCCTAAGACCATCTCTCTTTCTCTTGTCTTCGAGGTTCTACCAGGTTCCTGTGGGGACTGGTTAATAGGGTGCTGGTATGTGTTTGTGTTTGTGTGAGCAACTGAAAGGATTCATGTACTATAGTATGGGTGTTGTGTACACAACGGGTCTATTGTGTGTGGACTCCGTGTTGTGTAATTTAAACAAAAGCCTAGTTGTGAGCTTATTTTATTTTTTTGATACCATTTATACGGGTGTTGTTCTTATGCAGCCCTTAGGGTGGCGAGCTGGCAGAAACGTTAGCACGCCGAGCGAAATGCTTTGCGGTATTTCGTCTGTCGCTCCGATCTGAGTTCAAATTCCGCCGATGTCGACTTTGCCTTTCATCTTTTCGGGGTCGATTAAATAAGTACCAGTTACGCACTGGGGTCGATATAATCGACTTAATACCTATGTCTGTCCTTGTTTGTCCCCTCTGTGTTTAGCCCCTTGTGGATAATAAAGAAATAGGTATTTCGTCTGTCGCTACGTTCTGAGCTCAAATTCCGCCGAGGTCAACTTTGCCTTTCATCCTTTCGGGGTCGATTAAATAAGTACTAACTGAGAACACGGGGGTCGATGTAATCAACTTAATCCGTTTGTCTGTCCTTGTTTGTCCAACTCTGTGTTTAGCCCCTTGTGGGGTAGTAAAGAAATATGTTCTTGTGCAGCCCCGGGTCAGTTCTAAGTGAGCAGACCATTGATACAGTTTGCGATCCACAGATTCGTTTGTTTCCACTTTTGTTTTCACTGTTCGTTGCTATTATTGTTCAACACCAGATCAACTCTTGGAGCCTTTAAAAATTCTTCGAATTCTTTGAAATATTTAAAATTTTCACCAGATATTTGTCAAAATTTCTACATTGATATAGTTTTGCATGCTGATGACAAAAGTCAAAACTTATTTCTTTTTATTATTTATTCAGATAAATCAAAACAAAAATGAATGTTTTTTCTTTTTGCCATCAGCAGGCAAAATCCACGCCAGTGTAGAATCTAAGAAAAAATTCTGATGGAAATTTGAAATATTTTAAGTAGTTGGAAAAATTGGCAAGCTTACATTAGTGTCCGCCCCCACAACATTGTTTCTTCATAACTTTCAGAAAAATGGATATTTTATTTTAATAAAAATTTCTAGAAAGATTACAAATATATTGGAATTTAATGCGGGGGACAAATTGGTGGTCGCGTATACATACATTCCGACTAGCATCACATATATACCTACAAAACGAAACTTGAAACTGTGTGTATGTGTGCGCGCTCTCCACTTTTTTTGTTTTGTTTTCGAATCATTCCACCAGAAAGGTATTTACTCTTTTACTTGTTTCAGTCATTTGACTGCGGCCATGCTGGAGCACCGCCTTTAGTCGAGCAAATCGACCCCAGGACTTATTCTTTGTAAGCCTAGTACTTATTCTATCGGTCTCTTTTGCCGAATCGCTGGCTGACGGGGACGTAAACACACCAGCATCGGTTGTCAAACGATGTTGGGGGACAAACACAGACACATACACACACATACATATATACGACGGGCTTCTTTCAGTTTCCGTCTACCAGATCCACTCACAAGGCTTTGGTCGGCCCGAAGCTATAGTAGAAGACACTTGCCCAAGGTGCCACGCAGTGGGACTGAACCCAGAACCATGTGGTTGGTAAGCAAGCTACTTACCACACAGCCACTCCTAGATTTGCCATTTTTTTCTTGAAATTATGGGGAAACAAAATTGGAGTGGGAGCTCACTTATGTAGGTATCATTTAATTGTTTCAGTCATTGGACAGCAGCCATACTGGAGCAATGCCTTGAAGGGTTTAGTCAAAGAAATTGACCCCCAAATTTTTTTTTAGCCTGGTACTTATTTTATCGTTCTGTTTTGCCAAACCGCTATGTTACAGGAATGTAACTAACCATCACTGGTTGTCAAGGGGCGGTGGAGGACAATAACACGCACACATAAATAGATACATAGATATACAATAGGAATCTTTCAGTTTCTGTCTACCAGAAGGTTTTGGTCGGCCCAAGGTGCCATGCAGTGGGGCTGAAACCAGAACGATGTTGTTGAGAAGCGAACTTCTTAATCATACTGCCATGCCTGCACCCAGATCCCAACTTTGATCCATATACCTATATACAAAAGTGTTCTTGTCATAATCACCTGGTCTTTTAATCAAAGGACTACATTAGTTTGTGTCCTTCAGGGATCTAATAATTATCTTAACATGGGACGAGGTGGTCAAGCATGACCTTCGTACTCTGAGTCTCACAGAGGCTATGACGAAAGACCAAGACCTCTGGAGATATGCTGTGACTTCAAAGACCCGACAAATGAAGTGAGTTCATGGCTCACAGGACGGCCTGCTGTGCTACCCTTGGATCGTAGAGTGACCCGCTGTTCTTGAGGAGACCTATTGAGTCAAGTACATCAACATCAAAATAAAAATTCAAATGGAAATTGCTGTTAAGACACCCGCTCCGGTGACACATAAAAAGCACCGTCTGAATGTGGCAGATGCCAGCGCCTCCTGACTGACGTCCATGTCGGTGACACGTAAAAGCACCAACCAATTGTGGCCGTTTGCCAGCCTGCTCTGGACCCTGTGCCAGTGGCACGTAAAATCACCCACTACACTCATGGAGTGGTTGGCGTTAGGAAGGGCATCCAGCTGTAGAAACACAGCCAAATCAGACTAGAGCCTGGTAGAGCCTCCATGGCTTCCAGACCCCAGTCGAACCGTACAACCCATGCTAGCGTGGAAAACAGACGTTAAATGATGATGATGATTAGTAAGAATATACAAGAAAATATTTTTAACCCATCAGATATCTAATGTTTAGAACACATTTTGGTTAGTTTTGTTGGGTTGGTGTCATTGCTGTTGTTTGGTCACAGCTCAGCTCTCAGATGGAGCAGGACAAATAAAGATAATACTTCTTCCTGAGTCATATAAACTCCTAGGTTTTTGTGGCATATATATTTCCCCCTGGATGGGACACCAGTCTTTTGCAGGAATACTCACTTTTGCTAGCTGAGTGGACTGGAGCAACGTGATATGATGTGTTTTGCTCAAAAACATAACCTATTGCTCAGTGCAGGAATTGAAACCACAATCTTATGATCAAGAGCCCAACACTAAGCCATGCACCTCTTCAAATAGATCAGAGCTGGTAGAATTGTTAGCACCCTGGGAGAAATGCTTAGCGGTTATTCGTCTGCCGTTATGTTCTGAGTTCAAATTCCGCCGAGGTTGACTTTGCCTTTCATCCTTTCAGGGTCAAGTAAATAAGCACCAGTTACGCACTGGGGTTGATATAATCGACTTAATCCGTTTGTCTGTCCTTGTTTGTCCTCTCTGTGTTTAGCCCCTTGTGGTTAGTAAAGAAATAGGTATTTCGTCTGCCGCTACGTTCTGAGTTCAAATTTTGCTGAGGTCGACTTTGCCTTTCATCCTTTCGGAGTTGATAAATTAAGTACCAGTTACACACTGGGTTTGATATAATCGACTTAATCCATTTGTCTGTCCTTGTTTGTCTCCTCTGTGTGTAGCCTCTTGTGGGCAGTAAAGAAATAAGATAGATCAGACTTATGTATGAGCAAAGGTATTCCAGCCATGACCTTTCCATCATTTTTCCATATATATCTAAGTAGGATTATATTGTTTACTGTTTGGTTCCCATTATGACAATCAGTTGTGAGCAAACCAATAAACAAAGTTTTCAAGCTATGGTCATTGCATCTTTAATCAGTCCATCAAGGACCTTGTTATTCAATGTTGCTTTTACTTTCCAAAGATTGTAGAGTGTGAGTTGAGGGAGAGTTGGCTGCTTTTTAGCAGGTCAAATGATGACTTGGAGGCTCTGTTGTTAATTTCTGTTTCTTTGGTTACCATTTAGATCCAGGTCATGCCTGGATCTTGTAAATCATATCATTGTTCTCTAACTTCTGGATTTGAATGTTATTATACGTTGGAATGTTACTTGTTCCATTCTAACTGTTAATACATTCAAGAGTGCTGAAGCTTGTCACAGCTTTTGTTTCTGCATTGTCTGTGAGAGATATCTTAGCAATCACAGGTCAAATGTGAGTCAGAGCACTATTTTGCAGTATTACTCTTTTACTTGTTTCAGTCATTTGACTGCAGCCATGCTGGAGCACCGCCTTTAATCGACCAACTCAACCCCGGGACTTTTTCTTTTGTAAGCCCAGTACTTATTTTATCGGTCTCTTTTGCCGAACCGCTAAGTGACGGGGACATAAACACACCAGCATCGGTTGTCAAGCAATGCTCGGGGGACAAATACAGACACGCAAACACACACACACATATAGATATACATATATACGATGGGCTTCTTTCAGTTTCCGTCTACCAAATCCACTCACAAGGCTTTGGTCGGCCCGAGGCTATAGCAGAAGACACTTGCCCAAGGTGCCACGCAGTGGGACTGAACCCGGAACCATGTGGTTGGTAAACAAGCTACTTACCACACAGCCACTCCTGCGCCTATATGTAGATGTTAATTTGTTTACATGAAGAGCAAATTCTTTTCAATATTGTGCAGATATTTATGTGAAAAATATAAATGTTGACATCTATTTAAATTGTTTACTGCACCACTCCTGAATCACATGCAAGTGTTTGGGTGTTAATTCACTTTACACATATTTTTTGGTGTGTCAGAATTTTCATTGCCTAACTATGATCTTGTCATTGACACAGTTATTGTCATTTTGATGTCTATGTATAAAATACATATTGTGATTACATTGGCATATGTTGTTTTGTATTGGTCTTGTTTTCTCAGTACAGTTAAGCATGTCACTCTATTATGTGATGAAAGGAGATATTTTTCGATGTCTTATATCTTGTCATGAATTTCAGTGGTACTTGTTTGGGGAACTTCAACTTGCAGACAGTTCTAATTACACAGTACACACACCCAGTAACCTGCATTTACTTGTTTCTTTATTACCCACAAGGGGCTAAGCATAGAGGGAACAAACAAGGACAGACAAAGGGATTAAGTCGATTACATCGACCCCGGTGTTCTCAGTTGGTACTTAATTTATCGACCCCAAAAGGATGAAAGGCAAAGTCGACCTCCGCAGAATTTGAACTCGGGACGTAATGGCAGACGAAACACCTATTTCTTTACTACCCACAAGGGGCTAAACACAGAGGGGACAAACAAGGACATACAAACGGATTAAGTCGATTATATCGACCCCAGTGTGTAACTGGTACTTAATTTATCGACCCTGAAAGGATGAAAGGCAAAGTCGACCTCGGCGGAATTTGAACTCAGAATGTAACGGCAGACGAAATACTGATTCGCACTTCGCCCGGCATGCTTACATTTCTGCCAGCTCGCCGCCTTCTATGCAAATAATTTCCCATGTTTGTCCTTGGGATGAGGATAAGCTAACACAAACAAAATTACAACAATGGATTCAAACAAATTTCAACTTTCTTCTAAATCTGTATTCCAGCTACAACAGTTTCTGTGGTTCAAACATTCTCCATACCTTAAATCAATCCATGTTGGCACTTTCAATGTTCTGGTTGACTTAGCCTAGAAAATTCAGCAATGCTGTGTAGTTTAGCGTCAGGTTGTATAAACCTATAAATGTATTCACAGAAATAATTAAACCAATCAATTTTTGGAAGTATGTAAAGGATTGTTTAATCCTACAGACAGCCCTGATAACAAATAATCAATAGCATTGTTGTTCATTAGCCAGCTGTCTTTTTTTTTTTATTATTATCACTTGAGTGCATCCAAAGAGTCTAACCATTTTTTAAACAGTTGGTTTATTCTGAGGGAAATTTGGCTTTTAATTTTAGCAGCTCAAGTAACTATTTAGAGGTTTTCTCATTAACTCATGTTGTTTAACATAAAAATAACTGCTGAAGATAGATAGGAATTCAAGGTTTTGTAGGCCATTATTAATTATTCTTTCTTTGGATATGTTTGAGGTGGAAAATAGATCAGAGAGATAACTTTTGAATTTCAATTTTTTATTTTATTCACACCCTTGGACAGAGGACAGTTTAATGAATAATAAATTAAATTTAAGGACAGCAACTGAAGGGAAACTTGGAAGGGTCGTGAGTTCAGTACTACCTGTGTATAACTGTACAAAGGATCGTTCAAACTTGGCAGGTCTAGGTAAGAAGATGTTGTTTGTTCCTTCTCAAGCCACGCCTGGCTCATAAGGGCTGGTTTCCTGGTTTCCTTGGTGTATAGGTTCCCCACCTGGACAGAACGCCGGTCTGTCGCAGGTGAGCTGCAAGATGCAGGAGGAAAGAGTGAGAGAAAGTTGTGGCGAAAGAGTCAGTGGAAGTTCGCCATTACCTTCTGCCGGAGCTGCATGGAGCTTAGGTGTTTCGCTCATAAACACACACATCGCCCAGTCTGAGATTCAAACCTGCGATCCTTCGACCGCGAGTCCGCTGCTCTAACCACTAAGCCATGTGCCTCCACCAGGTAAGAAGATGAGGAGAATTTAACAAAGGGAGATAGTGGTGGAGTAAATGTTGTTTATGATATTTAGTATTTCAGAAGATCTGCTTTGCCTAACCCCTTTTTCTTCTACCTTAACCCTCATCGCCAAGCATAAAAAACACCACCACCTTAGGTTTTGTACTCTTGCCTGCTGCATGGCTATGTGACTAGTACTGGTAGAATGAGAAATGCATCCAATACATGTTGTAAAATAGTTGGTGTTAGGAACAGCATCCTGTCATAGACACCATGCCAAAGCAGACACTAAGAAATGATGCAACCTTTGGACCCACTGGATTCTGTCAAACTGCCCACCTGTGTCAGCATGAAACATGGATGTTAAATGATAATAATGATGCTGACAACAATCTCTGAAAATTGTTTTCTGCCTCATCATCATCATTGTTTAACGTCCGTTTTCCGTGCTAGCATGGGTTGGACAGTTCGACCGGGGTCTGGGAAGCCTGGAGGCTGCACCAGGCTCCAGTCTGATCTGGCAGTGTTTCTACAGCTGGATGCCCTTCCTAACATCAACCACTCCGTGAGTGTAGTGGGTGCTTTTTACGTGCCACTGGCACAGAAGCCAGTTAAGGTGGCGCTGGCATCGGCCACATTTGGATGGTGCTTTTTACGTGCCACTGGCACAGGTAAATTTCTGTATTTCTTCTTTTATGGTACAGCAACATCTATATGGTATCAGCCCATAAGACTGCTTCAGTGTACATAATTAACAATCTAGTTCTAGGGTTGACTTGTTTGACTAAGATCCTTCAAGCTGGTGCCCCAGCATGGCCACAATCCAGTCGACTGAAACAAGTAGAAGAAAAGAATGAAAAAGATGTCATAAACTACATTGCTGGTGAGGTCCATTTTGCTTCCTGGAAAAGAAAAGAAAAAACTCTGCATAGGCGCAGGAGTAGCTGTGTGGTAAGTAACCATCTCAAGCAAGTGACAAAAAAAGCAGTGCTTGAATTTGAACAGTGCATAGCAGCCAATCCTGACAGCAAGGTTTTCTGGAAATATGTGCACTCAAAGCAGAGACCTCACTCTCCAGTGGGCCCTCTTCGCAACCCTCACACAAACCAGATCACTGACGACCCCAAGGAATGCGCAGAACTCATTGCCGAGTGCTATGCAAACATATTCACTGTTGAAAGTCAAAATGTACCATCTTCACCATCACTAACAGCAACTCCATAACAACTATGGAATTTACACCTGCAATGCTGCGACATCACCTTCAAAATAAGCGCAACTATGCCTCCCTGGTCTCGATGGAGTTACATACCTGCTTCTCAAACGTGGCAGGCACTTCCTTTTACACCAGCTTTCTATTTTCTTCCAGTACTGTCTCAACAATGGTGCTACTCCGGAGCAGTGGAAAACTGCCAGTGTCATTCCTCTGTTCAAAAAGGGCGACCGCACATCACCTGTCAACTATCGCCCAGTCAGTCTCACTAGCTGTATTGCAAAACTGATGGAATCGTGTGTCAGAGAAACACTCTGGAACTTCTGGAGCTCTCACAGTCTCATCCGACCCTCACAATATGGATTTGTCCCTAACTCCAGCTGCAGTGACCAGCTTGTCAAGTTCCTTGAGGACATTACTCAGATTACTGACAGTGGCTCATGGGTGGATGTTGTCTACCTTGACTTTGCTAAGGCTTTCAACTCTGTGCCACACAAAAGGCTTATGGTGAAACTCTCTGCAATGGGTGTGGGGGATGACCTTTTTAACTGGTTGAAATCCTTCATCCTCAGCCGAAAGGAGGTAGTCACAGTTCTAGGACAGCACTCTACACCATATGAGATGTCATCGGGTGTACCACAGGGATCTGTCCTTGGTCCCCTCTTGTTTGTGGCATACATTAACGACATAGATGCCAATTTAAAGAATGCCACAGTATTGAAATATGCAGACAACATCAAGCTGTACCTTGAAATCAAGAGGACAGATCCTGATGTCTACAACTCTTTCCTGCAATCAGACCTAGACACAATGCAGCAATGGATCACAGACTGGCAACTGAAACTGGCTGTGGACAAGTGTACCACCATGCATTTTGGGAGAAAAAACCCTGCGTCACATACTCCCTCCACAACACTGATATCAAGAAATCCTCTTGCGAGCGTGACCTAGGCATCACTGTCAGCAGTGATTGCTGCGTGGTCAAGCATATCTCTAAGATTGTCAGGAAGGCCGAGGGTGTCTTGGCATCACTCAGCAGGTCTTTTGTTAGCCGCTCTCCAGCCATCTATTTAAAACTGTATACAGCTATGGTACGACCACACTTGGAATTCGCATCATCAGTTTGGAACCCCTATCTTGCACAGAACATTGACCACCTGGAATCTGTCCAGAGACGTGCAACCAAACGCATACCCTCCATCAGACACCTACCATATTCTGAGCGCCTTGTTTCCCTGGGCATGGATTCACTGAAGCTCCGGCGTTTGGCGACGGACTTGTAAACACCCACAAAGTTATCAACCACCTCACCAACAACAACACTGAACACCTTTTTGATCTCCATGTGTCTAACACACGTGGACATGCCTACAAAGTCAGAAAACAATACAGCTCCCATGACTTTCGGAAACATTTTTTCACGCTCAGAGTTGCTGAAGCATGGAATAAACTGCCTGCGTCAGTTGTTGACTGCCATGACACTGCATCTTTTAAGGCCCTCATGCTTTCCGAAATCCGCCGAAACTACACCTGATTATATATACACTTTAGATGAGTTGTAGTGCACCTGAGCACTGTACACAATTATTATTATTATTATTAGCTTGTTTACCAGCCACATGGTTGTGGGTTCAGTCCCACTGCGTGGCACCTTGGGCAAGTGTCTTTTACTATAGCCTTGGGCCGACCAAAGCCTTGTGAATGGATTTGGTAGATGGAAACTGAAAGAAACCTTTCGTATATATGTGTATATATATATATATATATATATAATATATATATATATATATATATATACACATACATATATATGTGTGTGTGTATATGTTTGTGTGTCTGTGTTTGTCCCCCCAACATTGCTTGACAACCGATGCTGGTGTGTTTACGTCTATGTAACTTAGCGGTTCGGCAAAAGAGACCGATAGAATAAGTACTAGGCTTACAAAGAATAAGCCCTGGGGTTGATTTCTTCGACTAAAGGCGGTGCTCCAGCATGGCCACAGCCAAATGACTGAAACAAGTAAAAGAGTAAAAGAGAGGGTATAACACAAGTTTTCAAATAAAGTATTGACAGCCTGAATATTTTTATTCCTACCATGAACAGCAGACAGCAGCCTAGATTGATTTACAATGTGCATTCCAGAAGTTTGGAGACTTTTTTAGCAGTGGCAGTTATAACTGTTCTACATTATTGTAATTTTAGTAAGGGTAAAGACCCCCTTCGGTCATGAATGACCATGGGATTGCACCTAGAAAGTTACCCTCCTAGACACAAGTCTGGGCAAGGTTGTTTATGGAAGACCAGCAGTCGCCCATGCATACCAGCTTCCCCTCTCCACGCCACCAGTGTTATCCAAGGGAAAGGCAAAGGGGCCGATACAGCTTGGCACCTGTGACGTTGCAACTCATTTCTACAGCTGAGTGAACTGGAGCAACGTGAAATAAAGTGCCTTGCTCAAGAACACAACACGCAGCCCGGTCTGGGATTCGAGCTCACAACCTCACGATCGTAAGCTCGACGCTCTAACCACTGAGCCATGCGCCTTCATCAATTTTAGTACATCATGTAATTTTAGTACATCCTTACCATACACATTATAAGCTGACCTATCAACTGTTGTTATTCCAGATTGAAGGAGATGACTGTAACAGCACTTTGAACACACCCTACCTAAACACGACTTGTCACAGCTGACTTGTTTGTCAATTGCTGAGATGTGAAGACAATTTGGAAATCTGCTATGCAATAAAGTTTTGTGTTAAACTGGGCAAAAACACTACGGAAATGTATCAAGTGCTCCAGACTGGTCATGGATTAACTTGTATGAGCTGAGCATCTGTTTTTTGATGGCACAAGAAGTCAGGCAAAGCAAGTCCACCGGGAAGCTTATGACGGTCTCCATTTTCAACAGCAAGGGAATTGTCTACATCCACTGGGTTCCCTCTGGCCAGACGGTCAACGAAGAGTTCTTTGTTGAGCTTTTGAAGAAGTTCAAGAAGAGATTTCAGATCTTTTCGCTTTGACCGGCAGATTTTTTTAATAATTTCTTTGTAACTAAACACTTTTAAACTTCGTATACTGGTAGAATGTGTTTATAAAACATCTTTTTCTCTTGGCTTTCTTGAATTCACCTCAATAGACGTCATTGATTGGTTGAAATTGCCGAAATGCAAGAAATTAAACAACAAATAGCTTACAAACTACAGAATTTTCTCAAGAAAACCAAGAGAAAAAGATGTTTTATAAACACATTCTACCAGTATATGAAGTTTAAAAGTGTTCAGTTACAAAGAAATTATTTTAAAAATCTGCCAGTCAAAGTGAAAAGATCCAAGATTTCATTGCAAAAGGCCAGTGCACCTGTACCAAGACAATACACCAGTCCACAATTCCATCCTGGTAGCCAACTACTTGATACAGACAGACATCAAAACTGTCCTCCACTCTCCCTATAGTCCAGACCTTGCTTCCTGTAACTTTTGGTTGTTCCTCAAGCTGAGGGAGAAGATGAAGAAGGCTGTGACAAGAGACCTGGACACCTTCACTTTGGAGGATTTCCATGGAAGCTTAATGAAGTGGCTCGAGTGCTACAACAAGTGTATTGAAGTCCTAGAATCCTATATTGAAGGAGATTAGAATTTTATACCTTTTAGAAATTAATAGATGTTTCTCCTGAAAAAACCTCAAAACATGTACATTACAGAAGATAATTTTATTATTATTATTATTATTATTATTATTCAGGTCACTGCCTGGAATTGAACTTGGAATCTTGGGGTTAGTAACCTGTGCTCTTAACCACTACGCCAAGTTCTAAATTCATGAGAAGTTTCATAAAAACAGTCTCTGGTTGTTGAACAACAATTTTGAAATTGTTTATATTTCTGGTGCACTTTAGAGAAAATAAATATATTTTGATGCACTTTGGTTATAAAACTAAAAAAAATATTTAGATATTTAACCTAATTTAAACTATAAAAATTATGAATTAATTCTTTATTCAATAAATAATTCATAGTTTTTGAAGACTATATATTTAGAATTTCCTTTTATATTTTTCACACTTATAGATATAAATTTATATTTGAAGAACACCAAACTACATCTCATGGTATACAACGTGTAATGAAATTTGGCAACTATTTATCTTCATGAAGGGGTAAAGAGTAAGGACCCCCTTTTGGTCATGAATAACCATGGGATTGCACCTAGAAAGTTACCTTCAGAGGCACAAGTCCAGGTAAAGTTGTTTATGGAGGACCAGCAATTGCCCATGCATACCAGCCTCCCTTCACACCACCGGTGTTATCCAAGGGATGAAAATTCATGGAGGGATTTGCAAAAAATGTAAAACTGGTGAAATGGTGTCGGCTGCATGAGAGTCCACCTACCATGATGGAATATGAGAGACTAAAAAGAAAAATTCGATTGTAATTTTTATGATATTCATTTATGAAAAAGGGAAAAATTGTCGAAATGTAACCACTCGACTTTGGAGGTCGGGTGGGCATTGTGCCTCATTTATATTTTTTAATATTTTCATCGTTACCAAAGTCGCCTTACTGGCACTTGAGCTGGTGGCATGCGTAAAAGGATTCGAGCAAGGTCATTGCCAGTACTGCCTGACTAGCCCCCGTACCGGTGGCATGTAAAAAGAACCCACCACACTCTCGGAGTGGTTGGCGTTAGGAAGGGCATCCAGCTGTAGAAACCCTGGTGCGGCTGTCTGGTTCGCCAGCCCTCAGTCAAAATCGTCCAACCCATGCTAGCATGGAAAGCGGAAATTAAACGATGATGAACGATGATGAATATTTTCCTTTGCTTCTTTTATTTTTTCGTCTTTATTAATCTTCTTTTCGTATTTTAAGTTCCCCGATTTTATGTTTGTCACGTTTTGTATTGTCCTATTCTGTGTATAGCCCTTTGTGGGTAATAAAAAATTCAATGTCATGCAAGGGAGAGGCAAAGGGGCCAACACAGCTTGGCCCCAGTGGCATTGCAGCTCATTTCTACAGCTGAGTGAACTGGAATAAGGTGAAATAAAGTGTCTTGCTCAGGACGATTCCCAGACCGGGCGTTGTGAGTGTTTATTGAGCGAAAACACCTAAAAGCTCCACGAGGCTCCGGCAGGGATGGTGGTGATCCCTGCTGTACTCTTTCACCACAACTTTCTCTCACTCTTACTTCCTGTTTCTGTTGTACCTGTATTTCAAGGGGCCGGCTTTGTCACTCTCTGTGTCACGCTGAATATCCCAGAGAACTACGTTAAGGGTACACGTGTCTGTGGAGTGCTCAGCCACTTACACGTTAATTTCACGAGCAGGCTGTTCCGTTGATCGGATCAACCGGAACCCTCGTCGTCGTAACCGACGGAGTGCTTCCCTTGCTCAGGAACACAAGATACAGCCCAGTCTGGGAATCAAACTCACTACCTTACGATTATGAGCCTGATGTTCTAACCACTGAGCCATCACAATTAGTAGCTTAATTGGCTTAGTTGTTAGAGCGTTGGAGTCACAATCTTGAGCAAAACACTTTATTTCATGCTGCTCCCTTCCAATCTGCTACTAAAAATGAGTAATCTTGTGATGGACTGCCAGAGAAACAGGAAACTGGACCCATGGTCCTTACAGAGTAATGTGGACTAACCATTATCACTAACCATTAAGGGGGTCCATTGACAAAGTCATTAGAGTGTAAAAGAGAATTCCTTGCGATATTTTCTGTTTCTATATGCTCTGAATTCATATACTGCTGAGACCAGTTTTGCCTTTCACCCTTTATCAGAGTTGATAAATAAAAAGTTGGAAATCCAGGTCATTCCTCTCTCTTTCCCTCTCTCTCAAACCTGAGGTGGTGGGGGTTAGTCAATTCATTCAACCCTATCTCTCTTCCAAATTCCACAGTGATCTCTAGAAGGAAGTAATGATGTGCGTGTGTGTTTATTGAGCGAAAACACCTAAAAGCTCCACAAGGCTCCGGCAGGGGGTGGTGATCCCTGCTGTACTCTTTCACCACTCTTTCTTCTGTTGGCTTGCTCGCTTAGCCAGCGGGGTGGCGTCATTCAAAGGCTAAAACAATGCGAACGCATTGTAACCAGCGATGTGTAACAACATCTGATGGTCTGGTCGGTCACGTGATCACGTGATATATATATTTATATACCCATATATATTTCTCTATGTATAGAAGTACATGTGTGAATATATCATCATCATCATCATCATCATTGTTTAACGTCTGCTTTCCATGCTAGCATGGGTTAGACCCACACACACACATATATATACATAGATATAAAAGCACAGTCACAAATAATGATTATTAATCATGACAATTGTTTCGACACATCTAGCATCGATTTCTCATGAGGAATCAATGCTAGATGTGTCGAAACAATTGTATAAATTCTCGTATATTCCATCTTCTGTCTTTCGTTTGCCACACACACACATATATATATATATATATATATATATATATATATATATATAAATGAAAGAATGGAGTCGAACGAAGATGTTAACAAAATTCCTTTACTCTCGACATATGTTTCGAAGACAACATGTTTTCATTCCAAATTTTCCATACTGACGATAAACATAGGATAATTCATTCACCTATATATATATATATATATGTATATGTATATATATATATATATATATATATATATATATATATATATATATATAATAAATATAAGAGAGTGGTCACTATATTGCTCACTCTAGCACCAGTTAATCCAAAAGGTTTCAACCACGAAAATACATGATTCCCATGAAAGCCAGTACGACTGTTAGCTCACACGGACAGGGCAAGTAAAAAATAACAAAAATACAGATTATTTTGGGACAATTGTTTCGCTATTAATGAATTAAATGTAATATTACTTACAAAAAAATCCATTTGTAGCTCGTCAGCCAAGACTATCTGGATGAAATCCACTCAATCACACGCCAGATTTTACCATAACGATAAATACGCGTGTGGTTCAATTGATTACATCCGACGTTATAATTCAAATGCCCCAGCCAACAGCGCGCCAAACTTTCACGGAAAACAAATACAGCATTTAGAAATAAATGCAGCATAATTATAATTAATTAATAAGGGTGAGAGAATTAGATACTAATTTAATAGTATATTTATTCAACACCAAGTGGCCTAGTGCTACGAGAAACCTGGATTATTATAATATTTTATAACATATTACAATATTTTTACAAAATAAATATAAGAGAGTGGTCACTATATTGCTCACTCTAGCACCAGTTAATCCAAAAGGTTTCAACCACGAAAATACATGATTCCCATGAAAGCCAGTACGACTGTTAGCTCACACGGACAGGGCAAGTAAAAAATAACAAAAATACAGATTATTTTGGGACAATTGTTTCGCTATTAATGAATTAAATGTAATATTACTTACAAAAAAATCCATTTGTAGCTCGTCAGCCAAGACTATCTGGATGAAATCCACTCAATCACACGCCAGATTTTACCATAACGATAAATACGCGTGTGGTTCAATTGATTACATCCGACGTTATAATTCAAATGCCCCAACCAACAGCGCGCCAAACTTTCACGGAAAACAAATACAGCATTTAGAAATAAATGCAGCATAATTATAATTAATTAATAAGGGTGAGAGAATTAGATACTAATTTAATAGTATATTATTCAACACCAAGTGGCCTAGTGCTACGAGAAACCTGGATTATTATAATATTTTATAACATATTACAATATTTTTACAAAATAAATATAAGAGAGTGGTCACTATATTGCTCACTCTAGCACCAGTTAATCCAAAAGGTTTCAACCACGAAAATACATGATTCCCATGAAAGCCAGTACGACTGTTAGCTCACACGGACAGGGCAAGTAAAAAATAACAAAAATACAGATTATTTTGGGACAATTGTTTCGCTATTAATGAATTAAATGTAATATTACTTACAAAAAAATCCATTTGTAGCTCGTCAGCCAAGACTATCTGGATGAAATCCACTCAATCACACGCCAGATTTTACCATAACGATAAATACGCGTGTGGTTCAATTGATTACATCCGACGTTATAATTCAAATGCCCCAACCAACAGCGCGCCAAACTTTCACGGAAAACAAATACAGCATTTAGAAATAAATGCAGCATAATTATAATTAATTAATAAGGGTGAGAGAATTAGATACTAATTTAATAGTATATTTATTCAACACCAAGTGGCCTAGTGCTACGAGAAACCTGGATTATTATAATATTTTATAACATATTACAATATTTTTACAAAATAAATATAAGAGAGTGGTCACTATATTGCTCACTCTAGCACCAGTTAATCCAAAAGGTTTCAACCACGAATTATAACGTCGGATGTAATCAATTGAACCACACGCGTATTTATCGTTATGGTAAAATCTGGCGTGTGATTGAGTGGATTTCATCCAGATAGTCTTGGCTGACGAGCTACAAATGGATTTTTTTGTAAGTAATATTACATTTAATTCATTAATAGCGAAACAATTGTCCCAAAATAATCTGTATTTTTGTTATTTTTTACTTGCCCTGTCCGTGTGAGCTAACAGTCGTACTGGCTTTCATGGGAATCATGTATTTTCGTGGTTGAAACCTTTTGGATTAACTGGTGCTAGAGTGAGCAATATAGTGACCACTCTCTTATATTTATTTTGTAAAAATATTGTAATATGTTATAAAATATTATAATAATCCAGGTTTCTCGTAGCACTAGGCCACTTGGTGTTGAATAAATATACTATAAATTAGTATCTAATTCTCTCACCTTATTAATTAATTATAATTATGCTGCATTTATTTCTAAATGCTGTATTTGTTTTCCGTGAAAGTTTGGCGCGCTGTTGGTTGGGGCATTTGAATTTTAACGTCGGATGTAATCAATTGAACCACACGCGTATTTATCGTTATGGTAAAATCTGGCGTGTGATTGAGTGGATTTCATCCAGATAGTCTTGGTTGACGAGCTACAAATGGATTTTTTTGTAAGTAATATTACATTTAATTCATTAATAGCGAAACAATTGTCCCAAAATAATCTGTATTTTTGTTATTTTTTACTTGCCCTGTCCGTGTGAGCTAACAGTCGTACTGGCTTTCATGGGAATCATGTATTTTCGTGGTTGAAACCTTTTGGATTAACTGGTGCTAGAGTGAGCAATATAGTGACCACTCTCTTATATTTATTTTGTAAAAATATTGTAATATGTTATAAAATATTATAATAATCCAGGTTTCTCGTAGCACTAGGCCACTTGGTGTTGAATAAATATACTATTAAATTAGTATCTAATTCTCTCACCCTTATTAATTAATTATAATTATGCTGCATTTATTTCTAAATGCTGTATTTGTTTTCCGTGAAAGTTTGGCGCGCTGTTGGTTGGGGCATTTGAATTATAACGTCGGATGTAATCAATTGAACCACACGCGTATTTATCGTTATGGTAAAATCTGGCGTGTGATTGAGTGGATTTCATCCAGATAGTCTTGGCTGACGAGCTACAAATGGATTTTTTTGTAAGTAATATTACATTTAATTCATTAATAGCGAAACAATTGTCCCAAAATAATCTGTATTTTTGTTATTTTTTACTTGCCCTGTCCGTGTGAGCTAACAGTCGTACTGGCTCTCATGGGAATCATGTATTTTCGTGGTTGAAACCTTTTGGATTAACTGGTGCTAGAGTGAGCAATATAGTGACCACTCTCTTATATTATTTTGTAAAAATATTGTAATATGTTATAAAATATTATAATAATCCAGGTTTCTCGTAGCACTAGGCCACTTGGTGTTGAATAAATATACTATTAAATTAGTATCTAATTCTCTCACCCTTATTAATTAATTATAATTATGCTGCATTTATTTCTAAATGCTGTATTTGTTTTCCGTGAAAGTTTGGCGCGCTGTTGGTTGGGGCATTTGAATTATAACGTCGGATGTAATCAATTGAACCACACGCGTATTTATCGTTATGGTAAAATCTGGCGTGTGATTGAGTGGATTTCATCCAGATAGTCTTGGCTGACGAGCTACAAATGGATTTTTTTGTAAGTAATATTACATTTAATTCATTAATAGCGAAACAATTGTCCCAAAATAATCTGTATTTTTGTTATTTTTTACTTGCCCTGTCCGTGTGAGCTAACAGTCGTACTGGCTTTCATGGGAATCATGTATTTTCGTGGTTGAAACCTTTTGGATTAACTGGTGCTAGAGTGAGCAATATAGTGACCACTCTCTTATATTTATTTTGTAAAAATATTGTAATATGTTATAAAATATTATAATAATCCAGGTTTCTCGTAGCACTAGGCCACTTGGTGTTGAATAAATATACTATTAAATTAGTATCTAATTCTCTCACCCTTATTAATTAATTATAATTATGCTGCATTTATTTCTAAATGCTGTATTTGTTTTCCGTGAAAGTTTGGCGCGCTGTTGGTTGGGGCATTTGAATTATAACGTCGGATGTAATCAATTGAACCACACGCGTATTTATCGTTATGGTAAAATCTGGCGTGTGATTGAGTGGATTTCATCCAGATAGTCTTGGCTGACGAGCTACAAATGGATTTTTTTGTAAGTAATATTACATTTAATTCATTAATAGCGAAACAATTGTCCCAAAATAATCTGTATTTTTGTTATTTTTTACTTGCCCTGTCCGTGTGAGCTAACAGTCGTACTGGCTCTCATGGGAATCATGTATTTTCGTGGTTGAAACCTTTTGGATTAACTGGTGCTAGAGTGAGCAATATAGTGACCACTCTCTTATATTTATTTTGTAAAAATATTGTAATATGTTATAAAATATTATAATAATCCAGGTTTCTCGTAGCACTAGGCCACTTGGTGTTGAATAAATATACTATTAAATTAGTATCTAATTCTCTCACCCTTATTAATTAATTATATATATATATATATATATATGTATATATATATGTATATATATATATATAAGCTTTTTTGAAAAAGAAATTTTTAAAAGTCTATTTTCAAAAAACATCCTGGTGCTGCTCTTTGGCTTACCAGTTCCAGTCAAACCGTCTAACCCATGCCAGGATGGAAAGCGGACGTTAAATGATGTTGATAATGATGAAAACAATATGTGCATTCCCAAATTAAAGAAGTTAAAGAGACAGATGCAGCTAATGTTTCGTGGGATTATCTGTAAATTAACATTTGTTGGAAAATCATAGTTTTAGAAAGAAATAACGGAATTTAACATTTTGGCGTCGATTCAATCAATTCAGTCTCCAAAAAGTTACCGCAAAAAAAAAAAAAAAATCTTGTGAAAGGTATCATCTCCCTTGAATCTAAAAATAGAGTTATTTCCCTTGGTTTATAAATTTACGAAGCTTTTTCATATATTTAATTTTTTTTTTATATAAATGTAATTTTAAAGTTATCATTTATAAATAATGGTAAACTTTATCTTTAAAGCCAGCCTCTGAAAATGTTTATTTATTATTTATTAAATAGGAACGTTGGTAATTTCGTTCTTGTATTTGTTTTTTCTGGATCCTTGATGTAAAAATCTTCTGTTGAAACACGTTTTTTGCACCATGGGAGGGTCATTTTGTCAATAAAAACATGCACTGATTATGTTTCACTGACTTTTATTATTATCAGCGACCTAAGGCGGTGAGCTGGCCGAGCTAAATGCTTAGCAGCATTTCGTCTGTCTTTACATTCTGAGTTCAATTCCCACTGAGGTCAACTTTGACTTTCATCCTTTGGGGTTGATAAAAGAAGTCCCAGTTGAACACTAGGGTTACTATAATAGATAAGTTCCCTTTCCCTAAACTGATCATGTAACAGATAGAGGGAAACCAAATATGATTAAAATAGAGACCCCACCCCAAAAAATAAAAAATACTGATAATGTCGGATCAAAGGTTTTGCTACAGAAATATGGTAGTGGTATAATGAAAAGAAACTGGGCTATAGAACTGAGACATGAGTCATGCAGCACCAACAATGAAACACACCACATCAGTTGGTCAAGGGACTAAGAGACATTGGAACTGAGATCTAGTTTTCACTGTTTATTTATTCTGCAAGAATTTTTTCCAAAGTGCTTGAGAGCTGAAGAGACTTGATATCACTAAATTTTAACATCTCAAGTTAGTAAACATGATCGACAAGGAACTTTGAAAATGATGATGATGATGATGACGACAATGATAACAACAATGATGATGATGACAATGATAACTACAATGATGATGACGATGACAACGACAACAATAATGGCAACAATGACAATAATGATGATGATGATGATGATGATAATGATGACAATGATGAGGATACTGGTGGTGATAGTATTGACAATAGCAATAATGATGATAAAGTCAGTGGTGGTGATGGCAATGATGATGATGATGATGATGATGATGATGATGATGATGGTGATAGATGATGGCAATGATGATGATGATGATGATGATGATGGTTGCTGTAAACTATTGGTTTATTTATTTATAATAAGCATGTATAAGTTAATGTATAATAAATTAATTTAATAAGCTTTACTGTGTATTCATCCCATTGTGACAATATCTAAATATACAGACAAGACCAGAATTTAGAGGAGAGGTTCAGTACTCGATTAGTGTTTTATTTTATCAACTCTGGAGGGACAAAAGGTAGAATTTGAACACAGAATATTAAAAGACATAACTAATTACCTAGTGACGATTTGTCAAACATTCTAGAAATTCAGCCTCCCCACCACCCTCATTAATTTTATTATGATACCATAAATTTGGCACTGTGATGGAAGCAATTATAAGTGAAATAAAAGTAATGTCTAAAAAAGGATAAACATTGTTTTATACATGATCACTTTTCAAAAATATTATTATGTTTATAATTTCTTTTGCCTTGGTACAAATGCAAGTGTTTTAATGTGTTAGGTTGTTCAGAAAATAATGGCTGATTTTAAAAATAAGCCTACATTCTTGAAAAACTGGACTTAGACAAAGGTTTAATTATTCAAAATATGATCCATGAACAGTTATGTATTTCTCCCATTGGTTAAAAAGGTCATTTATGCTGCTTCAATAAAAATCCAAAGGTTTTGATGCCAAGAAATTCTTGAATTCAGTTTGACCTTTGTTTTGGAACGGAAAGTCTTTTGCTTTAAAAAAGTGTCTAGATGCTTAAAAATGTGAGAGTTGGTGGACGAAAGAATTGGGAGAATATGGAAGATGTGGTAAAGCCTCTTATCACAAGTCTGTGAGCTTCTGCAGGTCATCCTGGAAACTTGTAGTCGAGTGTTGTTGTGGAGCAGAATCGGGCCTCATCAAAGGCAGCAAGCTGGCAGAAACGTTAGCACGCCACATGAAATGCTTAGCGATATTTCGTCTGCCATTACGTTCTGAGTTCAAATTCCGCCGAGGTTGACTTTACCTTTCATCCTTTTGGGGCCAATAAATTAAGTGCCAGTTATGCACTGGGGTCGATGTAATTGACTTAATCTCTTTGTCTGTCCTTGTTTGTCCTCTCTGTGTTTAGCCCTTTGTGGGTAGTAAAGAAATAGGTATTTCATCTGCTGCTACATTCTGAGTTCAAATTCCACTGAGGTCAACTTTGCCTTTCATCCTCTCGGGGTCGATGATTAAGTACCAACTGAGAACACGGGGGTCGATGTAATCAACTTAATCCGTTTGTCTGTCCTTGTTTGTCCCCTCTATGTTAAGCCCCTTGTGGGCAATAAAGAAATAAGAATTGGGCCACATCGATTAATAAGTGCAGGTCTCATTTTGCTCAAGTGAACACGCACTTCTTCCAGTTGCTTACAAGTAAACTTCTGATGTAATGTTCTGGTTAGGTTCCAGAAAGCTGTATTGTTTTCAAATGCTCATCGTCATGGGTGGATGAATGTTCTCTACCTTCTTGTAAGAATGTTGAATTGGATGCTTTATAGTATTTGTTTCAGCTCTTGATATTCTGAGTTCAAATCTCACCATGATCTACTTGAGTAGTAGACTTAATCTATCACCTAGTTTAACACCAATACCCGGTACCCTTGGTGCCATTAGCAGAATATACACCATTGCAAGCATTTGTGCCAAATATCCAGTTTGAAGATAACTCCCTGCCTCCCTCCCAGCAGTCCAGGATGCCCCTGTGAAGGGCCATGTGCAGTACCTTCCTCTTGATTTAAATATGAAGAAGGGAAAAAAAATAATAACTTTATCATTTTATTCTATTTTAGCTGAAGAACAAGAACCTGAAATGTTAGACTATCTAGTTTTCATGGCAACATTATCTAGACCCTGCAATTTTAATCTTCATTTTAACTATTATACTTATGTTAATTCCAATTCCACATCTACAAAGCTTTTGGTTCCATCAGAGATTGTACAGTTATTTAATTCCAAGTATTGTCAACATGGTCCTCCTCATGTTTTGGACATATTTACATTTTAATGACATTTAACTGAAAGATATCAAATGTTATTGTAATTAATTTTCTTGAGAAATACAGATATTTTGTTACTGTTTTAGTGTCTGAAATATTATCTGAATATGTATATGGATCCAGAAACAAAATTATTTGACTGGAAATCTAAATTCACACTACTTTCCCAGGAATAATTATTTTTAATCTGTTATTTTTGAAGCCTTGTCAAAACTGAAGTTAGACAAAGTATCGTTAATTTCAGATTTGGGGAACATGTCAGTGTACCAATTAGGAAACATCCTTTGTTTATAGTCTTGAGAAACTATATTGTATTTCTCGACTTTCTTTCCAGTTCATTTGGAATTTTATATAGTATCTACTTGGTTGTATTGCAGACTGTTGGTCATTTATGTCACACAAGAGATTTTCAATTTGATTCAAGTCCAGACTATTATTATTTCCCAAAACATTTGGCCTGTATAAGTAATAGATATTGCTTTGGAAATCAGAGCACAGCTCGGATTTCCATCTGTGTTGCATCTGCTTTGATTGCTCAGCACTTATCATATATATACAACAGTCATCATCCATGGACATCACTTGCCCAGACAAGTGCAATATTCTCCCTTGCACACCACGTCTGATTCCTTTTATATTTGACTTTTCTTCCAGTTCATTTATATTGTGTTAATTGTACACACTAACATCACGCATCCAGTTGAACATGTTTGCTGCATGTCTTTCCAGTCCTCACAAAAATCTCTGCATTTAAGGCTCATGTTTTATCACCATGCATAAACATCATACAATCTGTCCTTCATTCTGAAAAAAGAAACCCTTCTTTTATCTGTAGAAGTAGTAGCTCCCTGAAATTTCTTCACCTCATCCTTACTCACCTCCATGCATTTGGTATACCCACTTCCACTCCTAATTCGGTTACCTAGATAAAAGAAGCTATTAACAATTATTAGGGAGCTGTCTGAGCATTTCTAGTACAAAAATACTCATAATGTTTACCATGCCCATGTAATAGGTTCTCTTAAATGCCACTCTCATATGAATTGTAACATCAAGCTTGTAATCTGGCTTGTGTCCTCTGAAATATTTGACCAGCAAATTATCCACTAACACTCAATTGTACTTTGTACATTTCTGTCATTTCTTTCATTAATCCTCTCCAAGAAAGCAGATAACTGATCATTCCCCACTTCTGAAACAGTATGGCTTACGCTGTCACTTCCGTTCAGTCTAGAGTTTGTAAATGTATTGTTTTTATATACTTCAAATGACATACAGTCAGAAACTTTTGAATTCTTGTCAAAATTGAAATTAGACAAAGTATCATTAATTTCAAATTTGGGGAACATGTCAGTGTACCAATTGGGAAACATCCTTTGTTTATAGTCTCGAGAAACTAAAGCATCATTTAAATTTTGTATTTCTCGACTTTCTTTCCAGTTCATTTGGAATTTTACATGGGATCTACTTGGCTGTATTTCAGACTGTTGGTCATTTATGTCACACAAGAGATTTTCAATTTGATTCAAGTCCAGACTATTATTATTTGCCAATACATTTGGCCTGTATAAGTAATACATATTTTCTTGGGAATCTGAGCATAACTGAGAATTTTCAAAATTACTCAGATCTTCAAATGTTACATGAAAAATGTTCTTTGATTGATTTATATTATCTGTGCAGAATTTAACAAGCTCAATTGTAAAATCAGCCATTTCTTGACCAATTCCATTTTTCCCCTCATTCTGGCAGTGATAATACAGACCATCTGAATGAACAATAATGAAGGTGTTGAAATAGTCATAAACATGTTGAATTTGTTTCTTAAGCAATTTGTTTCTTTTTAATTTCATTTTGTGGGAACTTCTTACATGTAAACTTGTATAACTGTTTAGCATTATAGTTAGTTCTTTGACGGCAGCACAGTGCTCCATGGGGTGAGGGAAACATATAACCAAGCCTTGTTGCTGAGCTGTGTCCTGGTTTACGTTGGTGCACTGTAAATATTTCAAACATTTTCTTCTTTGAAGTATCACTGTAAATCAGACAGATTAGAAAATTTACGTTTCAATATGAGAAGAAAAGAAAAGAAAAAAAGCATAAAACAAGAAACAGAAATGTAATACATTGACAATAAGTGATAACAAATTTTTTTACCACATGTCATCATCATCATCATCATCATCATTTAATGTCCGCTTTCCATGCTAGCATGGGTGTTTATGTTTAGTTGTGTTCTGAAGACAAGTATGATTACAAACTAAACATTAAGTGCTTAATCTTAGCATACAACAGTTGAAACAAAACAATGAAAATTCTAAGCATATTTGAATCTTGTGAATATTATAATAATAATAATAATAATAATAATAATGAAATTATTGTATACAGTGTCAAAAGTGCGTATAGAGCATATGCAGTAATGTACAAATGTCTGGAAAGCGAACAGTGTATGGGTCAGATACATGCTTGCATGTGTATGGAGGGGAGAAAATCAGGTGTAGTGTTGGCGAATCTCAGGAAGCATGGTAGTTTTGAAGGATGCAGTGCTCCGACAACTAACAACAGAAGCCGGCAGTTTGTTCCATGCTTCAACAACTCATAGTGTGAAAAAATGTTTCCGAAAGTCATGGGAGCTGTGCTGTTTTCTGACTTTGTAAACATGTCCTCGGGTGTTAGACAGGTGGAGTTTGAAAAGGTGCTCAGAGTTATGTGGGAAATAGTTTTTAATGATGGAACTCAAAGTAGATAAAGCTATAAATAATAGCATGTAAATACTGGGTTTAAAAAATTCCTTGGATAACCGTGTGACAGTCTTTGACTTTTCCAAAGGGTTTTACTTAACCTAACATTTCCATGTTATACTTTCTAGCTTTATCATGGTTTATATAAAAATGTGTAAATGTTGGGTTAAAACAAAAAAGAACAACATTTACACATTATTATTCATAGGGCCTTTATCAAAGCAGTGGACTGACCAAATTGTTAGTTTGCTGAACAAAAAGTGCTCAGCAGCAATTCTTTGAATTGAATAATAAACGGAAAATTCACATTCAGACTTATTAATCCTCTATCAATTCTGTGTTTGTTCTACTTTAAACACATTCACACAGAAACTGAAACAGCTTCTAAATTTATAAAAATTATAAATTATAATCATCACATTTCAAAGATATACTTACTAAATAAGCAGATAATTAAAGATAAAATCAAAACAAGGATCAAAATCCAAATAGCTGAGCCCTGACTACTGCCTTTCAGGGGCTGGATGCGTGTTGTGGAAAAATAAGGTTGACTGGTTGTATTAATAAAACTCACTAAAATATACCAAAAGAAAAAATATCAATTCAACATATCAAATATCAGCAGGGTGGGTCAAAATTCATGCACCAAAACATTTGAGATTTTATTTATATCATGTCATTATTATCATTATTTCATTTTACTCATCATGTACAAGAACACGTGTATTCATCATCATTGTATTTATCTTTGAAAAATTGAAGCATGTTTTTGACAATTCCAGAGTGTGTTGACTTTTGGCCCACCCTGTATAAGTAACTTATTGGTGTAGAAGGAAAGAGATAGGGTCACTGCAACACATTTAGGCACCCAGGATCCTTTAAAATAATAATAATAATGAAACTATTGTATACAGTGCTCAGGTGCACCACAACTTGTCAGAAAGTGCATATAAAGCATATGCAGTAATGTACAAATGTCTGGAAAGTGAACAGTGTATGAGTCAGATACAAGCTTGCATGTGTATGGAGGGGGGGGGGGAATCAGGTGTAGTGTTGGCGAATCTCAGGAAGCATGGAAGTTTTGAAGGATGCAGTGCTCCAATAACTAACAACTGATGCTGGCAGTTTGTTCCATGCTTCAGCAACTCTTGGCATGATTTTATCTCTTACTTGTTTCAATCATGAGACTGTGGCCATTTTGGGGCACCACCTTGAAGAATTTAAGATGAGCAAATCAACCCCACTTATTCTATTAGTTCCTTTTGCTGAACCACTAAGTCACAGGTATGTAAACACACCAGCACCAGTTGTCAGGTGGTGGTCTCTCTCTCACACACACACACACACACACACACACACACAACACACACACATGACGAGCTTCTTTCAGTTCTCTTCTACCAAATCCATTCACAAGGCTTTGGTTGGCTCAAAGCTATAGTAGAAGGCACTCGCCCAAGGTGCCACACAGTTGATTGAACCCAGAACCATGTGACTGGGAAGCAAGCTTCTTACCACACAACCATGTTTGTGCCTATCTAAAATAAAAAGAAGATGAAGAAAAATGTGATGCGGTTGATTGGCCTGAAGTCACACACTAATACATTCCAAGCTCTGGCTTACAGACATACTGTTTCCGTTTTTTATTTTTTCAACTATTACAACAACAACCTCTTTTCCTCAGAGTTGGCTGGTTTCATTCTACTCAGGACTCACTCATCTTTCTTCCTCTCACCTCCCATATTGTGTCCATCACCTTAAGCCCTGCACCCTGATACCCACTCCCTAAATGTTGGTTCTCTAAAATGCTCATTTTACTTACAGCTGTCCACTTGTAACTATTTAAGTCTTACTGGTCTCAGAGGGTCTTCCTAAAAATATGGACATAGTGCTTTGTTTCTGGTCAAAGAAGTGAGAAGAAAAATTCTTGTGAGTGAATAAGGTGACATAAACTATATCGAAACCTGTTAGAAGAATTGTACCCATAATCCATAGAGCCAACCTGGTACCATTATAAGTTGCATTAATTCTGCCTAGGGAATATTTTAAGAGTGAAAATGCTTATGGATCACTCTTCCACTTACATTGTGACATCTGATGGATTGTACCTTAATGTAAAGGCCTATTCTTGTCCCACAAGTCAACTTGAGAATTACATTAAAGTTACCAATGTCTGTCAAGTACTCAACCAGTTCGACTGTTCTGCAGACACAGAATTATTCTAACTGGTTGGGGTAGTCCCATTTTTCAAAGAACTAGAATATTTGTTTCAAATTTTGTCACAAAGATAGCTATTTCAGGGGATGGGGCAAGCCAATTACACCGACCCCAGTGCTTAACTGGTACTTATTTTATCAATTCAAAAGGATGAAAGGCAAAGTCAATCTCAGCAGAATTTGAACTCAGAACACAAAGACAGACAAAATTCCACAAAGCATTTTCTCCAGCAAAATTCTGTTAGCTTGCCGCTTAAAAGAACTGGAATACTAATTGTTAAAACTAAAAACAAATCCATTTATTTTGCTTCAGTTTCTTTAATAAAACGAAAGTAACAGAATTGAAATTTAAATTTTCAGTAATCAAAATTTAAGTGGCTTTTCTCACCTGGTGCCAGTGTAGTTATCTGTTCAAAATCTCCACACAAGTTTTGTTTTGCTTGAAGCTCCAAAGAAGTGTTCCAGTTACCTTGACACAAAAGTCGACATATTAATTAGCCATGAAAGTAGAACTGCATTTGAAAATTAAATTCTTACCCTGTTCCCAAGAGAAATATTTTCAGTATAAAATAGAGTTGAAATACTGCATAAAACTTAATATTGAATCAGTGTTTTTAGTTGTAAAGATAGATGAGATATCATGATAAAACTTTAAAAGATATTGATTCCTTTTGTTTATTGCTAGAAGTTAGAATCTACCAAAAACAAAGAGAGGAAATCAATTAAAATAACATATCTGATACAATAATGAAATTATAACTGCTATAAGTGAAGAAATCAAATATTTTATGTAACTGATAACGATTTTCATTCAATATATATGTATTTGTATATATTTGAATATATATTTTAGCATGCACGCACCCCCCCCACCACACACATACACACAAATATAGTGTGTTATTATGGCTAGACAGTGTTGATCATATGTCTATTCCAATAAAGATAACATGTAGCTAAACAACTAACCAATCAATCAACCAAAATAAATAAGTGAGCCATTCTGTGATCACTTAACATGCTAGAAATAATAGCCAAATCTTCCTCAAATCACACCCTACTATCTTGTTAAAAGAAAGACATACTCTTTTAGTCTTTTTTACTCTTTTACTTGTTTCAGTCATTTGACTGCGGCCATGCTGGAGCACCGCCTTTAGTCAAGCAAATTGACCCCGGGACTTATTCTTTCTAAGCCTAGTACTTATTCTATTGGTCTCTTTTGCTGAACTGCTAAGTTACGAGGACGTAAACACACCAGCATCGGTTGTCAAGCAATGCTAGGGGGACAAACACAGACACACAAACACACACACGCATATATATATATACATATATACGATGGGCTTCTTTCAGTTTCTGTCTACCAAATCCACTCACAAGGCTTTGGTCGGCCCAAGGCTATAATAGAAGACACTTGCCCAAGGTGCCACGCAGTGGGACTGAACCCGGAACCATGTGGTTGGTAAGCAAGCTACTTACCACACAGCCACTCCTGCGCCTCAAACTATGTAATCAAAGACATACAAGATAATCGTGGCTGAAAAGGATTTTATCATGAATTTACTGAATGAGGCTAACCTAAGACTAAACAAGAAGGAAGATCAACCACAACAGAACAATTTCATTCAAGAAAATGTCATTTTATCTTTTCAAATCAAGTTCTAAATAAAATAATTGAAATTTGGAAAATGTTTGTAAGTTCTTTTCCCTTCAAAATAGAACTGTCACATTACTTACATGGAATCCTTAAAAATGTAGCTAAGTATGGTTTGTTAAGTTGTAAGGGCTTCACCTAAACGATCATATAAATAAAGAAATGAAGAATAAACATACATTTAAAAAGAGACACTAAGACACGGAGTTTTGATAATAATTACAATGTAAAAATAAACTTTTACTTTATGAATGGACATGAATTAGATTGCATACACACACACACACACAAACATACCCGCTATACTCCTCGGAGTGGTTGGTGTTAGGAAGGGCATCCAGCTGTAGAAACACTGCCAGATCAGATTGGGGCCTGGTGCAGCCACCTGGCTTCCCAGACCCCAGTCAAACCGTCCAACCCATGCATGGAAGTTTTGAAGGATGCAGTGCTCCAACAACTAACAACTGATGCCAAAAGTTTGTTCCATGCTTCAGCAACTCTCAGCGTGAAAAAATGTTTCCAAAAGTCATGGGGGCTGTGCTGTTTTCTGACTTTGTAAACATGTCCACGAGTGTTAGACAGGTGGAGTTTGAAAAGGTGCTCAGAGTTATTGTTAGTAAGATGGTTAATAATTTTATGGGTGTCTGTCAAGTCAGCTGCCAGACGTCGGAGTTTAAGGGCATCCAGGCATAGAATTCATGTAAGAGCAGACAATGGAGTCTAGTAAGGCCCCTAGCCTTACCTGCTCAGGTCAAACCATCCATCATGGAAAACAGACATTAAATGAAGATGATAATGATAAAGGGACTCAACATCATAACAATATCACACAATACAGCTATACATTTAAGTATCGAGCACAGTTTATACTAATATTAGATATTAGTTTCAAATTTCAGCTCAAAGCCAGCAGGTTTGGAAAGGGGTTAAGTTGATTGCATCAACCTCAAAGTTCAACTGGTACTTCTTTTATCAACCGCAAAAGGGATAAAAAGCAAAGTTGACTCAGCGGAATTTGAACTCAGAACGTAAAAACGTCCATCGTGCTAATGATTCTGCCAGCTTGCCACCTTACATTCACTTGTAATAATGAAACTTGTTAAATTACAATAGATAATGTAATAATACAGATAATTAAATGTAATTTAGAGATGTACATGGCTCAGTGGTTAGAGTGTCAGGCTCATAATCATGAGGTAGTGAGTTCGATTCCTGGACTAGGCTGTGTGTTGTGTCCTTGAGCAAGACACTTTATTTCACATTGCTCCAGTTCACTCATCTGTAGAAATGAGTTGCGACGTCACTGGTGCCAAGCTGTATCAGCCTTTGCCTTTCCCTTGGATAACATTGGTGGAACGGAGAAGGGAGGCTGGCATGCATGGACAACTGCTAGTCTTCCTTAAACAATCCTGCCTGAACTTGTGCCTCAGAGGGTAACTTTCTAGGTGCAACCCCATGGTCATTCATGATCAAAGAGGTCTTTACCATTTACTTGTCAGATCAATGATTTGATTTGAGACCATGTGTTGAAACTAAAACAATTGTAGCAGGGAAGACAAACACTGGTTTCAAATTTTGGCACAAGGCCAGCAAGTATTGGAAAGGGGTTAAGTTAATTACATCAACCCCAGTAATTATCGACTCTGAAAGGATAAAAGGCAAAGTCGACCTCAGTGAAATTTGAACTCAGAACATAACGACAGAGGCAACGCCACTAAGCATTTTGCCTGGCATACTAACAATTCTGCCAGCTTGCTGCCTTAAATTTCCAGGTTATATTAACACAAGTTCATTAGGCCTTTAATGAGATACTGCCATAATTACTCTAACATTTGCAATTTTTTTAATTCTCCAAGATCATATCTTCGCAAAGACGGACAAGATATTGCTGAGCATTTTGCCTGGCACGGTAACCGTTTAAGGTGGTGAACTGGTAGAAACGTTAGCACGCCGGGCGAAATGCTTAGCAGTATTTCGTCTGCCACTACGTTCAGAGTTTAAATTCTGCCGAGGTCGACTTTGCCTTTCATCCTTTCGGGGTCGATAAATTAAGTACCAGTCGATATAATTGACTTAATCCGTTTGTCTGTCCTTGTTTGTCCCCTCTGTGTTTAGCCCCTTGTAGGTAGTAAAGAAATAGGTAACAGTTCTACTAAGGCGGCGAGCTGGCAGAAATGTTAGCACGCTGGGCGAAATGCGTAGCCGTATTTCGTCTGCCGTTACGTTCTCAGTTCAAATTCCACCAAGGTCAACTTTGCCTTTCATCCTTTCGGGGTCAATAAATTAAGTACCAGTTATGCACTGGTGTCGATATAATCGACTTAATCCGTTTGTCTGTCCTTGTTTGTCCCCTCTGTGTTTAGCCCCTTGTGGGTAGTAAAGAAATAGGTAACACTTCTGCCAGCTTGCTACCATTGTTGAAGGCACATATTAGCAACTAAGTTTCAGTGACTACATTATAGGTGTAACAATGAAAAGGCTGACACCAAATAATGAATATTTAAGTAAGTCAACGGTTTTTGCATGTCCTGAATGGTTAATATGTGTCTTCCATATTGTAATTATATAAAACATATTGTTATATAAGTGTGTCTAATGTTGTAGTGACATTGATCAATAGATGTCCAAGGTGAGCACCAACCATTGAACACCTGGTGTATGGGTTCATTGAAACGTTTTGTAATTTAAGTACGCTCCATTGGCTGTATAATATTTAACACCTGCTGTTTCTATTGAAGTAGTAAATCTAGGTCAATAGACAAATTTTAATCTGCAATAAATTTATTTCATCTCATGAGTCAATGGAGTTCTATAAAACTCATAGGCTTTTTTCTTGCCACCAAAACTATAATTTTTACAAAATTTTATAAAATCTACTCAGAGCCAGGATTTCTCTCTTACCCACACTTTCAGTGATACTTGGACATGACATCAGTTTCATAACCTTTCCTATTTTTTTATCTCAGTTTTGTTCAATACATAACCTCTTTTGCTGTAGAGTCTCGAAATATAGAAGAAATGGATCTTTTCGGTTTGAACGGCAGTTTTTAACATAATTTCCACGTAACTAAAAAATTTTAAACTTCATATACTGATAGAATGTGATTATAAAACATCTTTTTCTATTGGCTTTATTGAGAAAATTCTATAGTTTGTAAGATATTTGTTGTTTTTTTTCTTCAATTTCTGCAATTTCAACCAATCAATGACGTCTATTGAGTTAAAAACATTCTGTGCCGTATGAATATGTCCCTCATTTAAGAAACAGATTGGGTTTATTTACATTTCTGAAGAAAAAAAGATACCCTTCCCTCCACCCCTAACCCTAACCCTAATCCAAACCCTAACTAACCCTAAAACAGATTGAAACGCAATAGATCAATACTAGGGTCATAATTATGGGTGACAATTTCATATGACACCGCTAGAAAAAACTGCTGTTCAAACCGAAAAGATCCGAAGAAATGTTTGTAGTGTGATATAAATCTACAACTAGTCAAGCCTCAAACACTATGTAAGTTTGTAACAGTACTTTAATGGTGGAGGGAACTTGTGGAAGAGGTAGATCCAGGAAGTCATGGGATGAGGTGGTGAAGTACGAACTTCAAAGGTTGGTCTTCATAGAGGCAATGACAAGTAACTGGGACCTTTAGTGATATGCTGTGCTTGAGGAGACTTGTCAAGCCATCACAGCTGATGCCAGTGTTGTGTAAGTGGCATGTAAAAAGCACCCTTCAAACATTGGGCGATATGCTATGCTTGTAAAGACCTGTCAAGCCAAGTGAAATCATAGTTGTGGCTGGTACTAGTGCCGTCTGACTGGCACCCATGCTGGTGGCACATAAAAAGCACTGTTCAAGCGTTGGGCCTCATGGGGGCAGCGACAGGTGACTGAGACATTTGGCAGTATACCATGCTTGTGTAGACTTGTCAAGCCATGTGGGATCATAGTCATGGCCGATGCTGGTGTCAGGTAAATGGCACCCATGTCAGTGGCATGTAAAAAACACCCACTACACTCATGGAGTGGTTAGCATTAGGAAGGACATCCGCTGGTAGAAACCTTGCCAAATCAGATTTGAACCTGGTGCAGTTCCCCAGCTTACCAGTTTTCAGTATAACTGTCCAACCCAAGCCAGCATAGAAAACAGGTGTTAAATGATGATGATGATGATGATGATGATGATCGGTAAACGTCTGCTTTCCATGCTAGCATGGGTTGGACGATTTTGACTGAGGGCTGGCGAACCAGGCTCCAATCTTGATTTGGTAGAGTTTCTACAGCTGGATGCCCTTCCTAACGCCAACCACTCCGAGAGTGTAGTGGGTGCTTTTTACATGCCACCAACTATGTCAAATCCCTTCTTCTTAAACCTAAACCCACTAGAATTCTTTTCTGGCTAATGATTTTCCTGTAGACATCATCTTATAGAAGTTTAAATTTAACATCAACTGCATCAATTCCTCAAGGGCCAAAAAATAGATTTGTGGAACTTTCTCTTTCTCATGATTAAGCCATTGTTGTAAATGGCTTAATTATGAAGAAACAAATGCCAGTAAGTTAATTTCAAACCTTGGAAATTGCTCATTCATTAAAGTTATTTGCTAAGTTAAATCATGATTATTTGAATCATAATTATTTATGCCAACGAGCATATGGTTAGTGGTTAAGTTCGTGGGTTACTAACCCCAAGATTCCGAGTTCGATACCAGGCAGTAACCTAAATAATAATATTCGTTGTAGTGCACCTGAGCACTGTACACAATGTTTTCTTTATTATTATTATTAAAAGCAAACAATACAATATAAACTCTCAGCTAAACAGTCTTGTAATTCATTCAATGAATTTGTTTTGGTCATTGGCTGTGGCTATGCTGGAGCACTACTTTGAAAAAAATTAGTCAGATGAATTGACCTCAGGACTCATTTTTAAGTCTAGTACTTATTCCACCATTCTCTTTTGCCAAACTGCTAAGTTATGGGCATATAAAATCAATACTGATTATCAAGCAGTGGCAGGGTGTGGGTGGGGGAAGACAAATACGGACACAAAAACATGCTCATATATATATATATATATATATATATATATATATATATATATATATCACCATCATCATCCTATAATGTCCGTTTGCTATGTTAGCATGCATGCATGCATGCATACATACATACATACATACATACATCTCTTTTATAGAGAGTTAGCTAAAGGAGAACGACCTCCAAGCCAAAAAAGAGGTATAAGGACTTGCTGAGGGCTTCCTTAAGAGATGCTTGCATCTCTCCTGACACATGGGAAGGCATAGCTATTGACGTAGCAGGTGGAGAAGGATTGTGCATGAGAGGACAGCCACTTTTGAGAAATCTTGAGTTGCACATACATACAAACATACATACATACATACATACATACATCTCTTTGAAAATCAAAGTAAAAGAGGATATCTTTGGACAGCTGCATCAAAACCTCCACCTTCTATATCCAGACTATGAATTCATGTTCATACCAATAATAATGGGAGCATTAGGTTTTGTTAGTAAATGCTTAAAGGAGAATCTGGATAAACTGGGATTTCCAGAAAGACTAATCAACCGGCTAATTTGTACATTACAAGTGCAATCTGTGAGTGGAACAGTAAAAGTATGCAAGACTTCTCTCAAGTTCCAGATGTGAAATTGTCAGTGTTAACTACATCCCAAAGATGGAGCTTTGTATTTTGTTGGAAATCGGCTCCTTTCTCAGTGGAAGATTTATAAAAATAAAAAAATAGAAAAGAGAGAGAGAGACATACATACATACATACACACACAAACACAATGAGTTTCCATGGCTTCCACCTATCAAATTCACTCATAAGGCATTGGTGAGCTTGACTCTATAGTAGAAGACACTTGCCTAAGGTTCTGTGCAGTTGGACTGAACCCAAAACCACATGGTTACCTATGCTTGTGCCTATCAAATTTAACTATTTTTGAAGAAATCTTTAAATTACTCACCATTATTCGATATGTCCGTTTACATTCTTGGAAGCAAGAGTAGTTGAAAAAAACCTGGGCTTTTTTGGTTTGACGATGCTTTGGAAAAAAGGATTAAATCTAGTTAATTTTCATTTAAAAACTTATGCCTATTTCTTTTAAAAATTATATAATATTCAATTAACAATTACAAGAATTTTTAATTACAATTTTATATGACAAAATAGTTATTAAGTTATATTTGTTATCTATTAAGAATGATATATTAAGGTGGTGAGCTGGCAGAAACTTTAGCACGCTGGGCGAAATGCTTAGCGGTATTTTGTCTGTCTCTACGTTCTGAGTTCAAATTCTGCCGAGTTTGACTTTGCCCTTTATCCTTTAAGGGTCAATAAATTAAGTACCAGTTACTCACTGGGGTTGATCTCATCGACTTAATCCCTTTGTCTGTCCTTGTTTGTTCTCTCTGTGTGTAGCCCCTTGTGGGTAGTAAAGAAATAGGTATTTCGTCTGCCGCTATGTTCTGAGTTCAAATTCTGCCAAGGTCAACCTTGCCTTTTAACTTTTTGGGATTGATAAATTAAGTACCGGTTACGCACTGGGTCGATCTAATCAATTTAATCCCTTTGTCTGTCCTTGTTTGTCCCTTCTATGTTTAGCCCCTTGTGGGCAATAGAGAAATAAGAATGATATATTAACATCATAGGTAGTGTCAAGCTTGTCTTGTGATATTTAGTTAATTTACTTTATACTCTGAGCCCAAATCCCTATGAAGGTCAGTTTTGTAGTTTATTTTCCAGGGTGGTGAAATAAGCATCAGTTAAGTAATGGAGTTATTCTAATCAACAGTCTGTGTTCCATGTCCTCCCCAACCAAAACATGTGATTTGTGTTCATGTTAGAAATCAATATTTTATAACCTATAGGTGCAGGAGTGGTTGTGTGGTAAGTAGCTTGCTTACCAGCCACATGGTTCTGGGTTCATTCCCACTGCGTGGAACCTTGGGCAAGTGTCTTCTACTATAGCCTTGGACCGACCAAAGCTTTGTGAGTGGATTTGGTAGACAGAAACTGAAAGAAGCCCATCGTTTATATGTATATGTATATCATCATCATCATCATCGTTTAACGTCCGTTTTCCGCGCTAGCACAGATTGGACGGTTCGACTGGGGTTTGGGAAGCCAGGGGCTGCACCAGGCTCCAGTCTGATCTGGCAGTGTTTCTACAGCTGGATGCCCTTCCTAACGCCAACCACTCTGCGAGTGTAGTGGGTGCTTTTTACGTGCCACCGGCACAGGTGCCAGGGGAGTCTAGCATCGGCCACGATCGGTTGGTGCTTTTAATGTGCCACCGGCATGGAAGCCAGTCAAGGCGGTGCTGGCATCGGCCACGTATGGATGGTGCTTTTTATGTGCCACCGGCACAGGTATCACAACTACTATTTCCATTGATTTTTTTTTTTTTGGTCTGTGTTTGTCCCCCCAACATCGCTTGACAACCGTTGGTGGTGTGTTTATGTCCTCATAACTTAGCGGTTCGACAAAAGAGACCGATAGAATAAGTACTAGGCTTACAAAGAATAAGTCCTGGGGTCGATTTGCTCAACTAAAGGCGGCGCTCCAGCATGGCCACAGTCAAATGACTGAAACAAGTAAAAGAGTAAAAGAGGAAAGAGTATTCTAGGTGGCAATGTGGCAGAACCATTAGCATGCTGAGCAAAATGTCAGGCGGCATTCTGTCTTCAATAATACTAGAACTGTAAGTCTCACAATGTTCAGCATGTTGTTGTTGGTGTTGTTGTTGTTGTTGCTGTTTAGCTATACATTGCCTCTGATTGAACAGGTTAACAATCAAAGGATTCCAGCTGTGGTTGTTGCATCTTATATATCTTGTAAGTCAAGAAACCACATTGAGTTCCTTCACTGGTTCAGAGCTTATCATCAAATTGCAATGATAAACTAAGAGATGATGATGGAGAGAGAGAGGGAGAGGGAGAGGGAGAGAGAGAGGGAGAGGGAGAGTGAGTGAGAGAGAGAGAGAGAGAAACAGAGAGACAGAGATACAGAGAAAGAGAGAGAGAGAGATAGACAGACAGAGATACAGAGAAAGAGAGAGAGAGAGGGGGGGGGGCACAGTAATATGGCAGACTTGTAGAAGCTGGTGAGAATTGAGGTAAAGAATATCTTTTGGATGTGTAATGGCAACTTACATGAAAAGCAGGGTACTAGAGTAAGCTAGGCATTAAAGGCTTTAGCCAATGTGTTTGGTGGACAATTGTACTCGTATGGACACACAGTGGAAATGGGGGATGAATGCTAAGAGAAAAACTACTATGTGAGTCAGTCAGAGATAACTAAAACAGAGGAAAACCAACAAGGAAGAGAGGGAGATCAAATCCCAGACTGCTGGGTCTCACAGAAAAATATCAAAAAAAATATCAAAAAAATATCAAAAAAAATATCAAAAAAATATTTTAAAATATCAAAAAAAATATCAAAAAAATATTTTTAAAAATATCAAAAAAAAAAATATCAAAAAAAAGTTGAAGTGATTCATTTCAATAAAGGAAATTATTGATTTCTAACATTGGTGTAAGGCCAAACAATTCTCAAGGGACAGTATTAGTTACTGCCTTATTGTTTTATCTTATTGATCCTGGAAGGATAAAAGCTAAATTGATCTTGGCAGCATTTGAACTGAGAATATAAAGGAATATAACTGAATCTAGCAATTCTAATAGAAAAATTATATTGGTTTCAAATTTTGGCACAAGGCCAGCAATTTCAGGAGATGGATATGTTGATTACATCGGCCTCATTGCTCATCTGGTACTTTTCTTTTCTACCCCAAAAGACTGAAAGGCAAAGTCGACCTCGGCAAAATTTGAACTCAGAATGTAAAGATGAATGAAAGGCAGTTAAGCATTTTGCCCAGCACGCTAACGGTTCCACCAGTTCACAATCCAATTAAAAAGCAATATTAAAACAATGAAGATAATGATAATGTTGATATTGATAATAATGAGTATGATAATATACAGAAGCAAACATTTATCTTGTATGTGTATGAGAGGAGATATAATTCATGCTTCAATTTACCATATGAAATGTTTGCTCACACCATGTTATCAGCAATGGATCATTTTTTAAAGTGACGGATACATTATACTTTGCAGTTCTTTTGTCCAGATGGCTTAAACTAATTGCTAAAAATTCTTTTTCATTCTTACAATGGAATGACACACACTCTGCAAGAGACAGGAAACAAGATACATTTGTGAATTGTCAAGAAATTACTGTAGAGTTGAATAACAAATATTTAAACATCAAATTATGTAATAGTGGTTGGTTAGTCAGGTTGGGTGTTTGAACTTATAGATTGGTGTCTGACTCTAAAGACTGATGTCTGGGTTAACAGACTGGTTTGCTTTTAGCTTTTGGCTTTTACTTTTTTCAGTCATTAGGCTGTGGCCAAGCTGGGGCACTGCCTTGAAGAAATTTTAGTCAAATGGATTGACCCCCATTGTGCTAAGTTATGGGGATATAAACATACCAACACCGGTTGTCAAGTGGTGGTGGGGGACAAACACAGAGGCAAAGACACATACACATAGATGCATACATATATATATATATATATATATCATCATCATCGTTTAAAGTCTGCTTTCTGTGCTAGCATGGGTTGGACGGTTCAACCGGGGTCTGGGAAGCCAGGAGGCTGCACCAGGCTCCAGTCTGATCTGGCAGTGTTTCTACAGCTGGATGCCATTCCTAACACCAACCACTCAGTGAGTGTAGTGGGTGCTTCTTACATGCCACCAGCACAGTGCCAGAGGAGGCTGACAGCATCCACAATCAGTTGGTGCTTTTTACATGCCACCGGCACAGAAGCCAGTCAAGGCAGTGCTAGCATTGACCACGTTCGGATGGTGCTTTTTACGTGCCACCGGCACAGGTATCACAACTACAATTTCCATTTGATATTTATTTTGATGTTGATGTACTTGACTCAATAGGTCTCCACAAGCACAGCAGGTCATGTGCCACCGGCACAGAAGCCAGTCAAGGCAGTGCTGGCATCAGCCACGTTCGGATGGTGCTTTTTATATATATATATATATATATATATATACAAGACAAGAAATAATTTTTGATTCTTTTGATGGAAACAAAAGGGTTTATAGGACTGCGAAAAAGAAGTGCTCAAGTGTAATTGAGACAGAGATAAAGAATAACTGATTATAGAACAAACATCAAATTCGAGTCAACAGCTTTTTTTTGTTTTGTTTTGTGTGTGTTTCATGTTCATCCCAATGAGGAGGGTCATTGCCGAGATGCACTTTAAATGTAATCGAACTGCAGTAATGAACTCCCAAAATGGCCATATGTGTGTTTGAATTGTTTTTGTGGAACTCCTTTTGCTTCTGGACTCTAACCTGCCATGGTTTTAAGAATTGAAATTTTTGGATGTACTCTTGTGTGAGGGGAGTAAAAAAAACCTTTTTTGGAAAATTTTTTTAGCCAAATTGATATTTTATTTTATCTTAGTTTATTTAGTTTTTAGTAGCATGACACACTCTAGAATTTTTATGAATTTTTAGTCATTTGTATTTACCTTTTTGATAGGCCATTCTATATATTTGTATTTTATTTGCATATATATTTTTACCCTTTGTGCTTTTTGTATATGTATATTTTTATATGTTTCAGAACCATGGTAATATTTATATGTGATTAAATGTTTGAGGTGTGGTGTTATATATAAAGTCGTTGACTAAAATTTAATATTTGTTCTATGATCAATGATTTTTTATATATATATATATATATGCACACACACATAATATATATACATACATATATGTATATACACACACACATATGTCAGGCTTCTTTCAGCTTCCCTCTACCAAATAAAATTATAAGGCGGGGTCAGGCAGAGCTTATAGTAGAAGACACTCGTCCAAGGTGCCATGCAGTGGGACTGAACCCAGAACCATGTGATTGGGAAGCAAACTTTTTACCACACAGCCACACCTGGTTTAAAATTATTTTGGGCTCACTGCATGGCAGCCTGTACTTCAAGGTTTAGTAAAATAATTTTGTCATTATTAAAATGTTTGGAACATGAATTAACACGATGATTTGATAGAAGTTTTTAATTCAAATCACTGTTAAACGGAAAATTTGTAACATAATATCAAAAGTGATCTTAGTTTGGCATCAAAAGAGTTAAGGAAGGTAGCCTGCACTTCATGTTTGACTCCAAGGCACTAGCAATAGTTTACATCAACAAGTAATAAGAACAAAACTTTCACAAAGTAGAGAGATTATAAATGGGTGTATGAATTTTATGAAGTATTTTAGATGTTGTTGCTTAGTCCCTAAGCCAACCCCTAGTTAGCAGTCCTTTGATTAAAGGCATTTCATATCACCATTCCAGCTCTTATCTTTGGAGACATTGTATATCTAGGACTGTATTATCCAATATGACCTTTTCTTTTAAATGGCAGGGTGTGATTTGAGGGCAACTTGACTGTTATTTTTAGCAGGTCAAGTGACTACATACAGGCACCCACTTTAGCTCACTTTAGTTTTATAGTATGGTAAATTAGTCTTTGTAGTTGTTGCTGGTGGTGGTGGCGGTGGCGGTGTGGTGGTGGTGGTGGTGGTGGTGGTGTTAGCAGTAATGGCAGTAGACGCAGCAGTGATGTTTAGTCCCTGGTCTATGATCAACACAACACTACACCTGATTTCCCCCCCTCCATACACCTGCAAGCATGTATCTGACTCATACACTGTTCACTTCCCAGACATTTGTACATTAATGCATATGCTTTATACACACTTTTGACAAGTTGTGGTGCACCTGAGCACTGTATACAATTATTTCATTATATTATATTATAAAAAGCATTCTAGCTATGACTAGCCTATGACCAAAAAGCATTCTAGCTATGACTGTCTGAATTTTTTTTCAGGCACTGTACTTTATTACCCAATGCATTTATTCTTTTTTAAGATGTTTAGGTTGTAATAATAAAATTTTGACTGCTGTTTGAAGACTGTTGAGTTACCACCTATATTTTATTTTATTTGCTTATGATATCTGAGTCATTGTTGTTGTTGCTGTTATTGTTCTCATCATTGTTTAGCTACAGATCAGCTTCAAGTAAACTTATGATTCTGTCTTTATGCATATATCGGTCAACATTTGCAATAGAAATATGAGTTAATGTAGTGGATATTTATGCGAAAGTGGTAAACCTTATATACTCTGAATCATCAAGAATCTGTATGTGTTTGACCAACTAGAAATAACAACCAAATCTCCCTCACATCAGACTCTTCCATCTTAACCTTTAGCACACAGTAGGTGCATCATGTCATTATGAGTTTTCTCCCCTCGCAATACAACACAATGCACTTACATTTACAATTTGTATATCAGCATGATGTGCCTAAGCATGCTAAAGGTTAAACAAAGAAGCTTCTACATGGTTATTTGACCTACCCAAAATAGCAGCCAAATCTTCCTCAAACCTAAATATTTTAAAGAAAGGAAACAGAGTCATGTAATTGTAAATAGCCCTAAAAATAGGATGAATGACACAAGTGGAAAGTTTTTAGTCACAAGCTTGCTTCACAAAAGTTGTTCTAGAGCTAAACACAAACAGCTTAAAGCATTTAGGTTTATAAATATCCAAAACAAAGATTAATTTACCTGGAATTGCATTATTTTCATATTTAAATACCTGACTCCAATAATATCCACCTTGTTTTTCCATCAGCAGTCTGATCTAATAACAGAACAATATTTAACTGTTTTCAAATTTTGGCGCAAGGTCAGCAATTTGTGGGGAGGGGGCAAGTCAAGGTGTTCAGCTGGTACATGTTTTATTGACCCCAAAAGAATGAAAGGCAAAGTCAACTTTGGCGGAATTAGAACTTCTGCCAGCTTGCCACCTTAGAACAATATTTGTGAAATAAAAATTTAATACACATGGAATCCCCTAGCACAGTGCTACTCAAAGTGGTGGTCCACAGACCAGTACTGGTGTGCGAGCCATCAGCTGCTGGAATAGAAAGAAACATTATAAAATGCTTATAAAGGGCTTATGTAATATTGTATTATTTGTAAGGTGGAGAGCTGGCAGAAGTGTTAGCACACCAAGTAAAATGCTTAGCGGTATTTCGCCTGTCTTTATGTTCTGAATTCAAATTCCGTTGAGGTCGACTTCACCTTTCATCCTTTCGGGGTCAATAAATTAAGTACCTGTTGCATACTGGGATCGATCTAATCGACTGGCCCCAGTCCCCAAAATTTTCAGGCCTTGTGCCTAGAGTAGAAAAGAATATTGTATTATTTGTTTATAAAATAAATATAAGATAAAAAAATTGTCAGCTGTTATTGTATTCATTATGTATATTGTTTCCGGTATAAATTAATATTGTTTGTTCCTTCTCGAGCCATGCCTGGCTCATAAGGGCCGGTTTCCCAGTTTCTTTGGCGTAATAGGTTCCCCACCTGGATGGGATGCCAGTCCGTCGCAGGTGAGCTGCAAGATGCAGGAGGAAAGAGTAAGAAAAAGTTGTGGCAAAAAAGTCAGCAGAAGTTCACCATTACTGTCTGCTGGAGCCACATGGAGCTTAGGTGTTTCGCTCATAAACACGCATTGTCCGGTCTGAGATTTGAACCCGTGATCCCTCAACCACGAGTCCTCTGCTCTAACGACTAGGTCATGTGCCTCCACATAAATTAATATTACTAAGAAATATTACCGGTCCCTGGTAAATTAAAAAAAGGAAAAAAAAAAAACTACCAGTACACCATATCAGATAGTTTGGGAAACACTGTCCGAGCAAACACTTGATTCAAGGGAGATAATTATTTCTTCATAATATATTTGATGGGGTTTAGAAATTAGAATTAGAAATTAAGGAA